>NW_026929355.1:0-375316 GCF_032062105.1 Saccostrea cuccullata | reverse complement strand
TGAGTCATTTACTACAAGTCATTGAAGTTATGGCTAATTTTTAACTAAGATATATTAGTACTTGTAACAGGTCTTAATACATGAGTGGTACAAGTTTATGCTACCTGAGTGGAACTTATTGTTTACTGATTTCTAAGAATCTTCATCATGTTAAAAGTTCAACGCTAATTAAAAACAGGGGTTAGTATGCAAATGGTTGTTTATAGTGACCTGTGTATGTTGTAGGTCCAGAAGCCAGCTAATGTGTGGGAGTTTTATGTCTATTCAGAGATGAGTGGTTGTTTATAGTGACCTGTATATGTTGTAGGTCCAGAAGCCAGCTAATGTGTGGGAGTTTTATGTCTGTACAGAGATGCAGAAAAGACTACAGAGGTTACAAAGGCCTGTAGATGTGGTTAGTACTGGTATTGTGTAGTGAATTTCCCATGATGACATCAGTTAAAGGTTTCCCCCCCCCCCCCCCTCAAATCTGAAGCATTCCTTTTCAATTCGTCAGGGATTGGTATAGCCAAAAATGTCGAATTGCGATATATCACGATTTTTTCCCAAAATATCACAATAATATCATGATATTTTTAAAAGCAGTTTTCACAATGATTTATATGAAAAGTCATTATTTTTCTAAAAAAATATGCTAGAAAAACAAAATTTTACTTTCTTGAAATTTTTATGTATATATAGAAAATCAATTATGTTTGGACAGTAAGATCCGTTCTTTTCATTTTTAGCTCACCTGAGCTGAAGGCTCAAGTGAGCTTTTCTGATCACATTTTGTCCGGCGTCCGTCTGTCTGTCTGTCTGTCTGTAAACTTTTCACATTTTCGACTTCTTCTCAAGAACAGCTGGGCCAATTTCAACCAAACTTGCCACAAAGTATCCTTGGGTGAAGGGGATTCAAGTTTGTTCTAAGGCAAAAAAAAATTAATTTGTTGGTTCTCAGGCCCTCCCTCATCTCTTCCAAGGGCGCCTCATTGACCCTTTTTATTGCTAAATCAGTAAAATAACTAGAGCCGAGCTCGTTGCAAAGCAACGAGTAGGTCTTCCGTTGGAGCTGTGGACAGGAAGTACAGACCTTGGGTCAAGGTTACTGCACTTTCTTATGTCAACAACCTTTCTTTGAATTTTAATTACAAAGTTATGCTTAAACATTTTTTTCTTTGTCAGTGACCTTGATTTGCCAGAAAGACATTTGATTAGAGTCATGACAAAACCTCCAATCATAAGAAATCTGTTTCAAGTAAAAGCCTCCAATGATTTTCATTTACTACTTCATGGCGTAGTAAAGAAAATATTTCTTCTGTCGGTGACCTTGATCTTAACAGAATAACCTTGGCTCTGTGTCAAGACAAACACCTTTTAGTGATTAGAAGTTCATAACCCTGACAGGAATTTTACAACTTTTCTGTCATTGGCCGATGAAGATGTTTGAAATTTGCATTATCTCGTTCCATTTTGTCACAGGTCAGAAAAACAACATTGAGGTATTTTTAATCATCACCGGATATTGATATTCAAACAACATGGAGTTTCTATTTAAAAAAGATAGACGGGGTTGAAAGTCCCTTCCATAATACGTATTTTAGGTAATAGCTAGCTTTACTTTCAATAAAATTAAACTCAAAAGTCCACAAATAAAATATCTTTCCTCATTTATTTCAAAGTTTGGGTAAAAGGGGGGGTGAGGAGCATGGGGATGTCTTGATGTATCCCTTATACATTCGAGGTTATTATTCTGTTAGACAGGAAGACCCGAGGAGTTGTGATTTGCTGATCATGATCTAAAACACGCTGACAAACCGAAACCACATGGTTTTATACACGTTATTCAATCAATTTATTCATAATTATTTCCCTCGAAGGAGGAATGCATGGATAAATGATTAAAGAAAATTCCCGATGTACAATAGCATCCGTGCATGTACTTCATTTTAGTACTACTGTCTACATAATGATATTGTGCTTGAAGTTGAATAAAATCATCAAATAAATTAAATTTAAATAGGAAAGGGAGATTATGTGTAATAGAATAAAAATTAGACAATACTTGATACAGGGACTCGCTGGTAAAAACATGAATGTACTTGAATAAAATGCCTCTCACTAGCTTTCTCTCGTACGCGTATTTTTAAACCAAGGAAAGTAATTTGCGCTAGATATAAGTTCATCATTTTAAAGGAAATACTGAGTTATATACGGTAAACGATACAAATGGTTTGACTTTGGTTCCGGTTATGATTTTAACAGTTTAATTTAGGTTGTAAAAACGTGTAATTACATGATAAGTCTGTAATATTCAGATAAGATTGTTACCCCGGTATATAAGTTCTTAGATTTTCGATTCTGGACATACGATGCGGGTTTATTACTACTCGAATGTACATTGTATAACCTGCTACTGATATTTAATCGCGGGACAAAATTACAATGTTAGCACACTATACTAATCATTTATACGGGTTTTGAATAAATTATAAAACAAATTAAGTTCATTGCTTTAAAATCATTATTTCTTGAACTTTACTATAAAACCTGTAATATAAATAGACAGTGTGCAGCACAGAAGTCACTTATGAAGTTTACACGTGCCGATGTTACTTATTGATGTTTAATCCATTTCATTGAGTATAATTCTATCCTTACGATTCGGAAGTTTAAAATTGGTATAACCATGGTTAATATATGTGATGAAAAAAAATGTGTTTCGGAAAACTTGTGTTGAAAACGGATTTATTTGTGTGTGAAAAGAGCAAAGCTTGTGCATTTTAATAAATATTATTTGAGGTAAAGTAACTGAAGATCGCCAGTCCTTATTGCGCTATGAATCGTCAAATTTGGAGCTAACGAATATTTAAAAATTGAAGACTGATTAATGTACATGTAAAATAAATGCCCCAGCGTTTTATACTAAAGTCAAACCTAAAACATTTTAAGATATTTTTGGAAGATTTAATTTACTTAGAGAAAATAATATTTGCTTACTGTTGTAGAATGGTTTGAATATACCAATTATTTTGCCTATGACTGCGGGGTCAGTGGTTCACCGCGGTGTGTCGCTTTAGAATTTCTCGGCCGCGTGTAATCCAGGTGAATATGAGAATCGCACAGTAAATAATTGTGTATTATTTGACTCTTAAAAGTTTTTTTTATGAAATCCGGGCGTATATTGTTTCCGTTCAAATTGTTTGTGTTTATATTCAAACGAATAAAAGATACTCGTACTTTTTTTTCTATAACTCTTTCTCTTGGAGTTGGAAAGATCTTTATTAATAAAAGGAAAATGATACCATCGAATACTCCGAACAGGAAACAAAGAACACGTTTAAGGATATACGATCCTCAGCCAAGAAGGATAACTCTTTAATCTATAATTTAATTCAAAAAGTCTTAAAATAAAGCTTGAAATTGAAATTTTTTCATGCAACAATTTTCATTTTATGCCTCTAGGTATGATTCAATGTTCTTTAAAGTTTTGACAAATGGTATTAAAAAATTTGACATTTGTACCTCATAAAATCAAGTAAATCTTGCATATTTAAAAAAAAAAATCAAATTTCTTTTAATTTAGCCTTAGTTACCAATTTTTATAAGCATGATTTGAAATTAGAAGTGATTTACGGTGTTTTCTTTGAAAAAAAAAAAACACTTCATACACTATGCATTATGAAACGATGGAAGTAAGTAGGAAAAAGTAAAGTACTAAATAAGTGTAAAATTCATGCAATTTTCTTTAAAAGCCTGGATACCTATGATTTTTATTCCTAAAATGTATTTCTTGATCAATTATAAATTAAAAAATATTCAGTAGGTAGTTCAAATCGCATTTCCTGAAAATATATTTGAGATTTACTAATTTTCCCTATATAATATGATTAAATTTAAAGATGAAGTTTAAAGAAACACCATGGGTGAATACATTTTAATTTGAGAATTTAGAGATGTTTTTGTGAGCATTTTCAATTACTCAATTCCTGATTTTCAGAACCTGAGGATCGGATAACCTTAAAACCTAATTTAAAAAAGAGATATGATACAGCGTTGTAAAATATTTATTACTTACGGCAAGTTTATATAAATTATTCTTCAATATCAAAATGAGAACGGAGCCTTGTTTACGGTGAATACGGATCTAGCTTTCTTTACTACCATACGTAAGACTCGAACAAAATAATATTTTCATGGGGCAGAGATAGTATAAAAAGGAACAATTTTATCAAGAATTAATTTACCTATTCTGTGGTTGTTTATTTTTTGTGTATGACTGTAGGTCGCTGGATCACACGCCGATTGATTCCCGGTGACCGACTTTGCCCCGCCGCTATCGCTGGAGGCGTGTTATATAATTGTAAACAAACAAGGTGAATGTTAAAGCCGTGCACTTAATGGCTGTGAATAGCATATGTGCTTTTTAGTTATGTTTTATTTTCTCACTATATTGTTTGTTTTTATGTGATAAGAAGAATTAAAGATTATATTTTCTTCCCTTTTTAGTGGACTTGGTTTATACGATTTAAAAAAAAATGAAATTAAAGGGAAAGTTGTCAGTGAATAAACATGATAATTTGGAAGAAAAAAAGCACAAACACTTCAAGAACTTTATTCTGAAGAATATTAGAATTTAATGTAGCCATGTTTATTATTCATAATAAGCTTGCTTTGGTTACACGCATGAGGAGCTCTCGTTTACGTGCTGAGTGAAAAGAATTACCTGTGCATATATAGGTCATGCACTAGCTCATTTAAAACAAGACTCGAACACAATAACAATTTCATGAGATCAGTAAGATGTTAAAGCACAACTTTATAATCAATAGTCATTTTGAAATATTTACCGTTTCTGAGTTATAAAGCAAAAACTTTCAAGGTCCCTTGATCCCTAATTATAGGGGCCAGCCCCTTTTGAATATTATTATATGAAAGCCCTTGCAATTGTGCACAACTTTTGTTCATTATGTCTTAACAAAATATTTTTAGTTTTCAAGATAAAAAGGAACATATGTGTAAATTTTCGCTCTTTTAGGCGTTCTAATTTTTGACCCCTATAAAGCGCCATTGTGAATACAGAAATCGAAAAACAAAAACCGATGTGCACAACTTCAATCCTTCTGTTACCTAAAATCAGTAAAAATTCTGCTCCAGCTTTTGTGGTCTCTGAGCCTATATCCGGAAACGAAAGCCTATAAATTTTCGTTTAAAGGGGAATAACTCAAAACTGGAAGTGAATTTTTGAAATGTTAGATATTACTCTGATAGAGTTTAATAATGTCTATAATGTCTGAAAATTTGAGCCAAATCCGGTGATAAATAAGTGAGATATGAGGCCTCAAAGTTGGCGTCTAGGAAGTAGAAGAAAAAAAAAAAGAATAATAATCTTTACCAACAGAATCAGTAGAAGGTCTCCCGTTGGAAACGGAAGACCTTAAAAACAACAAATCACCTCCCTCATCATTTTTTGAGGCTTTGTACAATGTAAAAAGCTGCCTCATCATGTTTTGGGGGCAATAAAAAGTTGAAAAAGAAATGCCTCCCTCCCTCATCATATTTCTTGAAAAAAAGGCCTGAGAACCAAGGAATTAATTTTGCATGGCCTAATGAAGGGCCACGCCCTCATTCAAGGGGAGATAATTGGGAATTAATGAAAATTTGGTGGCATATTTTAAAAATCTTCTTCTCAAGAACCACTGCGCCAGGAAAGATGAAACTTATGGGGAAACATCCTTAGGTAGTGTAGATTCAAGTTTCAAGGGGTAGGGTGGGGCCAAAATGGCCGACCAAAGTTTTACATAGAAATATATAGGAAAATTCTTTAAAAATCTTCTTCTCAAGAATGACAAAGCCATAATTCATCATATTTATATGGGAGCATGCTCAGGTAGTGTAGATTCAAGTTTGTTCAAATCATGACCCCAGGGGGTAGGGCGGGGCCAAAATGGCTGACCAAAGTTTTACATAGAAATATATAGGAAAATTCTTTAAACATCTTCTTCTCAAGAATGACAAAGCCATAATTCATCATATTTATATGGAAGCAATCTCAGGTAGTGTAGATTCAAGTTTGTTCAAATCATGATCCCCAGGGGTAGGGCGGGGCCAAAATGGCTGACCAAAGTTTTACATAGAAATATATAGGAAAATTCTTTAAAAATCTTCTCAAGAATGACAAAGCCATAATTCATCATATATATATGGAAGCATGCTCAGGTAGTGTAGTTTCAAATTTATTCAAATCATGACCCCCGGGGTAGGGCAGGGCCAAAATGGCCGACCAAAGTTTTACATAGAAATATATAGGAAAATTCTTTAAAAATCTTCTTCTCAAGAATGACAAAGCCATAATTCATCATATTTAAATGGAAGCATGCTCAGGTAGTGTAGATTCAAGTTTGTTCAAATCATGACCCCCGGGGGTAGGGCGGGGCCAAAATGGCCGACCAAAGTTTTACATAGAAATATATAGGAAAATTCTTTAAAAATCATTTTCTAAAAATAGCAAATCCATGATTGGTCATGGGACTACTTTTGGATTTAAACTTTACAATAAAAAGCCATTTTCTACTTTTTCCTACCCTTAGTGCTCAGGTGAGCGATGTGGCCCATGGGCCTCTTGTTTACAACATTTTTTTATACTTTCTGTAATTGTAATTTGAAAGATTGAACAAATAAATGAATAATTTCTGGACTTTATATTACGTACCTTAAGACAGGTATTTAGGTCTCTGTATCACGATACGTATCACGCAACAAAAAATCGCGATATACCGGTATACCGATAAAATTGCACATCCCTACAATCGTATTCCAAAGCCATTGTTTCCCATTATCAAATATCTATCATATATTAAGCAAGCATAAATTGTTTAAGACATGAATAAAGTAAAGCAAATGTTTATAACCCTAAGACCACCATAATCGATTATTGTGAAGTATTATGTTGGTTTATGTTACAGCGTCCTGCAGTGATGTTCATAGATAAGGGTTACTTCTACACAGACGCCAGCTGTCTGGTCACAGAATACTGTAAACACGGCTCATTATTGGTAAGTTTTACCTGTATCTATGGTATTGTCTGCGTAAATCAGTTTATACCCAGTAGATGGAGCAGTTATAAAAATAACATTACTCTAGGTTTGAATATTACAATTTAAAAAAAGTTACACTCAAACACATTGGCACATAAATTGATATAACCGAGACTCAGGAACATGATCCTCTTAAAGTTTATATTGACTGTTTTGCGACTCTAAAATTCCTTGAATTGTTCCAGGATGTTGTGAATAAGTTTGGGGAGACTAATAAGTCCCAGGAGTTCCTGACCATGTACCTGACTATAGAACTGATGCACATGGTGGAACAGCTCCACGCCTGTCGTATCATCCACGGAGATCTGAAGCCCGACAACCTGCTAGTGAAAGGATTGTGAGTATTTGCAGATTGTAAATTTGAAAAACGTGCAATGCACATTATTTCACCAAATAAAAAAGAAATGGAACTTTCCTGTAAAATTGCTGAAAAGAAAATCACAAAAAGCTGAGCTATTAGTAGACAAGATACAATGAAACAGGTCAGTTAAAATAAAATTAACCTTAAACTGCTATGCAATGTTTGCAGCTGACATTGAGGGGGAGGGGGGGTAACAATTGAGCATTTCACGATATCTACATGTAGCTGACTATCCTGCCTTATTTGTAGCACCCCACTGCCTGATAGCAGTGATCCAGAAGTGGTGTTCCGGGGGAACAAGCGCCCCCTTCTTCTGATTGACTTTGGACAGAGTATTGACATGTCACAATACCCAGCGGGGACCACATTCATGGCCAAAGTCAAAACCTCCAGCTTCATGTGTATAGAAATGCAGACCAACCGACCCTGGACTTATCAGGTATTTGTCTGTTTAACTGGAAGCTTTATAAAATAATAGATATGGCAAAAAAGCATCAGTACCTTATTTATGCACTCTGATTGTCCATAATCTATTTAAACAACAGAATTGAGCATTGTCATGTAAGCTTTACACTTGAACTCAATTCTTTTATAATTTTTTTGACAGACTGATCTGTTTGGCTTGGCGGGGACCATTCACGTCTTACTGTTTGGTCAGTACATGAAAGTTTACCAGGAGAAGGAAGAATGGAAAATTACACAGTCTGTCAACAGGTAAACAGAGATCTCACTGGTCAAGTGGTGAATATCAAAAAATCTGAACAAGGATTTGAACAGCGATTTCACAAGTCATGATATATACGTGAAAATGATTCATGCAGTAAAATTCTGTTTTAGTGAAGTTATATCTTAAGTTTGTTTTAAATTTATTTTGAACAGCTTTAGAGGGGATTTAGTAATGTGCTTGTGTATATGTGTGTTAGTTTGTCCTGTGTGAAAGGGACGTGACATCATTTACATCGGGATTGATGTCAGAGGCTGCCCTGATTTATTGATATGCTCTTTGCAATGGGATGCTCTGCTTTGTAGTGTCCTTATGAAAAGTTGATAATTCAAAATCAGTCAGAACGTTGGGTTGATTGACAATTCTGTATCGATTGGCATCCCTTTTGGGAATGCATTTTCTTTCTGCTTAATTAAATTGATAGAAACAATCATTCAATGATAGTTTTATGATTATAATGTAAAGGTTTATAATTTACAGGAAATTTAACCAGCAGCTGTGGAGGAAGATTTTCTACACTCTGTTGAATATTCCCAGCTGTGAGAAAATCCCTGACCTTTCTGCACTGAGGAGAGAATGTGAGGAGTATTTTGTCAGTGCACTATTACCTACTTACAATAAACAGATCAACAAAGTCATCTGTAAGTTAGACAGTCTGACCAGTAAATAAGGAACCAGCAAACAGCAGTCATCACTCAGCCACTGAAAGGGGGACGGGAGAAAAGAGGACTTCTGTTGACAGTGTTACACCTATTGATTGTGTACAAGTAATGGATATCTTATTAGGTTGTTTCTTTTTGAAGACAAAATTTTGGTAACTGAAAACAAGCTACATGTACAATGATATTTACACGTCATAAAGATAATAAGTACATTTAATATTAACGATTTACTTGAAGAAGTTGAAGTTGAAAATTATTACTGACTTTTTACAAATGAATGTTTGAAGTATGATTCTTTTATCAGCTCTCAAGTTGATTGATTGCTTCTGGGCAAATAAACTGAAAAGGAGTTTAATAAAATCACTATTAATCTCAAGTCTTGGCTAAACCAGACGTGTATTTCCATTTCCTTTGTACGAAACAAGCATCTACCCTAGCATTTCTCAGTAGTTTTGATATTTTCATTTACATCTAATAACCTGTCTGCTAGTGCTTTGCTTTGAGTCAGCTAGGATGTGTAACTAGTAGTGCACTGAAGTTGTATTATATTAAGCTTTGTATAATTGTCCTATACCCTGTGTCCAGTCAGTTTAGTGTTCTTTATTAATTAGCATGGTGTAAGGCCTATTCCAAGAAAGGTTATGCTCTAAATCATTTTTTATTCGCAAGAACTTTATTTTCGCGTAATTACGTGAGACGGAATGCTCGCGAAAATTTCATTCTCGCGTATTATAGAATTCCTTAAGATTATATAGAGCAATGACAACAATTCTTGAAAATTTTGTCTCGCTAAGCAGGGGCGTAGTATCCGGGGGGGGCCTGGCCCCCCCACTTTTTTTCCCAACCTTACTTACACTATAGGAAATGTTAATTGAAAGCCTGGTTGGCCCCACCACCTTTAGAAATGTACCGAAAATGTAGTATAAGAGTAGTTGACACTGAGAAAAAGTTTACCCACCTACCCCGACCACCTTTAGAAATGTACTGAAAATGTAGTATAATAGTAGTTGACACTGAGAAAAAGTTTACCAACCCCCCCACACACAAACACACACACACAAAATAGGATTTTCGACTTTGGGCAACTTTCACCTTTTTTTTTTTTTTTTTTTTTTTTTTTTTTGCTTGTCAACTTTTTCAGGTAAGTAAAAAAAAAAAATTTCTCTGCCTGGCCCCCCCACTTTCAAAAACGATGCTACGCCACTGCTAAGAAAGAATCAATAACTATCTCGCGAATAAGGTGTCGCGAAAATTAAGTGATCTGCAGTATATAAAGAGGGGGAAAAGTGTGTCACAAGCAAATGTAATTATAATCAGCAACAATTATTTAATGTTATATCCCTCTCCCAGACTTTATTTGTGCTGAAAAAAAAAATATATGTGATGGACATATATTGATGTACATGCAGAAATAAAGTTGTATGATAAGGCCATATTAAATTAATCTTTAGATTCTCATCCCCGCCCGCCCCTCTCAAAATGTCCCGCCCCGATGTTTTTTATTTTGATTTTTGGGTATTTTCTTGTATTTTTATTCAGTAAGAATTTGGGTCAAAGTTTAAGAGTTATCTCCCGTCTGTATTAAAATTCGTGTGTCGCTATTTATAGCAATGGAGAAAAATCGGCAATAAAAGCAGTTTAAGGTAGTCCGATCCTCAGGTTTATAAAATTAGCAGTTAAGTAATCAAAAATACTCATAAAAGTATCTATAAATCCATAAAAGTTAGGTACATTTATCCACAGTATTTCTTTTAAGTTAAAGATTAAAGTTAATCATATTATATAGGGGAAAATGTCAAATCTCCAATATTTTTGCAGAAAAAGCGAATTGGAATATCAGCCATGCATTTTCCAATTGCAAATTGATTAACAAATATATTTTAGGTTAAAAAACTATAGGTATCCAGGCATTCAGAAAAATTGTCCTGATTTTTATGCTTATTTGGTATTTTTTGTCTTATATTTCTATCATGTATTCCATAATACATAGTGTAAAAGGCTTTTGCTATCATTGCAAGACACCAAAAACTCTTCTTATTTCATTTCATGCTAATAAGCATTGATATCTAAGGCTGGATTCAAGAAAATCTTATTTCTCTAAAACTGTATTATTATTTTTTCCCTTTTATAGGGTACAAATGTCAACTTTTATAAGACCTTTTCTAAGACTTCCAAAAACCTTGAATCTTATAAAGATAAATAAAATGAAATTGGTTGAAAAATTTTCATTTTCAAGCTTCATTTTGATGCATTTCGAATTAAATATTAATTTTTGGAGTTATCCCTCCTGGCTGAGGATCGGATATCCTTAAATTTGTAAGGAAAAGATAATTTGTCAGTATAGAGAAGGCAGAGAAGAAAAAATAGCATAAACACATATAGATACCATCACTGGCAGGAGCAAGTATGTAGAGAGATTGTAACTAAGTAAAAATAGACGAGGAAAGTCAAGTTATATATAACGATCTCTAGCTGTGTGACTTAGCTTTGAAATAAAAAAAAATCTACAACATCGTAGACAGACTTAAGAGAAGGGCTAGATTTTTCAGTAGAATAATTATTAGAACATTTATATAGAATTTGCAAAGTAAGAAGTCACGCATACACAATTTATTGGTATCCCCACCTCATTTTGTTCAGGGTGTGCCGTATAATGTGTACTTGTTAATTTGTTAATAAACAATAAATATTTAACTTTTAAAGAAAAAAATTTCTTTAAATATTTAAAAGAATATGAAAAGAATTAAATCTATTCATATTTGCATTAAGGTAATGAAAAAAATGTGTACGGGGCGTCCATTGTTTTGTTGATACTTAGGCCTATTTATAAATTAACAATTATAAAATATAAAAAATAAAATCCGCCCACCCGCCCCAATTTTTTTGCAAATTAGGATGAGAATCTAAAGATTAATTTTACCTGGCCTAACAATATTAGGTTTATTATACAGTTTTCTTCAATGTATTCAAAATATATATATTTAGTTATTTACATGTAGTTCATTCTTTTAAATTAACTTTTGGAGTAGGTAAAAATATGGTAAAGATGTTGTTCTACCATTCATTTGCTGCAATTTAGATACAGGCCATTAACATTTTAGAATACATAATTTCTCATTCAAAGTATGAAAGATATATGATATCTTTGCATGTAGTTCTAAATATATGTACATTTATGTTTATACTTATTTTTGTGAAGATAAATTTTTAAAGATGTAACAAGCATTTTAGACTTTTTTCTGCCAAAGAATGTGGGAAGTAAAACAGTGAATTGAAAATGTGTACAGTAAATTACCGGTAGTACAGTATGATTCTTTGTGCATTTTGTCCAATGGGTACTTGTATTTGTTGTACCTTAGCACTATTAGTAAACTATTCAAAAGTTGTGGCCAAGGTTAAAGTTTGTTTAAATTTTGCGAAAATTTGGTCAAACCACAAGGTCAAGAACTCAATATGTTGGTACATGTACTTGAGAAAGATTTTCTTCCAAGGAATACTCAAGTGAAATATGATAGCAACAGTTCCAACAAAATTCGAAGTTAGGGACAATATTAAAACTTTTGTAGGCAAACAGACAAACTGACGGACGGAAGGACATGCAGAAACTATAAACCCTCAAGACTTTGATTGGTGGGGGGGGGATGAAAAAGAAACACCACATCTGAATATGAAATTGAAAAGAAAGATCAGTTTTCTTTTTGTCCTAACCCAATATATGTTAATTTTGCTATTTTTACTTTTTTGTAAACACGGACACCGCAATGCGGAGCATCCCATCATAAAGAGCTTATCTATAAATAGGAAGATATCCTGTAATCAACCATTTGTTTTTCTTATTATCCATATCTATCATAGGTAATCATTATCCCCTCACAACGGAGTTTGAGGGGATGTAGTGACACACGACGTGTGTGTGTGTGTGTGTGTATTCTGTACGAAACGGAAGAAAGGTAATTTGCATGAGATCGATGTCGAATACTGCCTTGATTTAAATGAACTGTCTCTCTCCTCTTTTTTTCTATCAGTGATCATCTAAATCCGAATATCACTGTTTTCCCTGAACCGTTGACAATTTGAAATTTTTTTTTGCTTTTAGTCCAGACAAGGCCAAAAGGGTTTTATTTCAATAAGATTAAGCAATGTGAGCAATTCTCAATGACAAGTTGAATGCAGTTTAATTATTTTCAAAGATGTCGAAATTTTCAAAGTAGTGATTTTGAAATGATAATATGGCCATATTTGAAAAAGATCTTGTCTGATTGAAGATTTGTTTTCAGTTATTAATGAAAATTGGGCTATATTGTAGAAGTTTCTGAAGTACTAAAATAAACAAGTTTAATATACAAGAAGTAAATTACAAGTTCTTTTCGTACATGATGTATATGTGAATCAATCACATTTAGCCATGTTTGAAGAAATAAAAAAAATTCGGAAAACACCAAAATTTTATACGATGGTGTGGAATTTTAAAAAAAGATATTATTATTTCCCCACAATTTAAATTTTTTCATGCAAATTCTGGGAGGGAGAATTGATATAATCATTTTTTTTTTAAATGGGCTCTGAATTTTTTTAAAAAAGATCTCTGAAATTCAACTTCAACAGGTAAGTAAAACGCTCTGACTACCTAGGGGATTTCACAGTCTTTTTATATAGGTCATGTCTGTATGTCCTGCATTCACAATCCTAATTTTTAGGCTATAAAAAGATATGGTAACTTTTTTAATTTCACAAAATGGGTTGATTCTGTAGATATTTAAAATCTGAAGAAATGAGATCCGTAACAAAAACATTAAGAAGGCCGTTGTTCATTTTTGGCAGTGGTTGCTTTTTAGGCTATTTATAGCATCTGTGTCTTGTATAGGGAAATTTTTTTTAAAAAAATCCTACATGTTCCCATAAATATTTTATTTATAGTCTCCTACATGCATGGACGCATATACATATGTACCGGTATATATATAGGTCACAAAGTTATATATTAAATATTAGAAAACATGTAATACATGTAAGAAGCAATAAAATGGTTTATTCCAAAACTTCGGCTTAATCGTGTACATTTATGGTCAAGTTGGATATTTCATTGATATACATGTGTGGTGCACACTATTACAATCTGTGCATCATTAAAAATATATTCTTATGCAGTAAGATTTATCATAAATTATAATGTAAGGAGAATATATATACCCGGTATACATTATTTGTATAATATGCCATTATAAATTTATAATAATCTGTATTTTGTAAATAGCAACCAATTAGATGACCTCAAATGATGTCTAATATAAACATACCAGCATTGTTTTCCTGTCAAACCCGAAGCGAGGGCCAAAGTTAATTAGAAAGTGTTCACTCATTCTTCTGTATTTTATTTATTGTATTTTTTTTTATCAGTACGATCAATTCATAAGTCCCTTTTTGTCTCGCCTGCGACGAATGTCGCGAAGCGAGACATAGCGACCATAGATTCCCTTTTGTCTCGCCTGCGACGAATGTCGCGAAGCGAGACATAGCGACCATAGATTCCGTCGTCGTCGTCGTCGTCGTCGGCGTCCAACTTTTGGTTAACCCAAATGTCAAAGTTTTATAAACTGCAATAACTTTCTCAAATTTTATTCAGTCTTCTTGAAATTTGGACACAATATTCAGTATGGATAAAAATTTATATCCCAAGTATGATTTTGAAAAAAAAAATTCAAATTTTTCCGTATTTTTTCCTTAAGTTGGACTTAGTTTTTTCATGATAATTTATGGTGAAGACCTATATTCCAGCAACTATAAGTTATAGGGATATGATAATTAGTCAGTGGATACATCATGGGTAACCACAAACGTCAGTACCAGAATTAGGTCATCTTGACCTACATTTTTCTGCATGAGTGACTTTGGTTAAATTTTTGGTGGAGGTCCATATCTCAGCATCTATAACTTATAATGGCATGATGATTTGTCATTGTACAGGTTATAAGTAACCAACAACATCAGTACCAGAATTAGGTCATTTTGACCTACATTTTTCTGCATGAATGACTTTGGTTAAATTGATAATGGAGGTTCATATTTCAGCAACTATAACTTATAGTGGCATGATAGTTAGTCAGTGGATACATCATGGGTAACCACAAACGCCTGTACCAGAATTAGGTCATCTTGACCTACATTTTTCCGCATGAGTGACTTTGCATAAATTTATGGTGGAGGTCCATATCTCAGCAACTATAACTTATAGTGGCATGATAATTTGTCAGTGGATACATCATGGGTAACCACAAACGCCTGTACCAGAATTAGGTCATCTTGACCTACATTTTTCCGCATGAGTGACTTTGCATAAATTTATGGTGGAGGTCCATATCTCAGCAACTATAACTTATAGTGGCATGATAATTTGTCAGTCTACACATCATGGGTAACCAACAATATCAGTACCATAATTAGGTAATCTTCACCTACATTTTCTGCATGAATGACTTGATACATATACAGTGGATTTGATTTCAAAATGCAAGTTCAAATTATTGCGACTCATAACACGTTGCAATATTCGCAATAATAAAAACATCACAATAATTTGTGAATTTACAGGGTATATGTATATATATATAAATGCCAATATAATCGCCAAGGGATTAGATATTAAGTCAGCTGTTCCATTTCTTTATTATTGTATTTTTGAGTTATTCCTTCTGAAATGTCAATAAATGCTTCAGTTTATCAGACAATCATTTCTTACTAACCACAGCGACAGCAGGCGAGACACAGGGTTGCGGGCAACCCTTACGTACTTTTTAATGATTGTGAATTAATTATGGAAAATTAATGTGTCGTCTCTTAAAAACCCCAGATTTTTATTCTTTGACAGTCTGTTAATTACCTAGATAAATTTAATTAGAATTTTCTTTGAAAAGGCGTTTATTTTAATAACAAACCACAAATGCATTTTACATTGTATTCTAAACTAACTTCGAGGTCAATTATATGCATATCACATTTAGAGTGATGTTTATATTATCATGGGATTCTTTTTTTTAGGTACTCTCATAAGAAGGATTAGCTGCAGTACTGTAGCTCTCCGAAAAAAATCTATTGACAGACCGGAGAGCTACAGTGCCACCGAAAAAACTGTATATTTATTGCGCACAAAAAGTTGCGCTTGGTTCTGGATTAATACTTCCAAATTCTTACCTAAATTGTAAAAAAAAAAAAGCTAGATTTCTAAAAATTCCTTATTCGTCTATCAAGTACTCTCGTATAGTAATCTCAGCGAGATGGACGTCAGACCATAATTTTTAGTCCCTACGACATCTCGCTGAGATTACTCTCGTAGTTGACATTTGCACGAAGCGCGTTGAACCGAATTATTTTGCAAAACAAAATGGCAGCACAAATAGACGAAAGGATGTATTCACTTTGACAAAAGAATTGACCTATAGGAGAGAACAATTTACCGGAAAAAGTGACACTTAAAAATTAATCTATTTGTTGTTTTCTATCGTATATATGTCTAAATTTTTCAAATTTGTATTTTATACCTAAAATTTATTATTTACAACTTTACAATAAACCTACAAAGTTGGCTGAAACACCATTTTGTCCGTTAAAGCGTTAATTTTTGCATGAATTTTGGCCTTGAAGTCCTTCAGGGCAGGCCTGCCCCTAAATAAAATTGTGATATTTTGATAGGTTTGGATGTAAGGAATAATTTGAGATAGGAATTTTTTAGGGGCACCCCTGCCCTAGGGTCGAAATTCACAAAAAACCTACAAAAAATAAGACCTGATTTTGATAATCTGCTAGAATGTTTTATTATAATCACGGATAAAATAGCCTAGACATAAAGAATAGAATTTCAGAGGCAGTAAACATTACCATTATGCACATTACCATCATGAGAAGTTAAGACAAATATTAGTTATTATATTTTGAGATAACACTCGGGAAATCAATGAAAGGGTTCCTCCTACCTCTACTCGCTGAAAAAAAAAAGATTTAGGAAAAACATTGTTATATGTATTCAGCCTAATGCCATTAATCAGAACGGAAATCGACAAGGTTTTTGTAGAGAACAAGTTTATCTTTTAAAAAAGATAGGTGAGCTAGCGCAGTAGCAATTTTTTTAAAACACAGAAAGGAGGATCCGTGATCAAGTGATTTATTTTGCTGAATTCTTTAATTTTTATCGAGGCTGGAGAGTGATAAAGTTATAATTGTTTTGTGAAGTGTATTTTATAGACACATTGGTACATGTAAAGATCGAAACGAGGGTGTGGGGGGGGGGGTGTTGACCTATTGGAGTTTTTGCGCAACGGAACATTTATGACCTTTACTGGAGAGGGGGAAGACTCTATATATGGAGAAGATGCCGATTGAGGCATTGTATAAGCTGGTTTAAGAATAGAATTTCTTTGCAATACAGGGGAGTTAAAAGGAATATAGAAAATAACTCAAAGTGTATATGTTATATAAAGAAATCCAGAGAGTTCCGAATGTTAGAATTTTTTAAAATGAATAATGGATTTATTCGTTATTTTTAGCTGTAATTTGTAAGATTAGCTGAATTACCCAATCAGAAATTATAGCCTATCTTTGGTTGTGCTTAGACGTAAAAATAACCTCCATTGTCTTTATTTAGAACAATCAGATAATGACTCAAGCTTTTCCGTCAGGAAAAAAACCGGAAAAATTGAGCTACAACATGATACAACAAAATTGTTATCGTACGGTCTATTCTATAGTAGTTTTCAGTTTTCCCAGAATGCACGACCGTGAAGCCGAGCATGCGTATTCAAGGAATTTGGACTAACGTAGTTGCTAGCGCTCGAGAGCGCTAGCAAAAAACCAAGCCCGGTCCTATAGGTCAAATCCCTATTTATAATGAAGTGATCCTTTTCCTTGAACTCAATTACAGGGCCAGGAGAGCTATTGACAACAATTATAAGGAATTTTTTGTTGTGGAAACAGTTGAAGAATATGCTAGGAACACACGGTTATTGATTTTTTGAGATGACAGTTTATTTACAGTTTTTTTCGATGGGTGGCACTGTAGCTCTCCGGTCAATCTATCAATATATTTTTTCGGAGAGCTACAGTTCTGCAGCTATAATAATACTTAACCCCCTCCCCACATACAAACCACAATTTTTCACCTGCTAAATTTAAGGTCGGTACAGTTAACAATTTTTAATTATGTTCAGTGATAAATTATGTATTATAATACCAGCTCTATCTTAGCCTAAAAGTAGAATGCATATGATCAACAGTGCTTAGTGCACGGGCGTCTTCTACCGAAAAAAGATGTTAATTAATCAAAATTAGTAACACCTAACCACAACAGTCTTGGGAGAGAGGTGGTCCTCTTGGATGAATTATTTATTGAGTGTTAAATAATGTCAATGTTATTGAAACGAATAATGATTTTTATACCTTTTAATTTTAATATTAACATTTCTACAAATTACCAATTCGCGCATGTATCTGGTTAACTAGTAGTAACTGATGCCTCTATATGAAAGGTTTTTAGCAAAGGTTTCTCAAATGCAAATAAAATCCATGGTCAAGAGAGTACACCCAAAGAGAGGATTCGTCTTAATGAATGTACTTGTGAAATAAGAATACACAAATGATAGCCATGCATTCAAAAGATATGGCCAAGGTTGAAGAAGATGGGGGGGGGGGGTGGGGGGGGATAAGGCGGGCAGAATGCCTATAGTGCGACAGATAAGAAGTGAAAAATTTTATCTCAATTATATCCAAATTTTATTTCATATTTCACCTAATATTAAAGTATACTTAATGCAAAATCTCTATAATATACAAAAATCTCACAAAGACTGAAAATATTTGCCTATGAAAAAGCATACACAGACTTAAAAGAACAAAAACGATCATTTTTTCATACTTTAACAAAATTTTTCAATATGAGTGGGTCTTCGCTCCATTTTTTTTGAAAGATAATCCTAAAAGTTTGCGATAAAATAAATATTTTTTGGTTTACAAAAAATGGAGCGAAGACCCACTATACCTTAAAAGTACAATTTTATGACAAAACATTCGCATTTTTTAGAGAAATACTTCAAGTCCATTAAGTCAAGGGTCATATCACAAACATGATTTAAATGCCCCTATAATCATCATGTGCCATGTAGCATAGTAATGGTTAGCACGTTAAGGCCGTGTCACACTGTCACGATTTATGCTACGATTACCCACGAATTAAGAAAAGTTGAAAATCGCCGTTCATCGCCAGGTTTGTTTTGCTATTTTTCTACAGCGTGTGGAATATTTTGCTGCTAGAGTGGTGTGTCTGCGATGTCTGTGCGACAAAGTACGAGGTTTCTACGATTTAAGTACGAACTGATGCGACAGCGTTACGAACTGGTTACGATATTTCTACGATTATGAAGGATTAAACGCGGTTACATACGATACTCGTACGAAGAACTACGATATGCCACGTTACATACACGATAATTCCACGACTAATGGCGACTTCTTACGAATATACATGTAATGGAATGCATATATAGAGTAAAGGAAGATTTGTCTGATATCATTCATCATCATAGTTATGTTATTTGATAATGGTAAAAACTACAGTGTGGAACTTTTGATTATGTTCAATCTCTTCATGTGATCATTGTACACGGTGTTTATAGTTTCTGTTACACATGTATATTAAATTTATTTCACTTTTCTAAGCTTCTTTCCTTTTATTTTAGGCAGTATTTTGATTTCGACAGTGTTAACATCAGGCACCGTCTGCCTACGTCGTATTAACTCGTAGTTCAATCGCACAGTGTTCGTACAGCACTTGCCATCAATCGTCCTTTTGCGTATCATATTCGCGGGAAAGTCGTACTATGTTCTTATCAATTCGAAGAACGCTCGCAGTATCTCGTAGGACACTCGCAGTAACTCGAATGACACTCGCACAAACTCGAAGGACACTCGAAATAACTCGTAGGCTCTCGTAGTGTCGCGAGTACTACGAAGTTCCGCGAATGTCGCACGAACTTCGAAGATTTACTACGAATATGAGTACGAGTGCAGTGCGGATGCTGTGCGATTGTCTACGAATAATTAAAAATCGTACTGTGTCCACGATTGTTTTGAACATGCTCAAAACAATCGCCAGGTTTGGCGATTTGCTGCGATCCAACACGACTAAGGAAGATATCCTACGAGTACTTCTGCGATAAATCCCGATTTGCTGCGATTTTTGAATTCGCAATGAATCGTAGCTATAAATCGTGACAGTGTGACACGGGCTTTAGTCTCAAAGCAGTATGATACTTCGGTATTTTATTACAGGGGTTCGAATCCCACGTACGAGGGGTGTTAGAAAAGTTCGCGGACAAGTTCTATTGTGAGCGTGCTATTTCGACGAAACCAGTCAAACTTTCCAGATAAAATATTTACCTTTTTTCCAATAAATATACGAGACTTTGGTGCTCTCCATTGATTATTGAAAAATATACAACTCTTTTATTTTGATAAAACTTGCTTCACGGAGCATGCTACATTTTGGCACGTTTACATCAATTAAAAATTGCACAATTGTAGCGCAAAGAGATTTATGATATTTTACCTTCCGCTACAGTATTCATGAAACGTCATTGGGAGAAATTTTGAACTAAATTGGAGGGTATATGACTGTTTTATAGCCGTTTAAAAATGATCAACGCGTAAAAACTCAGCCAAAAATCGGAAAGTCATTGAGCGTCATGGAGCACTGCACTACTTAAAAATTATGTATGCAGACTGGAAAATGTCTAAAAAGAGATTAAAATGTTCAAGATGCTGCCGGGAATTTCCTACACCTACAACGGACAAGTTTTCAAATGGTTGTAGCTTCATAAGAATGGAAGGATTAACATTTTGAATCATAACCTCCATCGATACTTCAATACCCCCGTACATGTATCGCATGGACGTTGCGTTGCGCCTATATCATGGTTTTGCATTGTTTCCATGCCTGATCGATCAACTGCATGGACTTTTTTAAGATCTCAGTAATATCCGAATCAGTAAATAAGACAATATAGAAGAAAAGTAACATGTCTTGATATAGATGTTCAATTTTAAAGTCGAAAAAGATAAGAAAAATCTGAAGAAATGAAAGATTTATAGAACTGCGACAAAGCTTAACGGGTTGAAATCTGGTTGTCACGTCGCCTAACGTCAAGTGATTGCTCCGTGAATCCCATGACCTCAGAGTAAAAATCGTTGTAAATATTCAAGATTTTATTATATGGACCTGATTTTTTACATACCAGTAAACAAAATGTAGGAATTTATTCAGACATAGGTCATACTTCATAGTACACAATAGATTTTCCGTAATTCAATGTGTCCGCGAACTTTTCTAACGACCCTCGTATACCATCTAATATTTTTATAGATGAAAATTTTAAGAGATTTATTTTCCCTCAGAAAATGTTTTTTTTTCTCATAATTTCATAATTTCCATAAGGCCTAGAAAAAAAATTTGTTTGTTTCCGCTTTCAGGCTGAAAAAATATAGGGTAGATAGGTAGGCAATTTTTTTTTTTTTTGAAAAAAATTTTTTTGCTTCTTTAATCAAAACGTGTATAGAAGTAACATTAATGACAAAAGAAATGGTGTTTTCAAGCATTACTTTGACTTAACTTATAAAAGAAAGGTGACCCAAACCTTCTTTCTGTCTTGAAAAGCTTGCAAAGTTGGAGGCTATAATTCCCTGGTTGAAATCTTGCACATCATGGGACCAAAGCATTAAAAAAATATTTAGGGTCGGCACTATAAATTAGGGTCGGTCGGGAAAGCGGAAACAAACATATTTTTTTTCTAGGCCTAATGAGAAGTAAATTTAAATACTCAAATTACATATCAAATGTGATTTCTTAATA
Source organism: Saccostrea cuccullata (assembly GCF_032062105.1). NCBI lineage: Eukaryota > Metazoa > Mollusca > Bivalvia > Ostreida > Ostreidae > Saccostrea > Saccostrea cuccullata. The sequence continues at coordinate 353,604 of NW_026929355.1, read as the reverse complement.
TCTGACGCTATCTAGGCATTCTGCCCGCCATGTTCCCCCATCTTCTTTGATAAATGTGAGCCAAACTCAAATGTCAAGGTCAAATTGAAGGAATCTAGGAAAGGCCTTATCATGAGATAAACGTATGAAATTTTAAAGCCCTCGCTCCAACTGCTCAAAAATTACGGCCAAGGTTAAAGTTTTCAAAAGAACGTCAAAATCCAAAGTCAAAATTATTGGTATTGGCCAAGTTTAGACTTTTTAAAAGTAGGTCAAACTAAAAAAAACCCCCGGTCAATCCCAGTTAAAAAAAAAGCAGGTTTAAATCCATGGCATAAGACTTATCACAAATTAATATGGATGATGCTTCTAGGGATGGACACTTTTAACTTTTCAGAAAATGAGGCTAATGTTAAAGTTTGGTAAACTCTTGAAAAAGTTTATCAAACCCCAAGGCCAAGAGATCAAATGTAATGGTAGTATGGTACCCAAAGAAAGGCCTTGTCACAATGAATGCATATTTGAATTATGAATTGCTTCAGATGTCATAAACAATACTACATTTTTGCAATGACCAGGTTAAAGTTTTTGACAGGTTTATTCCCAATATATATAAGTCCTACCTGGATCAAACGATTACATAGATGATGCATCTAGGGATGGACATAAAAATTTGCTTCAGATGCTGGAAAAATCTACATGTACATTTTCCAGTTGAGTGACCAGTTTACGGTCTTTGGAGCAGGTCCATTTTCAAGTAACTATAAGCCCTATCCAGACCAAACTTGCATGGATGATGTATCTGGGGATGGACACTATTAGGTTACGCTTCGGATGCTGATCTGACCTACATTTTCAGATGAGTAACCAGTGTAATGTTTTTGGAGTAGCTATTTAATTTTATGGCCTGTTATGATTTAGCTTGCATGGATGATGCATCTAAGGATGGACAATCAAGACTTGCTTCGGATGCTGGATTTGAGCTACATTATGATTTTGTTGTATTTATTAAGAAAATATGATGTGAGATTTGCATTACTTAAACTGATAACATTCGTCGAAGTGAACTTCATAATCTTTGATTACCTATGTTTAAAAGTAGGTCAAACTAAAAAAATCAAGGTCAAAAGGTAAAAAAAAGTAGTGTAGAATCTAAATTGTTCAATTTACCCCCCCCCCCCCCCCCTCCGATTTGAACAAATTAGAATCTAGGGTAGCGCAAGGCCACGATAGATATTACAAAGGGAAAATCTGGTCAAGAATAGTATGGCCAAAATTACTCAGGAGAGCGATATGTGGCCCAAGGGCCTGTTGCTTTTAATTTTATGTGCAAAATCTTGACGAGAGCCCATTGCAAAGGTGTCTTAGAAACCACTGCTTTGCAAGGTACATTATACCGATACCCACTGTGATACGTAGTCAAAACAGAAAGATATTTTTAAAAAATCACAAAAATCCATCAGGAATGCGAAAAACTTTTCTATAAATGAGAGTATTAAGTTGGGGAATCCATTTTTTTTTCACAAAAAATTAATGTGTTATTTTCTCAACTTTTTTTTATCATTTCCTATTCCTAAAAATTTATTTTTTGAGAAGATAACGACAGAGATTTCATAGGAATACCCCTTGTCTAAAAATAAACAAGATTTTTAAAATACAAAGTATACGATTTTTCCTGACATTTTGTGCATCAGAATTCTGATTCAACTGAATCTGAAATAAATTTTTGAAACAATAAGATACTACTTTATTTAAATTAAGAATCAGAATAGTAAAATTCTTGTTATTTAAGTTTATAAACTTTATATAAAAGATGTTTTGAACATATTTTACTGAATGAATGAAAAGTATTAGAAAAAGTTCTTACATTTGGATCTTATTGGAAAGGGGCGTTTTAAAAAAAAAAAAAAAAAAAAAAAAAATCGCATAAAGTTATAAAATAATATTACTGGATACATGCTTACTTTTTTGGGTCATTTGTGGCAATTTTGAAAAAACTCCATGCATGCATGCACATTATACCATGCCTATTATGATTTAAAGAAAAACATTTTTTTAATACTGTATTCTTCTCGATATCTTATAGTAAAAAACGTAAAATATGATTTATTAAATGTTTATAATGAGTTGCATATTTATATGATTGATCGAATGCTTCTCTATAATAATAATAAACATTACAATGTATTTGTCTATATAAATGTTTTTTCTTCTTATACATAGAACTTGGTTTACGACTTTGAAATAAGATAATATACTAGTATATATCTGTCACATAATCACTAATGCATACAAACAAACACACACACACACACACACACTCACACACAAACAAGCCTTATCTACAGATAGGCCGTTTTTTCAACGTATTATCTCACAGTAGAGTATACAATACTAATTCTGTCTTTACCCGCTTCTTTTGGGACATCTTAACTGAGGGACACGTACCCCCTTCCCAAATAATGACAATGTAACCTCACAAATCATCCTTAAGGTGTGACCAAAACTGTCTCAGACTTCGCTAGAACGACTGAAGTATATGACGTTAGTAAAACGCTAGGCAGAGTCTTGTGTTTCTATTTGTGGTCTATTCGTTTATTTTAACTGACAAAATTTAATGAACCAATTAGCATAATAATAGAGAATGTTTTACTTCATCAGAAGCAACATGTGTGATTCATTTAATTTAAATTAACCAGCACAAAAGTCACGCATATACGCACATCCGCCGAATTTGCTCCCTAAATAAAGTCGATTTCATGAGTTACTTATGCATGGGAACTAAAAAAACAGATAATTATGTTCTCTCATTAAATCACAACTTTTTAAAAAAAAATTAAACTTAAGGTTTTGTGACTGTTTTATTTTCACGAGTTGTAATATTAATGAATAAGTACTACATGTAGGAATATATTTATTTTAATTGACGATGGGTGAATCAAGCGGATGGATTTCATTAAATATATAGATTATATATCTTAATTATTTAACACAAAAATGTTTATTCTTTTGCTCGGGAAGCTTATAAATTCCTTTTAAAGACAGAAGATGCACACACACACACACACACACACACACACACACACACACATATAAGAAATTGTAAATTCTACCTTCTTGCAGCAACCCGTAATAATCTCTACAAAAATTTTTTTTTATATATATTTTTTTTTTAATTTTTAAAGTGCCCATTTTTTTTTTTTTTTGTTTTTTTTCAATTTTTATGACAAGAGTTTGTTTGTAACAAATGGTCTATATAATTAATTTCCAAAATATTAAGAAATTTAGTAAATGAACTAACTCCTGTTTTGCAGCCACCTCTCTCTATATAATCTTTACAAATATTTTTATAGATCTATACTTTGAATCTATTTTTTTGTTGAAACTTTGAAGGAAAAATTTTAAAAAAGTATACGCGGTTAAACTTTTTCATTTTACTCATTGAAACATGACTCAGGTTGGTTATTTTCAATTTTTTGACAAAAGTTTGTTATATATACAAAAATAAAGATTTTATTCCTTGAATGGTCTGTAAAAATAAATGTGAGAATAATTCCCTTAAAAATTTTCGCATAAGTAAAAAATTAGATTCCTTAATCAATTCCGTCTTTTTGAAAATTTCAAGTTTGGTTAAATTTTGTCAAAAATGGAAAAGTTGTATACAAAATACACTGTTTTCATGACGTTACGGCGCAGGAGAGCAGTTCAGTTAGATTATGATGTTTTAATAACACTTTATATATAGATTTCACTGTGTTTGCGTTAATCAAGTCAGCTAATCCACACTACTAAAGCTAATTCCTAGTAATCCGTTATCGTTTTTATCCGTCTTTTTTCAGAAAAAAATGTATATATGATAAAACAATTAAAAAGTACATCATTGAAGGACAGTACATAACATAAAATATCACAATTTGTTCCACATATCTAAAATTTGCTATGTGTATTTATAATATATGTACTAAAAAGTATTGAAACTTTCAGAACGCAGTGATGATTATTTTTCAAACTAGACAATTTGTCCACGATTTAACGGGACAACCCTCGTACGTCCAAGTTGAGGGGAACTGGAGGTGACTTTAACTGTTTTATATCAAAACACAGAGTTTATTAAATAATTATTAATATTTCTGATCTTAAAATGAATTTAAAATTTTCCCTTTATATCTCAAAGACTTACTTAGCTGCAGAACTGTAGCATTATGGTTTTATATATTACGATTTGACCAACTTACTTTGTCTCATTGTTTCCCGACCTCAACTCCAGGGTTCATGATATCAACAAAAATAAATATCTAAATTTTAGGAGCTAGAAATTGTTATGCGTTTTGTCTTCTCTGACAAAGAAGGACTGCATCCATACATTAAAGCTAAGTACATTTTTTATTTCATTTCTTGATTGCAAAAATTTAAAACTCCAGACTTGAATTGAAACATAACAACCAATTTTATTCAATTCTTTTTTTTTTCCACTAAAAGACTATATCTGAAAAAAAAAACATTTTTGATAAAATTGCATATGAGAAAATATTCTTTTGTTAAACGGCGAGCTCATTAATTAATTTTAAAAATATGGCATCAGTTTTAGTTTTTCTTTGGGAAAGCCGAATTAGGCTTTAATTAATTTAAGTAAGATCAACGAATATGTACAATACTGTGATAATTTTTAAAAAATCTGCGTAAAAAAACTGAAGTGTTGGTTCTTACTTATAGGTCAGACAATTTCATCATTACTGTGAAAGATATTATTACATTACTTTAGTTGGAAATTAACAAATAATCACATAATATTATAAATGACATCCTTTTGACTTCTAAGCTGTAACCGATGAATTTGCAATTGATTGATTGATGACTGAGAAAGCATTTTAAATACAATTAAGTATACCATTCTTGGCCACCCATACTTGAGAATGTTGTAAAATCCTAAAAGTATAATCCCCCTTATTTTATATATTTGCGTCACACTTGCAATGAATTTGTGCTTTGACGGATGATAATCATGAAAACGTGTTTTCTGCAAGTTATCTCGCTTGTTCCAATCACCTGGAATCGTCAGCCTATCTGTCAGATTCTTTCGCAATGTCTAAAAATAGCTCGGGTAGTCTTCAATATAAATGTTTGCCTGTCGTAAGGTCGGTGTATATCGTCTTTGAAAATGCCTGAGAGAATAGGTGATATAGAGCTGGTGGAGACGGTTCACCCTATGAACGGAACCCCAATCTGTGACTCAGAAGACACTGCCAAAATGTACTACCAGAAATATACACCGAGCATGATTTCAACAGCAGCTCATCTGGACAAAGACTCATTAAACTATAGAACGATGAGATGTGTATCACCGGACACTCAACTGACCATTGTAGAGGACAAATGCATAAAACGGGAGAAGCCAGGCCGCTGTTCTCTGTGGATGCCGTGGTTGAAGTTTTCGTCTTTTTTGTATTTGATTCTGCTTATTTTGCTCATTTTGTGGGCGTTACATCAGCATAAGGTGTACCAGGAGAGGGGGGCAGGTACCATACCATACCAGGTGAGTCAGTCCGGGGACAGGTCCGAAAACCCGGGGGGGGGGGGGGGGGGGTCTGTCGTCATTGACCTACATCCATAACCTTTTTTAATAATCATATTGATTGTACAAGTCGATGACATTCCATCAATATCCTCTATTGACTTTTAAAAAAAATTTATGAAATATTTGATTCAATGTAGCAATAAGCTTTGTTTAATCTCTATATTTTTTTTTTATAAAGCTACAAATTAATATTTAACCTTTTTATTTTTCAACATGGAACCAGCAAATCCAATTTAATTAGAATATTAACATTCTAAATATTTTATCTGTTTTTAAAATACCATATACATATACCTATAAAATCCACTATAAAACATAGAAAATACATTTATTTATAAATACAACTTGTGCTCAAAGGCAGTATATTAGTACAGTTTCTTACAAGGCTTCCCTCATTTCTTCTTGTGTCACTGCTTCCCTATTAGTCATAGAAAATGTACGTGTAACTTTCTATACTATGTTAGAAATTTGTCGATTGTTTGAAAATTTTGGCGAGTAGAAAATTTTACCCTCTTTCATTGTAATATTTACCATTATTAAAATTAATTATGTTTAAAAAAGAAGTAAACAAATAAATAACAAATAAAAATGAAATCTTTGAAGGTTATGAGTTGATTCGTCGATTACGTAATCTATTCCACATAGTTTAAAGTAGCGTATCCTAAAGTTAATAAAAATAAATCCTTACTCAATGACTAGTTGTTTCACTGCATCCTTAGTGCATTCAAATATTTCTATGAATTTATAATGTGTTCTGTTTCTTGGAATCATTGGATTCTTGATACATCTACATACTTTTAACAACATACTCAGTAATATGCACAGTTCAACCAATATATGCTAGTGTAAAATTCAGGCCCGTAGGAAGCAATTTCAGTTTGGGGAGCACAACCAATCAAAATTTTTCAGCTGAGGGCACTGTCAACTACCAAAATTTCCTTGTCAAGCTATAATAAAAAGATTATCGGACTACCCGGTGCCCACGGTTCCTACGGCCATGAAATTAATATATACGTCTCCTCTCATTTTAGGTTCCTTCCCTTGCATCTGCATTGACTGGTGATAGAGAGACTGGTGAGAACATTTATCTTATATCTAGTCCTTATATATAGTGTCAAAATGTGATCTTAGATCGACTTCTTACATTTAGTGTCAAAATGTGATCTTAGATCGACTCGTTATTATTTAGTGTCAAAATGTGATATCTTATATTAGCTCCTTATTTTTAGTGCCAAAATGTGAAGTCTTAAACTCGACTCCTTTTACATTTAGTGTCAAAATAAATGTAATATCTTATATCGACTCCTTTTACATTTAGTGTCAAAATAAATGTAATATCTTATATGATCGACTCCTTTTACATTTAGTGTCAAAATAAATGTAATATCTTATATGATCGACTCCTTATACATTTAGTATCAAAATAAAATTAATAAATGTGATATCTATATCGACTGCTTACAATTAGTGTCAAAATGTGATATCGTATATCGACTCCTTATATTCCGTATAAATTAATACATCGTGATATCTTATATCGACACTTTAATTATGTGGATTCCTTTTATTACTTGTCAATACGTGATATCTTGTATGGACTCCTAAATACATGATATCTTATGTGGACTTCTTGTAAGTTGTATCTCGTATTAGCACGTGATATATAATGGGGACTCGTTGTCTGCTGTATTGCCACGTGATATCTAATGCGGACTCGTTGTATGCGGTATAAGCACGTGATATCTAATGCAGACTCGTTGTATGCGGTATTAGCACGTGATATCTAATGCGGACTCGTTGTATGCTGCATGTATTAGCACGTGATATCTAATGCGGACTCGTTGTATGCTGTATTGTCACGTGATATCTAATGCGGACTCGTTGTATGCTGTATTGCCACGTGATATCTAATGCGGACTCGTTGTATGCTGTACTACCTCGTGATATCTTTGATCAACTCTTTAATACCATGTCTATACCGATGTCTTATGTAAGACTGTCATTACGTGATATCTAATGCGGACTTCTTGTATGCTACAATCAATAAGTTGATTAAAGAATCAACTTCTTAATTCCGTGTCAATATGTGATATCTCAGATCTACTCCTTTATATTCAGTGTCAGAAGGTAAGCGCAATTGATATCTGAGATCCCGAACATGACAAGGAGCACACGGCGGGTGTGACCGGTCGGCAGGTGATGTCCACTCTTTCGTGGCACCTGATTCCACCTCTGATCCAATTTTGCATTGTTTAATGGACTTTTGAGCTTGAATACTGTTTGCCGTCTTCATACATTTCTTCTAATCATGCCTACACGTGAAAGATTTTGATAACTGAGATCGACTCGTTAGATTTTGTGTCAATACATGAGAACAATTTGGATATTTCAAATCGAACCCAGATATCCACAATATCACATATTTATCATGTTTATATTCATATATACACAAAAAAATTGTCATTTTCCTACATGCATTTTATTTTTAAACTTTTTAGGTACATCAGAAAGATCCAAAGCTTTACTTCATCAGAGTCAGAACATACCGACCCGAGGTAAGTACAGGGTACGGGTGTTCGTAAATCGCCTCATATGATAGAATTTTTATTATATGTTGAGAAAATTCATAAAGAAATCATTTTGATATTGATTCACAAAAGCAAAACCAATGATAAAGTTTAACCAAAACTATAAAAAGAAACAACATTGCCTAGGAGGAGCAAGAACCTCGAACATTGGCGAGATTTTCTCTCGGTCATGGTGACAAGTGTTCAATGTGACATTTTACATTTAAGAGAATCATGCTTGCCTTATCAAATAAGTAACACATTAAAAACCGTTTGTTTAATTTCAGAGCCAGAGATAATGATATGGGAGGAGCTTTCTTCTTCATACATAACCGGAACTGACATAAAGTACAGTAATACTAGTAGACGATATTACGTCAGTTCCGGCGGATATTACGAAGTACAGTGTCGTTTACAGTTTGACACATATTATGATAGTGTACCAGATAATGATACCACGATATACTTTTCCATGATCAGAAGCACGGGGCCTGGTAGCAGTGTAAATCTGATGTCTGAAAAGGCAACATTGAGACCCCGTACTCACCGGGGGATTCAGCTAGGACCCACCGTGTTCTATCTGGAGGCCGGAGATTCGGTATATATTTCTGTGTTGGGACACAAATATGTGTACCATACAAAAGACAGCTATTTCGCGATGAGGAGAATTGAATGAAAAATTCCAGAACTTTTGAATTTAATTTTGAATATGCATGATTTGTGAGGTGCGTATTGCATTTAAATCCATGTAATACTAGTGTATAGTCGTTCAGTGAGTACTAGTTATTTGACATAAAAAATTTCTGATTGCTGCATATTTGTACCGTACTTTATGTATGTCAGTTAGTCATAGATTAGATGATTTTTAAAATTAGTAGTTTTGTATACTGTCACATAGTGTAATAAATAATGTAAAATGACTTGTGGATGCTATTAGATAGTAGATTGCATGTATACTTGTGCTATTTATTATGATGTATATTGTTTAGTAGTATCTTGTACATAGACACACAGAAGGTTGATGTATCATTAACTAATTATTTATTATTTTATATATAGTTAATGCTCAGGGATGAATCGTGTTATGCTCAAAGCAAAACGATTATTAAGAGCGTACATGTAAATTTTCAGTCATGAAATCATATATGATCAATTCACAACATATGTGTAAATAAAACTGTTTTACAAACTTTTACTTCGACATTACTTGTTCTTGCTTATTTTTTAATTGCTCGCCGGAATCAAAGGTTCAAAATTACTGAGTTTTTCATTATTTGTCTGTCGGCTGTGTCGTTGTTTTATAAACTATTATATGGACCAATTGTAATAAAAATTTTCACAATGTATCCTTTTTTGAACACAGACAAAAAAATTTAAGGTTTGAGTCTCCTTTTAAGGGGATTGATAAAGGTAAGGCAAAAGGATCATTTAAAATATTTCCTCAAGAACAGTAAGGTAAAAAAAAAGGAACTTCTGACATAACACTAGTATACTGTTGAAACCAATCAATAAGTCAGTCATCACACCAAGGTAGGATAAGACCATCGCTTGAAACACAAATTCACATTTAGCTTATAATTTAAAAAATCTTTATATATCTACTCACGAATAACATGGTCTGCATTTGTGCAAACAACATGGTTTGATGCCCGGGAAGTGCATATTCAAGATGTGTTCGAATCATGAAACCCATGAAAAATCTCCATTAACAGCATCCCAATATGTTGTGAATTGTTAAATTATGCCCCCTGGACTAAGGCTTAACTTTTATACGAGAGAAATATCAAAACTCGTCATCTGGAAAAACGGGTGAGCGTTATGAACAATGGGCCTCTTAATTTTTGGGGGTGATATGCGGATTGGGTGTTTACGGTATTGTATTACCGTGCATTTATTTAATAACAGTTTATATTATTTTAATCATATATTCCAAGCCCTCTGATTGGCTTTAACTTGGTCACATGATTAAGTATATAACAGCATATAGACTTGAATTACTATTTATAGAATCTGAAATGCATATCGACTTAATGTTTCTTAAAATGGAGGTAATTTTCTGTAAAACAAAAAAATTAATAGTAGTGATTTCACAATTATAGCTAATACAGTATATGACTTGATGTTTCTGAAAAAAAAAAGCTTCAACTCTTATTTAAATGTGTAATGTTCTGTAACTGATAATACGTAACACTGGCCTGCATTAGGATCTACTTAATATTAGAACATATTGAATATCTTTGTCAAAATTGATGCAAAACATAATCAAAAAGATGTATATTTGTAGAATTTTCAATAAGTAAATCCTCTAAATTATTTTTAAGAATGTAAAGGAAACATTTATTTTAAAAAGCTAAATTTATTTTGATTTCTATTCTTTAAGTGTTTAAGAGACAAAACTTGTGGTTTGTTCCAATTTCTCAAATTGTTTTTTTTATCAACCTCTGTAAAAAATAATATAACAAATGTAGCCCTTTAATTCGGTCAATCCATAGATAATTATATCGACTTTACAGAAAAGCATGTTGACCTCGCACTTCGTGCTCGGTCAATATGCTTTTCTGTGAAGTCGATATATCTATGGCTCGACCTCATCAAAGGGCTATATTTATATAGTATATTTTATATATTTATAATACATTTATTTTTTAAAGTTAAATCAAGCTGCGATTCAGGTCAATGTTTTAAAATATTACTCTTTTAAATGTCTAGTAGTACATATTTAAATGTATATGCATACGTATTGCGTACTGTAATAATTGGGGTTTTCCCACGCTGGAGTTTTGAATTTATTTATACTTACTCGAAACTGATGTATAAAGTATCGTGCACTGTTTTGACAGTTTTTGCTTATGTTTTAAACAACATATTTTTTCAAAATTGGGTAAATCTTAAAATTTATCTTATCATTTTAAAGAAAAAGATTACAAAAATTCAATAAAATAGTGAAAATCAAAGTTATATACAGGCATGATAAAATCTCTTTTATGAATGAGGGAGCATAAAATTAATGTTGTTTAAATTAAGATTGTCATGTAAGGTTTGTATACGTTGTAGTTTGTTCAAAAAAACCTTTAACACACCGTGCGTTTAGAATTTTCAAGTTGGTAGAAAATAAAGTTTAAAAAAGAAAACAGATTTTCCCTGTTAATTTTGATAATAAATAAAATATGTGGAAATATGGAACAGTATTCGAGCTCAAAAGTCCATTAAACATTATAAAATAGGAGCAGAGCAAACACGGACCTCCAAAACATCAGAGGTGGGATCAGGTGCAATGGAGGAATGAGCATCCCATGCTGACCGATCACACCCGCCGTGTGCTCCTTGTCATGATCGGGAAATAACGCGAAAATCTGTTGACAATTCAGTGTGTAAAAAAATGGCCTAACAATTCGTATGAAAAAGTCAGCATTTGACTTGACGATAAATTGTATTTGCTGACAAGGTCATTGTATCGATCACAGAACTTACGAAATGATAACTTTAAACGAGACTGGAGATATTCTTGTTTCATCAACTTGTTTGTCATTAGCTTACCTCGTTTTATAAAATTGTTCATACGTAGAACATGCTCTTCCGTATCGAATCAACTGAGAGATATAAACACCGTATGCGGGTGACAAAGGCATATTGCTGCATGAAGTAAGGGAAGTTGACGATTGAAAAGTTAAATTCATCACGTTTATTATAATTTCTTGTTGTTAGATAACCACTAACGTCTTTTTTTTGTAAAATATCCAAATATGAAACAGTTGTGTCAGACTCTGTGGTAAAAAAAAAATGTTGGACATAAAGTTGAAAGATATGACTGTTTAGTTTGTTATTCTGTCAATTTTATTTGGCATTTACTACGAAACAGTTAAGCTGTAAACTTAACCATACATCAAGCAATATTTTTCCATGCACAAAATTAATTTTAGTACAAAAGTATATGATATATAGGCTCTTCTAGGAAACGAACAGGAATATATTATATGCATAGTTGATGGTACGAGGATTGATACAATTGAAACTGAAGTACAATGTCATGACACAGAAATAAGCTGTATGTATAGTTCTGCAGTATAACGGCTCACAAACCTTGTATACTTTGAATTTAAATTTTGGACCCACTGGCTTCTTGTGGAAACAATTTAAAATACTAAATATTAAAACTTTCGGCTAGTTTGAAGCTTTGTATCAATTAAACTTGTTTTTATTTTAAATTTGTGATCAAAATTAAATGTAAATTTGTTAAATAAATATGGATTAAATAGTTAACTTGAAATATTTGTTTTCCATTCACAGAGAAAAAGTTTCAATTAGTGCATATCTGTAATGTTTCAATTAAAAAAAAACATTCATTAAAAAAAATCTAAATTCAGATTAAATACAAGGATTTTTAAAAGTTTAATCTATATATTGCATCTTTTTGTTGTTTCCAGAGTATAGAAGAATATTCGTTTTTTAATGAGGCATTTCCCTTTAGAATAGCTCTTGAAAAAGACTTTCTATCTTATTCTAATTTCATATCTTTATATTTTGTTTCCTCAAATTGCATTCGCGCAGCCAATTTATTTTGTAATTTAGTACTGAACATCCTGTATATATATTCGCTAAATAGACATTGGTTTACGATTTCTATTATCATGATTAAAGCTCTGTACACAGTCCAAATCTATTTAGGTCAACAATTTCCGACATGCGCACTTCGTAGCTATTAATGTTGATAGAAATCGGATTTCCCCTTACAGAACGGGAATTCCATGTCGTTTTTAGGCACCAGCTCGGACTCTTCCCAGGCATTTTGATGTAAACCTGATCATGCCGACAGTTTGTGAGGAGTCGGGGGCCTCAGGCTCGTCCGTTCATTCTACATTGGATCTAAAGAAGAAACTTTTATCACAAGACACCACGTACGAAAAATGCACGTGCCATGTGTTTACCCCCAGTGGAAGACAGTTTGGGAGGACGATATCTTTAGATCCCCAACTTCTGAATCGATGTGCCGAGTGTCACAAGGAGAAAGGTAGACCAAAACTTCTTCATTATAACTATGAGAAAATCACCGAGGAGAATGAAGACTGTGGGATCAGCAAGTCGGGGGATCGGCTGGGGACAGTGGTACTAGAGGATAGGGTGGGGGGAACTAAACTATTCGACGATACGGACGGGGATGTGAAAGAGAAACTAATTAACGCTAACAGTGAACAAAGTGAAAATGACACAAATAATAAACTAGAGATAGAGGACGGGGACCCAGAAAAGGGGCTAGAACCTCCCAGAAGAAAGCCCTGGACTAGGAGAAAATTAGCCCTTAAGATTTCATTATTATTGATTGTAATTGTGTTAGCCATAACCGGGGTGGTTCTGGGAGTTACGAACATGAAATCCAGGGTAAGTTATCTGTTTTTATAGCTGTCATAACAACTCCACTATCGTCATATATTATTTAAGCATTTGTACTTCTGTTGAAGTAACGACTGATAATTTCAAAGTGAAATCGATAGACTTGCAAAGTATTTTAATGCTCTGAGGTAACATTAGGCCCTAATTATTGTCTAATTGAAAAGAATATTATGATTAAATGATATGATTTACGAGGAGTAAGTGGTGTAAACACACCTCCCTCACGGGTTAATAATCAGACCAAGTCGGTTAATGGCCCATTCTGTATTTCGCAATCCATGCACCTGTAAACATTCTAGGCTCTGCTGAATGCATAGGACTATATTTTTTTTTTCTATCATTACAAACATCACGTATGAAAATTATTATTAAGTACATGAATTAAAACCTTTCCTAGTGTTGGTGTAAACAGATAAGGAATTTTTCGGGTATCATAATGGGTATAACCTTAAATCTTTGACAGTTTGTTTGACGCACCATTTAAATGCCTCGTCCAGTGAAGTTAATTTGCTTTAAAAATTTTAATCTGAGGGAGAGATATAGAGATGCTAAAAATATGAATGAAAAATAAATTATAATACTCTAAAAAGTGCAATCCTTTGGCAATATACGATCCTTGAATGTCATTATGCATGTTACATCAGATGTTTGCTGGGCGTTTGTGAAGATGATGAAACATTTACCTGTCTTTTTTTTTCTTTCCAGGACAAGCTACCTCCAGTTGAAATGAGATTAAAACAGCCTCCCACTCCGTCCCCCGTCACTCCGTCCCCCGTCACAGGTAAATCATTACTAGGAAAGGACTTAAGGTGTTACCCTTATATATACTCTCCCCCCACCCGTTGGTGGCTCATTTATAAAATCCATTGCTACTTTTCTGTCGACTTTGTGAAATTCGGTTAGGGATGCTTTTTTTGATATTTTCAGCTTTCTTCATACGGAATATATAGATTATAAAACTCTCCTTTTCTTTCAGGAGTCCATAAAGATCCTCCTATGAACAACTGCTCCTTACGGATGGAGCTAGATAAAGATAGTATGGAGACTGGTAAGAGAATTTTATAAGTTTTTATTGTTGAGGATTTCATTCTTCGTACATGTAGATACGTATATCTGAATTTGTATACTAGTAGAATAAATATTTTAAATCGTTCGCATTCACCATATCTTTAGGTGGTTGGAGTAAACTTGAAGTTAGAACACACGCCTGTCTTGTGTATATACTTGTTTTTAGCACACTTTGATCCCTATGGAAGTGTTTTTCAATGATTCTTGCCCTTTCGTGTTTCCAGCTATCATATAATTGGAGGATTATAAATCACTTAAACATATTGTTGTTTTCTGAGTAGGTAGAGATGCCTCGATTATAACTTCCTCAATGAGAGGCGGCATGCTGTGAATAATCTAGTTACGTGAAGCTTCACATTTATTGAAACGCCCTTCTGTTCTGGTGTATCTCTAAATCAATTCTAAACTTCATCAAAACTTCCTTAAACCAGCTGGAATTAAGTAATATATATATCTTAGTATTCCATAGTATGAAGAAATGGGAGTTTTCGACCTTATATAGGCTATGTACATGTATAGTCAATTCTCATTAGATCGCGGGTTTCATTGTATCGCGGCATATTAAAAAAGTCAGATACATAGCTTATATGCTTTTTGTTGAAAAAACTGTCAGTCTGTCATCTGAATAAAAATTTTTGTGATGATTAAAAAGTATGGAAAATGCGTCTGAAAAAAATTATTCAAATAAAACTTAATTCTACAGAAATCGATCTTCGTTTTTATTATTTTTAGCCCACTGAGTTTATAATCTAGTTAAATCCATATAAAGTTCATGTTTTGAAAGTCATTAGTTTGTATAATTGTTCATTTTCTTATGTAAAATTACATGGTAAAATAAAAAATAAGAATTGAAGTCCATGTCAACCACAAGTTTCAATGTTTTCCCATACCGCGATACTATGAGACTCTCCAATTTAGTAAATGAGACTATATATATCTTTATTTGGAAAATAATTTGATACTAAAAAGTTAGGCCATAGTTTGCTTTATTAATATCATTTGATGAAAGTTAAATTTAAAAAATCAAATTACACTTTTTTATGCAAAAGATTTAAGTACCGCGATATAATGAGACACCTGTATACATACATTTGTAACTAATTTGATAATTTTTTCAGTAGTTTGTGGTTCAAATAATTTGTACTGATTTTATAAACACGACTTAATCCGTAAACCATTTTATTTTTTGTTTACTAGGAACTCCGGACACTTTTCAGTCACACACGCTTCCATGGAGACCGCTGCTGTCGCACTCCGCCAGCAACGCCATATTTTATTCACCGGAAGCTAAGACGTTTAACGTCACAAAATCCGGGCACTTTACAATTCATGCTGATGTTCACATAGACACTCATTTATGGATCAGCAGTGACGATCTTCGGAAGACTTTTTCCTCCATTTTGTGTATCCAGTTTCCTACAAGAACACCAGCAAAGAAATGCAACACGTCTAAATATGTAGCTCGTACGGTGCGTGCACAGTCTGTTCATACAGACATTTATTTACAGAAAGGGGAGACATTTTACGTGACTATTGAAGTGTTATCGTTAAATATGATATACCACCTTCAAAGAGACAGAAATAACATTATAGAAATTACATTTAAAAATTGCTAGTCATGTCTATAGTTGTATATTACTGTATATATTTGAGTTTTATTTATATTTTTTGTTATTTTTTAATATTGAAATAAAAAAATATGTATATAAATTGAATTCCATTTTTTATAATGTTTTTAATACATCATTTTCATCCCAAAACTTGATATATTTGTGTTTTCACTTCATGCGCGGATCAAGTGGGGGATTGGGGTCCCGGGTCCGAACCCCCTGGAATTGGCAGAGTAATTAAATGTATATACTAAACCAAGTAAAAGTGACCTTGGACCCCCCCCCCCCCCCTAAAACGGAGATTCCTTTTATTTATCAATTTAAAGTGTTAATACGTTTTTCAAAGTCTTTAATTAGCAATTTGTCAACACGATTAGTCACTCTTCACTGTACAACAGGCGTTGACAGAGGTGTAAGTGAAGCTTGCGTAGCGTCCTCTGGTGAGAGAATGGATCAGTTGTGGGATCCCAATCCTAATGTATTTTCATAATATTTTAATATCAGTTTGCATGGTTACTGAATATCATACAGTTTCAAAGAACAGTGTTAGATAAGATTTATTAATACCAATTTGGGGCCCATCAGGGCATACAAGTAAAGAGAAAAACATACAAGAATTTATTCAAAAAGGGCTTAGTGATATAAATAATTCATCAAAAGGTCAAATTTACAAAATTTTTAAGAGTGATTTTGGACGTGAAAAATGTCTTAAGTATTTTACCTAGTAAACTTCAAAAAATACTAATAGAATTTAGAACTTCAAACCACCACCTCCCAGTTGAAACTGGTAGATGGTCAAATATTCCATTAGATGAAAGAGTTTGTAAATTTTGTAATACAGGGCAAATAGGAGATGAATTTCATTTCATTTTAGAATGTAAAACATTGAATAGCATCAGAAAGAATCTTTTACATCCCAGATTTTGTAAAACGCCAAATACGCTTAAGGGACCAGGCAAAATTTATCACAATGATGGGACCAGTAGAAAACAAAATTCTCATTTAAAAAAAGTACGTGTCCCATGACATTAGTATTCAAAAAAACATCTGTCCCATGGCTAGAGACGTATAAAAAAGTTTCGGTCCCATGGCTACATCTTGGTGTTAGTGTGATAATTGGAAAAAAAAAAAACTAAGGAGTCTTTCAGACTATGATCACATATTTTAAACATCGAAAAAAAAAATTTTTTTTTTGTTCAATTCATCTGTCGTAATATATTTTCCATTAAAAGATTTATGCTGCAATTTGTATCCTTCACTTCAGTTTCAAAGATATGATTTTTTCTCGATTTTTTTAAAAATAAGATGAATATTTCTCTTGGGTTAAGTACTGCAAGTCATTGAAAAAAAAATTGTGACCCATGTGTACTTAATGCAAGAAATGTTTTTATCCCATGGTTTTATTTGATAAAAAAACTCATTGCCCCATGCCCGTTTGTACCGGTGTCCTTTCTGACATAATTTATTTTGTTCAAATAAAATCTGCAACATGACGACTTTAAGTCGTCATGTTGCAGATTTTATTTGAAAAATAAATTATGTCAGAAAGGACAGTTATAACTAAATGACTACTGACAATAGAAATTATGAGTTTAAAGATTTTTATTTTTCTTATTTCATTAAGTTGTTTTCCACTTCTTTTAGTTTCTGTAATTATTTAATTGTTTTAATTTTCAAACAACCGATCAATTGGAATTAATTCAATGTTTTATAAACAGACGATGTATATCAAAGAAAGACTTTTTAAACATAATGTACATGCATTATTTATTTGTTGACTTCGTTTAAAGAAGACATAAATTGCGTAAAATGTTTAGATCAATAATAATCAACAGTTAAGGATGTAAAAGGATGCCTTTTTCTTTTGGTGTGAATTATTTATGATTATTAGATTTTTTATTATACATGTAGAAATGTAAAATTGTACTTGAGGGTTTCCTTTTATCTGTGTAATTTTTTCAATCAAAGAAGGTGTCAACCATTTGATTTAGTGTTAATTCCTAAGGAGTTATGTTCATAGTTAAAGTATGGTCAATTGGTCAAGTAGATAAATAAATTACATAATAAGGAAGTGAGAAGATTATCCGTAAATTGAATTTTTATGCATGAATATAGATTTTGATTGGTTAATTAATACCTGTGCAGGGAAGCGTGGAGTCTCCGATATAGATTGTTTCCCCTACTGGGATCCATCTGATCGGAGACTGCAATAAAACAAGTTACATTTTATTTACGCTTTCCCTGGTTATATATATTTTACAGGTATGATACTAAATTTAACTAGCAATTATTTTTCTTTGAAAATTACTTAACAAAAAAATTTGAACTTTCGAGATTTATTTAATCTTTCATCTTTCGTTTTTGAGTTTACGAATAAAATTATTTAAAGTTTATAATGTATATATGTTTAACTGTTAAAAGATTTTGGATTTTATTGTTATGACATAATTACAATTTTCTTTGTTTGGGATTATTTTTTCTTTATGAATGAGCCAAAACTCAGGTAAATATTTCAATTGTTTACATTATTGTGATATAGTTTTAAAATTGTTTGATATATGGGTCACCAGGTTAGGTTGATTAGGATCTCTGTAATTTGTAAATGTGTGTGTAAATATATTTTTACTTATTGTAAACTATTTTTTTCTAACAACATCAATAAAACAAGTTTTTTATTTACGCTTTCCCTGGTTATTGCAGCCCGGAGGACCTGTGATATATAAGTTTAAGTGTTGGTTTATTTTGAAAATTGGTTTTCTAAACATTGAAAAGATTTTTAATCAGTCACTTTCAGGTTATAATTTATGATTATATTTTAATTTGTATATATGTTTTTCATTTGTAAAGTTGCTTATCATTTACTATAGCCATTGAGCATAACAGTTCTATATATTTTTACATTTTTAAATATAGTGACTGTGTCTAACTTCAATTTATATTTTATGCAGCCAACATTTACTTGGGAATTGATCAAGTTTAAAATGGTATCGTTTTTGATTGATTTTTATCCGACTAATAAAACAAGTTTGATGATTTTATTGTTTACTTTTATATATTTCCCTTGATGGTTATATATATTTTACAGTCATCCCAAACCGTATTGGACAGGAGACTGGGTCAAAAGGGTCCCTCACTGCAAGCGAGTTCCCCAAGCTTAAATAAACAGTCAAAACTAGACACGACACCGGTCCCATCATTGTGATAAATTTTGCCTGGTCCCTAAGTTTTGTGAAATTATGTCAACGACAAATTTAAAATCTTTAAAAAACCTTTGTATATTTATATCTAAAATAAACGACACCGTCCGTCTGTCCTCCATAATTTAAATGTTACCATACCCTTTTTAGCTCACCTGAGCCGAAGGCTCAAGTGAGCTTCTCTGATCACATTTTGTCCGTCGTCCGTCGGTCCGTCTGTCTAGCTGTCCGTCTGTCTGTCTGTCCGTCTGTAAACTTTTCACATTTTCGACTTCTTCTCAAGAACCACTGGGCCAATTTTGACCAAACTTGGTTCAAAACATTTTGTAAAGGGGAATGTAAATTGTTAAATTAAAGGGCCAAGTCCCCTCACAAGGGGAGATAATCAAGAAAAGACAAAAATAGGGTGGGGTCATTAAAAAATCTTCTTCTCAAGAACCACTGGGTCAGAAAAGCTGAAACATGTGGAAGCATTCTGGTATAGTGTAGATTCTAAATTGTTCAAGTCATGATCCCCCGGGGAAGGGCGGGGCCACAATGGGGAATCAAAGTTTTACATAGAAATATATAGGAAAAATCTTTGAAAATCTTCTTCTCATTGTGGGCCTAAAAGCTGAAACTTTGTGGAAGCATATATAGTGTAGATTCTAAATTGTTCAAATCATGATCCTCGGGGGAAGGGCAACAATGGGGAATCAAAGTTTTACATAAAAATATATAGGAAAAACCTTTGAAAAAGTTCTCAAGAACCACTGGGCCAGAAAAGCTAAACTTATGTGGAAGCATATATAGTGTAGATTCTAAATTTTTACATCATGACCCCTAAAACACACAAAAAATTTTACATAGAAATATATAGGAAAATCTTTGAAAATCTTCTTCTCAAGAACCACTTTGCCAGAAAAGCTGAAACTTATGTGGAAGCATCCTGGGGTAGTGTAGATTCTAAATTGTTCAAATCATGACCCCCGGGGAAGGGCGGGGCAACAATGGGGAATCAAAGTTTTACATAGAAATATATAGGAAAAATCTTTGAAAATCTTCTTCTCAAGAACCACTGGGCCATTCAAACTTAAGTGGAAGCATTTGGGGTAGTGTAGATTCCCTTGTTCAAATCATGACCCCCGGGGGAAGGGCGGGGCAACAATTGGGAATCAAAGTTTTACATAGAAATATATAGGAAAAATCTTTGAAAATCTTCTTCTCAAGAACCACTTGGCCAGAAAAGCTGAAACTTAAGTGGAAGCATCCTGGGGTAGTGTAGATTCTAAATTGTTCAATTCATGATCCACGGGGGAAGGGCGGGGCAACAATGGGGAATCAAAGTTTTACATAAAAATATATAGGAAAAACCTTTGAAAATCTTCTTCACACCACTGGGCTTCAAACTTATGTGGAAATTAACTGTAGCATTCCTTGTTCTCTCTGAAGGGCCGGCCACAATTAGAATTAAAATTTTACATAGTAATATATAGGAAAAATCTTTGAAAATCTTCTTCTCAAGAACCACTTTGCCAAAAAGCATTTCCTATCCTGGTGTGTAGTGTAGATTTTAAATTGTTCAAATCATGACCCCCGGGGAAGGGCGGGGCAACTTTATAATCAAAGTTTTACATAGAAATATATAGGAAAAATCTTTGAAAATCTTCTTCTACCCCACTGGGCCAGAAAAGCAAACTTTTGCACATGGAATATTTGGGGTAGTGTAGATTTCAAAATGTCTAAATTATGATCAGTGGGGTAGGGTGGGGAAAATTTATTACAAGGGGAAATCTTAAAGAATGAATGGTAAAAATTTACTATTTTAGGTGAGCGATGTGGTCCAACACATATTCTTTTTTCATTGTGAGTTTATTGTTATACTTTGCACATATACATGTATGTGTATATGCCTCTCATTTATGCTATTGTATCATAATTATATTTATTATTTTTCTTACAATTATGACGACTAATTTATATATTGCACCTCATGTACCACTGATGTTGGTGTGAGTGAAATAAATGAACTTGAACTTGAGAAGAAATTCAAAATTGATAGTAGCAACTAACAAAAGATTAATGATGAGATTACAACATATATAATCGACATATTGTACATATAAGGCTTTTTTACTAGAGTATAAACATTATTTATTTACTCTTTTGCATTTATTTGGCGCAATTCCGGTGCGGGGTGCTTTTTGATAACCCCTCGTAGAGCCAATTATTATTTTCTCTGTGATTTGAACAATTATGATGAACTTCACTTTATATATAAATGTGATCTATATAAATTCTGATGTTGGACTTTGAGGAAATATTGGAATTTCAAATTTACAATATAATGATTTAAATGTTCTCTTTAAAATTGTTAACTCACTTCCCTCGTAATCTGCAAATTTTACAAAAGATATAATTTAAGATGAAAAATCACACGCATGTAAATTGTAATGTATATAAATTGTTAAAAGTATATAATCGAACATATTATGTTTAATATATAACGAATGTTTTTATATACACATGTCACTATAATAAAATATTTATTCCTCTTTTGCATTTATTTGTTTCTTTTTTTTAACATTGCGTAATTCGCTATTTCTTATTTTAAAGATATTGATTAAAAAATTACCCAGCTTGATAAGCAACATATCATTTTCGTTAGACATAATCCATAAATTTTTTCTTTATTTGTTAAAGTATAGAAATTGTTTATTACTTTTAGCAATAATCTTTAAAAAATCATCAGTATTATGATCTAATAAACATGTATACGAGGGTTGTCCCAAAATTTCGTAGACTGAGCTCATATCTTTTAAAGAAAATTATATATTTTTATAAAATTTTCTGGGTGGATAAAACGTGTTTTTGGCAGAAAAATTACAAAGTTTTATAATGTTTACTTTTTTGAGTATTAACATTTGAAGTGATATCGTTCTCTAACACCCGGAGCAATCTGCAACATCAAATAGACAAATGTCAAAGGCTCAATTTTTTAGGAAGATATTCCAATTACCAGAATCAAATTCTTTAATCAATCAAAAAGATTATAGATATAATGTGAAATATCTTAATTAATATGATATGATCAAACATTAAAATATGTAAACAAAGTGTATGCATGTACAGGTATGAAATAATAATAACGTGAAAAACCTATATTTCTACTAGGCTCTACGGGCTTTTTCGTCTCTCTTCTCAAATGGAGTTACATAGTGGCACTGTTGCTCAATTCTTACGAATGTCTTTTTTTTAGTTTCCATTATTCATTTACATAGAGAAACCATTTCAGTCAAGGACCAGAAAACATTTCCTTGCCTACCAAACATTTATGACTTGTACATTTCTGTAATGCCCTGTTCACACGGAGAGTTCAATTCGCAGTAAATTAATGCAAAGTAAACTAATGCGAATCAAACTAATGCAAATTAAATTGTAACTCTCCGAAAAAATATATTGACAGACCGGAGAGCTACAGTGCCACCCACTGAAAAAACTGTATATTTATTGCGCACAAAAAAGTGCGCTGTTTCTCGATTTATTTCTCCGTGTTTTTCACGTCGTCACATCAAAATATTACTAACCGTGTGATCCTAACATATTCTTTCGCTGTTTCCACAACAAAACGTTTCTTATAATTGTTGTATTTAGTCCTCCTGGCCCTGAAATTGAGATCATCAAAAATTTCGTCTATTTATACTGCCATATTTGTTTGCAAGATAATTCGGTCTAACATGCTTCTTGCAGATGCCAATTACGAGTCTACTTGATATAAAAGTTAGAAGTTTTTGAATTTTAGCTTTTTTTTTCAATTTAGGTAAGAATTTGGTAGAATTAGTACAGAACTATAAGCGCAAATTTTTGTGCGCAATAAATATACAGTTTTTTTCAATGGGTGGCACTGTAGCTCTCCGGTCTGTCAATATATTTTTTCGGAGAGCTACAGTTCTGCAGCTACTCCGCAGGTGACACAAAAATCATATCCAGCCACATACCATCCCAGAATGGTCCAGAATGACCAGCCCATAATGTCCTTGACCCGTCACACAGTGGAACATGTATATTAATTATGTTAATTACATAATCGTGATTCTCTCAAGTATTGTAACAGGAAGTACCAAAATATCCATGTCCGTACAAAGTATTAGAAGCGATTAAAGTATAAACATGCAGCTGTCACGAATTAGGATGAAAATATGTGGACAAGACGTGTGCCATGATCATTATCAACCTACTTCAAGACTCACGTACGTTCCTTAATTTTAGTATTTCATGCCGCCTTGTTTTATCGTAGAAACAGTGGGTTGATATGTTGACACAATTTATACATTTATCATAGTTAGGAGATGAGTAAAACTAATTAACGGAAGCCCAATGCAAGTGGTTATATCATCTTTCAATCATCCATGCAAAGAATAAGCTACAAATAAAAAAAATAATGTACACGTACTTTAAGAAATTTTAAAATATAAAATTTAAGGCGCTAAAAAGAAATCATCAGAAATTTTCAGGGTATTTTTAAAAACAGTGCGTATCGCGTAATTCGCGGATAGACACATAAACAGTAAAACACCCACATTCCTGGAAACCCCAAACGTCTAAAAATAGAATAGAGGAGTGGGCGCCGTGTGTTGATATGGCGGCCGGAGATGTCCCAAAATGTCCGGATTGCCAAAGAAAACAAACCCTGTCTCCGGTACCCGAATCAGGACAACCCCTGATCGAGAGCAAACAATGCCATTCCTGTAGAAAGCTTCAGAAAACATTTGTGGAACTCCCGGTACGGCCGTTATTCGCACGAAGTGTATCTTGCCCCGCCGGCTCTAATGTTGTGTCCTACGAGCAAAACGATGAAGTATTGAGTGCCTTACAGACTGAGGAGGAGGATAAAGACAGTTCTGCAGGTGTCACCAAAGTCGACTTTGGGGCCAATTTCGATAGTGAATCGTTGCCAAGGCAACCTGCTTGGCGAACTGTCGGCAAAAAAATAATTGTTTTTGTACCGATAGGACTGTTTTTGGTGGTAATTGTTTTGATTTGCGTAGTATTTTTGGGACGCAGAACCACTGGCGAGGGACCCACCTATAATATCCTGGTAAGTCAAATTCATAAGAAAACTTCATTTATATGTTTACAGTAAATATGTATATAATTATATTAAACAACAACTTCGAATGGCATCATGCGGTAAATAAATAATTAAAGCGTAAGAATAATTTTTTTTTTATCATTATTCGTTTTTAAAATAAATTTTGTGCAAAGAAAAAATGCCCGGTGATTTCTTACTTGAGTCCCAGCAGTTTATTTATATGTGGCAATTTGTCATTGCTAATTTTAACTTCTTTCACCGAATTTGAGTGCAAAGGTTATCAACAACCAATCAAATCCTTAATATTTTCAGAGCCCTATGAACCATGGCCTCACCAGGAATGTAACAGGTAAGCATTTCATTCATAATTTATCGTAAATACAGGAAGTCGGTCATGACTAATCAGCTTTTCCCAGACCGCAAAACGACCTTGGGGATATATAACATAAAAGTGCAAATGTCATCAAAGGCATTCATCGTTATAATAAATAAAACAATAATAAATTTCCCCATTTGCACAAGTTATTTATAATTTAAGCATTAAAGTAAAAGTGATCTTGACCTTTTTCTAGGAGTATTTTTAAAATTCTAAACTACTTCATATTCCTTCCAAACAAAAAAAGTAATGTGAATTTGCATTAACGGGTATAATCTCATGGATATGGGACACTACGAACTTTTCAATGGCATGCAAAAAGGGGGAAAAGGTTACTATTAAATTAAAAATTAATGTCTATCATTTTCTGTTTCAGATTCTCCCCATCATGTACATTGTACGTCACACAGTTCATTTCTTGTTGACGTCTCCAAACCTGAGGGTAAGAAAATCTAATTATTAAAAAGAAAAGACTGTACAAGTATTATTATACTTTTTTTTACACCTTTAAAAATCGTGAACTATGTAATTCTATATTTTAAAAGATCTCACATTTTCAATGTTTTTCTGAGTGACAATGAAATATTTGACTGCTATAACGTTTTTGTCGTGTCATACTGTAGGCGGGATCAGCCATATTGCATACTTAGAGAAAATAAAATTAAAATAAAAAAAAAGTTTAATAAAACATAATATATTGACTTGCTCTCGTTCAAATTCGCTTTGTCGACCCATCGAACCAAACTGAAAACAGTTTTCATTTTGGGTCCGAAAAACGCATTTTGCCATTGAACCTGGTTATTATTAATGCCCTGTTCACACGGAGAGTTTAATTCGCAGTAAATTAATGCGAAGTAAACTAATGCGAATTAAAATAATGCGAATTAAATTGCGTTCACACGACAGCTAATTCGAAGCAAACTAATGCGAATTAAAATTTTACTTCTGCAGCCCGGCGTCAGCAACTACATGACGTCATTTGCAGATCACGTCACCTTATGCAGAAGCAGATCCATTTATATATATTTTTGATGATTAACAAAATTTTCCTTAGTTTTTCACTCACACACAAGTACCTATAGCTGACCACCGACAAGTGGCATTTGACTAAATTTTGCCATGATGTAAATTTAATTCGAATTAGCTTCGCTTAGCGTTCACATTCCTAATTTAATGCACTGTCGAATTAAACTAATTCGCATTAAAAACGCTAAGCGAAGCTAATTCGCAGTAAACTTACGTTTAATTCGAATTAAACTCTCCGTGTGAACAGGGCATAAATACATTTATTGACTGGATTCGAGGGCAACATGCGTTTTGTCGGAAGCGTTTGCTTGAGGTCATTAACATTTTGTTCATTGACAGAAACAATTTTCCCGAGAACACATTCAATAACATTCTATTTATATACATTTTTTTGGACATGCATTTATCTTGATGTCTTGTAAAACATACTGTCGATATGTTAAGCTTCTTTGTGCGACGTAAGCGGTCCAACATCTCATTGACAGGCCCAATATCTCACTCCGATTTGTAAAACATACGATATGTTAATTCTTTTTATGCGCATGGATCGATAGATCCAATGCGTCTATTGTTTTTGTCCCGTCTCTCTGTCTGTTTGTTTGTTTGTTTGCTAACTTTAACCTTCACCATAACTTTTAAACCATGAAAGATAGAGACTTCATATTTAGTATGCATACTCCACCAATTAAGCTCTTTCAAATGACACCAAGGTCAATGACCTTGTGACCTTGACTATGGCCTAATTATGCTAAAAATAGTTTTTTTTCCTGCTAACTTTAACCTTCGCCATAACTTTTGAACTATGAAAGGTAGAGACTTCAAGTTTAGTATGCCTACTCAACTAATTAAGTTCTTTCAAATGATACCAAGGTCAATGACCTTGTGACCTTGACTGTGGGTTAATTATGCTAAAAATAGTTTTTTGTAACCTCACTTCAAGTTTAGTATGCATACTTCACCAATGAAGCTCTTTCCAATGACACCAAAGTCAATGACCTTGTGACCTTGATTGTGACCTATATGCTAAAAATAGCTTTTTTCGAACTTTGTTGCCGCCGGGCGCATAGTGTTTCACGAACACATCTTGTTTTACTTATAGACTTGTATATAACCAAATTTTTAAAGGTATAGCAAAATATTGTTACTAAGGTTTAGTCTGTAGCACTTTTATTCAATAATATGCAAATAACAGAAGATGATTATTTACTTTCAGTCCCCGACAACCAGCCTACCAATGTATATTTTAGACTTGTGAACTCGTCAGATAACAGCGTTAGTCTTTCCGGGGATGGACAGACCATCCATTTCAACAAACCAGGCCTATACGACATAGATGTAGATTTTATAATGGACACCTACTCCCTTGACAGCGTCTCTATTGAGCGGTCATATCACCAGACTCTCTGTCTGAACATCACCGGAAGACCCCCGGTCTGTCGGCCTCTGATCATGCGCGAGTGGATGAGACTGCCCCTGAGTGTTAATGCTGAAGTTCGCGTGCACAAAGGTCAGAGGGTATCCGTATTTGTGAAGAACCATAAACTCTTGTTTCCGGATCCAAACGAAAACAAGTTGTCAATAGTAAAGAGATATTGTTAAATCAGGAAAGAATCCAACTAAGACTTTGTCAGGGAATATGTTGCAAAGTAAAAAGTTAAGGAACTGAGGTTTTACATGGTATTTCATTGCTCAACAAAAATCCGCCACCCTATTGAATTCTGTGATAACATTAACTAGTGCCGTGACATAGAAGCCATGAAGTGACAGTTTCTGTTCTGTTATACAATAATAATTGTCTTTTTCATTATACAGTGACAGTTTTCTGTTGTGTTGTAAAGTGACATACCTGTTCTGTTGTACAATGACAATTTACTTTCTATTCTGTTGAATAGTGACAACTGTGTGCTGGCACACTAATACGTTTTATTAATGAGTATATTTTTAGCATATTTTTCAGTATTAATGCAGTTGTTGCATTAGATAGCATTAAAATGCTCTCTGGACAGTTAGTCTTTTGTGTGGACAGTAAATGCAGATCACTTTTTAAAAAAACAACCTGATGTAAAGGTGCAAAGACTGTTATAATGGCTCTCTCACAAAAAATTATTCGCGTTAATCTGTTTCAAAGTTTATATTGACATCATGATATTGTTAAAATTGCCAAAGATATTTTAGAGTATTTTTTCAGAAAAAAATGTTTGATGAATTGTATGCATATTTTATTAAAATAAAAGAACATATAAAGTCTTTGTTGTTCTGGAGAACTTACTATTAAGCAATGAAAGGGAAGATATGTTATTGATCCAGCCAGCTAAATAAAAAAACAACAAAAATAAAAACAAGATATGTTTGTGAAAACTCTGATGCCCTCGTATGGCAACTTAGCGAATGTTATACTTTCTCAAATGCAGATCAAATATGATGGTGCCCAAAGTAAGGCGCCGACCTCACACAAGAAATACATTCGTGAAATATGAAACCCGAGCACCACCTGTTCAAAAGTTATGGCCAATGTTAAAGTTTTTAAAAAGAAGGTCAAAGTAAAAAGGGTCAAAGTTTTTGATTTCGAATGGAAGGTCTTGTCTTACAGATTACATATCGTCGCTGTAATATCAAAATGCCGTAAGTCGATTTTTGGCGCCAAATTTTTATTGCTATTTTGGAATCTGCTATATCGAATACAGGTTCTGTCAAAACTTCATGTCTCTAGGCCTATTAGAAAGTGAGATACAGACGTGTGATAAAAGGGCGTATGTCCATTGGATGCATTTTTTTCTGACAAAAGGTCGTATGTCTCTGGGCACTGACAAGGATGTCACTGGCAGTCTGATATCAAGGTAAAAATTAAGATTTAGTTAAATCTTTTATAATTTTTACTAAAAAATGTGTTCAACATACAAAACAAAGTATATTTATTTAATAAACAGAGAAATCAATAGAAAGATTGATGAAAAGTTAGATGTTAGGTTACTTCATGACAAACGGAATTGTTTTCGCAGTTTGTAACTGCAATCAATTTATGAGTATGTTAAGTCATATAATACATTTTAGAGCGTTCTAATATCAGATTCGTACGCTTACAATACATTGCAAGGGTTTGTTTCAATGCTTTTCTGGAGATACGACAATTTGTACTGAAAAAACATCCAGGACAGAAAGGAAACACTAGACATACGACATAAAAATATGTTTTTTGTCTCTCCTGAAAAGTTGGGATTTTTGACTTACGACAATTTGATATTACAGCGACGATATGTGAAATACGAAAGCCATAGCCCTAACGGTTCAAAAGATTTATCCAAGGATAAACCTTTTTAACAGTAGGTCAAACTCAAAGGTCAAGGTTAAAGTCATTGGTTTCTGTAGAAGTTCTTGTCACAATGATTACATGTGTGAAGTATGAAAGCCCTAGCCTGAAACGTTCAAAAGTTATACTCAAGATTAAAAGTTTTTTGAAAGTAGATCAGACTTCAAGGTCAAAGGGTCAAAGTTGTTGATATGCAAAGGAAGGTCTTGTTACAAGGATTACATATATGAAGTATGAAAGCCCTAATCCCCATTGTTCAAAAGTTATGGCCAAGGTTAAAGTTGGTTAATATTTGCAAAGCTGGGTCAGACTCCAAGGTCAAGATCAAGTTTGATCGTGTCACAAGAAATACACATGTGAAATATGAAAGCCATAGTCTCAACCAATCAAAAGTTATGGTCAATGTTAAAGTTTTTGCGGACAAATAGATTAACAAACAGACAGACAGACAGTGCAAAAACTATATATCCCCGAATCTTCGATTACGCGGACATAAATATCAAAGGAATTGCAAAAATATTTATTAAATAAACCCAGAAAATGCAACACCTACTAAGCAGAACTTTCGTAAGCTTTACATGAATTTTTTTTTAAATATTGTTTACATTGTTGTATCTACAACAAAGAAATTAAGCTATGACAATGACCAGGTACAAAGTTTACAAAGAGAAGAAGGCCAAGTTCCAGTCTAACGGATGTACATATTTCTAATGACACTTAGAAACGTCAACAAAGGGTTCTAGATCAGAAGAAGTCGACGTAGTTCCGGTTTACAGTCGGACTGAATGACTCAGTTCTAATAAAATACCAATTTAAACTGTATACCGTAGAAAATTCTCAATGTGTAAAGTGTTTTAGTGGCAAAGATTCCCATTGATTACAATTGAAATGAGTCACTGGGTGAGGAAAGAAGAAGCGGAAAATATGTCCGGTTTGCCTTGAGACTATGACAATTATTTTCTTTTGGACACAAACTAGGTCCTCTTTACATAAAAGAAGAAACCAAAAAAATTTAAAAGTATATTTTTAAGCATAATTTCCCGAAAAGTAAGAGCATATCCTTTCCCTTACTTAAGTTAAATTGCTTGTCTATTTGTAATACTGCAAGGTTGGATTTACTTTATAAGAATTACATCCCTACCCCACCACACTATGAAACATGTTAGTTGTACACGGCTTCACTTTCCATCATTGGTCAATCAACTACCTTTCACTTTTTAATTCTAGACACATTCTTATAAACCAATATATGTATAATTTATACACCATCTAAACCTTTATAGTCGTCTCTAAAAGCGACAAACTAGCTTGATTTGAATTGGTCGTTGGATTGCAGAAAATTCAGATCAAGATAGCTTATTGCCTGTAGAGACGGCTATAAAGGGTTAGGAGGTAGATAATATACAAAATAGTTTTAAAAAATGTGTCTAAAATTAATATAAGTAAAAGGTAATTAATTGACCAGTGGAAAAATTCTTCCCAAAAGTGCACAAAAAATTTTGCGCTGTAAATTACACATTTATGCATTACGGAATCTGTAGCATTATGGTCAAAAACTAATATGTAAAACGATAACGCTGCTGTTCAGGACCAGAAAAGAATTTTATTTTAAAACAGTACAACTACACTACACTAAAAAATACAAGTAGGAGAGGGAAGATCAATTAACCATTTAAAGAAAAAGTTCACTGTAAATTAACAAGGTAAATTTCAAAGAGTGGGGGAGCCCCCTCCCCCTCCCCGATCCCAAGTTCCTGGGTATAACAACAAAAATGGAGGGAGGAACAATTGCAAACAGCCCCCCAAATGACAAATAAATTTATGCTTAAAAAAATGTACTATCAATCATGTTTTCGAAGAAATAACCCCCAACCAACCTTCGAGAAAGGATTTGCGAGGTAATGTACCCCCATCCCCACCCCACGTTGGTACGGACCTGCAGAATTTTTTTTATTACGCAACATATGATCTGATGTTGCAATACATTTTCAATACTGACTGACGTATCATCGGAATTTATTTTTTTTTTGTGCACCATCTTTTTTTTTAAATTGTTGTTCAGATGTTTTAACTTATAGGTAATATTATGAAAAAAAGAGGAAAGCAATATTTTCTTATAATAAATGCAAATTGCCTTTAAAAGCAACAACTCTTTCCAACCCTAAGTAATATTTTTTAATAGATCCCCCTTTCCAATGCAAAAGAAGGCAGCTCGAGTTACCTCTCTTTATGTAACGCTGACTGCCAGTCTAACTTGTCATGTTGCACTCTTCATAAAATATAAGAAAAACATA
This sequence comes from Saccostrea cuccullata, assembly GCF_032062105.1. Classification (NCBI taxonomy): domain Eukaryota; kingdom Metazoa; phylum Mollusca; class Bivalvia; order Ostreida; family Ostreidae; genus Saccostrea; species Saccostrea cuccullata. The sequence continues at coordinate 322,146 of NW_026929355.1, read as the reverse complement.
AATATTCTTTCCACAAAATGGCTATACATTTGATTTCTACATTTTTATTTGCAATCATTTTTGTGCTTTTATAAACATTAACTGCTGTAAATTAGGAACGAATCATATGAAATGTTATTGATTTATGTTTTTTGGTCAGCGACCTATATTGTATTGAAATAGAAAAAAAATGCTTTAAAAGCATTAATAAATTAGTGTATGAGACCTCTGAGGACTTCTAACATACGATGGAAAAATTACATTCTATTTCTTTTGCGTATACTTTTCAAATTGGTTTATTTAACAAAAATCCCGTTTTAAGAGCCTTACAAATCGAATAAGTTATATCTTTATAAGAACATTTTAAGATTAATGTAATGTTTCAAGTACCAAATACAGAATTTTTTTTAGAATAAGTATAATATTTTTTTCCAATGAATAAAAAATATTTAGGTTAAGGTAGTCCGATCCTCAGGTTAATAAAAATTAGCAGCTAAGTAATCAAAAATACTCATAAAAGTATCTCTGAATCCACAAAAATATGTACTTTACAGTGAAAGATTAAAATTAATCATATTGCTGTATATAGGGAAAATTGTCGAATCTCCAATATTTTTGCAGAAAAAGCGAATTAGAATATCAGCAATCATTTTCTAATTGCAAATTGATCAACAAATATATTTTAGATTAAAAAACGATATAGGCATCCAGGCAGTCAGAGAAATTGTCATGATTTTAATACTTTTTTGGTATTCAATGTCTTCTATTTCCTTCATGTATTCTATAATACATGGTGTAAAAGGCTTTTGCTATCATTGCAAGACACCACAAATCACTTCTTATTTCATATCATGCTAATAAGCATTGGTTTCTAAGGCTGGATTTACTAAAATCTTATTTCTCTAAAACTGTATTATTTTTTTCCTTTTATAGGGTAAAAATGTCAACTTTTATAAGACCTTTTCGAGGACTTCCACAAACCCTGACTCTTATAAGGATGAATAAAATGAAAATTGTTGCATGAAAAAAATTTCATTTTCAAGCTTTATTTTGAAGCATTTCAAATTAAATATTAATTTTTGGAGTTATCCTTCCTAGCTGAGGATCATATATCCTTAAATATATTAACTTTTGCCACCAGCTATATTTTTTTCTTTCAACCAAATACAAAATTAAGATAATCTGACTTAGGAAGGAGCGTTTTATTATGTTTTCTTATATGACTTTAATAGGTGAAACGTATGGAGATAACGAACAGTATTCAATGTCAAAATCAATAAAACAATACAAAATAGGAGCAGAGCAAACACGGACTCCCAAAACATCAGAGGTGGAATCAGAGGCCATGGAGAAGTGAGCAGCCTCTGCCAACCGGTCACACCCGCCAATTCAGTGTATAAATAATGGACTAACAATAAGTATGAACAAGATGTGTTTGTGAAACACTATGCGCCCGGCGGCAACAAAGTTCGGAAAAAGCTATTTTTAGCATTAAGGTCACAAGGTCCTTGGTGTCATTTGAAAGAGCTTGATTAGTGGAGAATGCGTACCAAATATGAAAGCTCAATCTCTCATGGTTCAAAAGTTATAGTGAGGGTTCAAAAAAGCTATTTTTAGCATATAGGTCACAGTGAAGGTCGCAAGGTCATTGACCTTGGTGTCATTTGAAAGAACCTGAGTAGTGGAGTATGCATACCAAATATGAAGTCTCTATCCTTCATGGTTCAAAAGTTATGGCAAAGGTTAAAGTTTGCAGAAAAAAGCTATTTTTAGCATATAGGCCACAGTTAAGGTCACAAGGTCATTGACCTTAGTGTCTTTTGAAAGACCTTAAGTAGTGGAGTATGCATACCAAATATGAAGTCTTTATCATTCATGGTTCAAAAGTTACGGTGAAGGTTAATGGTCGAGACAAACAAACAAACAAACAAACAAACAAACAAACAAAAAGACAGACAGACAGGACAAAAATAATATACGCCCTGGATCTATCGATCCTGGCGCATAAAAATGTCAGTCAGCATTTGACTCAATGATAAATTGTATTTGCTGACAAGGTCATGGTATCGACCATAGAACTTACGAAATGATGACTTTAAACAAGACTGCTGATATTCTTGTTTCATCAACTTGTTTGTCAATAATTTACTTCGTTTAGAAATTGTTCATACGTGGAGCATGCTTTTGCGAATCCAATCAACTGAGATATATAAAATCCGTATGTAAATGATCAAGGTATATTGCTGCATAAGTAATCATAGAGCTCTGTTGTTAGATTACCATTAACGTCTTTTTCAAGTAAAATGTCCAAGTATGAAACAGATTTCTCATACTCTGTGGCTTCTTTTGAGATATATAAAATCCGTATGCAAGTGATCAAGGTATATTGCTGCATAAGTAATCATAGAGCTCTGTTGTTAGATTACCATTAACGTCTTTTTCAAGTAAAATGTCCAAGTATGAAACAGATTTCTCATACTCTGTGGCTTCTTTTTAATCTCAAGCTCACCAAGATATATCGTATCAACACAAAAATGGAAACTACAATTGTTTATTGACAATTCGTCGTCAATATACGACATATGAATCCGTATGCAGGTGATGAAGGTATTTTGCTGCATAAGTAAGGGAAGCTGACGATAGAAAAGTTAAAGTCATCACGTTTATCATAGAACGCTGTTGTTAGATTACCATTAACGTCTTTTTCAAGTAAAATGTCCAAGTATGAAACAGATGTCTCATACTCTGTGGCTTCTTTTTAATCTCAAGCTCACCAAGATATATCGTATCAACACAAAAATGGAAACTACAACTGTTTATTGACAATTCGTCGTCAATATACGACATATGAACGGAAATAATAATTTTAATTGACTATACGTCAATCTAAATGTCAAGTTGAAGGCCAGTTGAAGTTAAAGTGTTTTCATCTTTTCACGCAGAAGATTTTGGACAAATTCTGGTTCATATGAATACAAAAATAGGTCTGCTAATAACGGTCAACTTCAGAGTACTTGTGTGTACAATCAGAATGTTTTTTAACAAAATAATTTTAACAAAATGTTCAATGACAAGTTAAATTTACGAGTTCTAGTTTTATTGAAAAACCAGCTGTCAATTATGTCGAAAAGCCCGGACTTTAATTTATCGTGGGGAATGATAGTGTATTAAGTTGAAAAGTCGTAATTTTAAAGCTTTTGATTTTAGTAAAATCCTATGATTTCAAATTGTCCAGAAGTTCCTTGGAATTTTTAAGGATGATACTAAATAAATATGATTTTCATATACACCTCACATTTTTTTATGCTGTTAAAATAAATTGTAACTCTTTCTATTCTCTCTGTTAAAAGCCCTTCATATTGTGATCTGACATAAAAATCATTTCTGAAAAAAAAGCAGCGCTTCATACATATCCCATATATTTTGCATTTGACGCTAATGCTATAGCTCTTGGTGAAAATCAATGCTGGAAAGTTAAAAATAAATATATATGAAATTCAGACCAGAGGGTCAATAGTTCTTAAATGGTCAAATATGATCGACAGAAGTTTTGTAAATCTGTTAAATACTCGCGGAACAACTATCTAGTTATTGTTTTTGTTTTGTGGAGAAAGAAAGTGAAGATAACGAATACTGTTATTGTATTATTGTTCGTGGGGGACCAATGTTCGTAGATTTCGTGGGTTACCCATACCCACGAATTAACATTCCCACGAACGTTTATTTTGTTTACATATTGATTCACTGAACCATCGTATTTACGAGTAACCCACGAAATTACGTCCTCACGAACATGTAAAATTTTGCTTACCCACGAACATTGACCACCACGAATAAAAATGATTCTACAGTAGTCGATCTCAAAAAAATGATAAGCAATACAAATGTGACGAGGGCATTAAACGCAAACCTCTTGAAATCCTAGAGATGAGGCTAGAATCCTAGGAGAAGTAAGCATTCCCTGTCGACAAGTCACATCCACTGTAAACCCTATGTATTGATCAGAGTGATGGAACTTGCCTTTGACAAATCAGTGTACAATTGTACATGTATAAGCACTGGCCTTAAAATTGGTATGAAACATTTCGGCCAAAATACAATCCAATGGAAGGTTATATTGCCAAAAAGCCTCACTATAACGATCATAGTATTTACGAAATGGTAATTTTAAAGCAATATGAGCTGCATTTTGGATGGATTTGTTTTGCTGTTAAAAAATGTTATTATCAATATGATAAATCTGTATGTAATTTTAACTATTAAGTTTGATAAGATTGATATTAAGAATCATTTTTGTTTTCAGAAAAAAGATATCTACAAAGGAATGTACAGTATTATATAAGAAACCAGTATTGTACAGGACAACAATCATGCAATTTTGCTTCAATCAAAGCATATAAATAGTTCCTCTGTCTGAAATATAAAGAATAAAGGTTTATAAATGTTCTTTTTTCTGTCAATTAAATAGTTAATAATAATTTTGCAACAAAAATTTCAGACATCGAACTTGCAGGTCATATTGCTTTTAATAGAATCCCTATAGCATGAGCAGTTATTCATCTGTCAGTAACCTGCCGAGGTTTTCTCAAAGCATGCTCTTGAATGTCGAATAAAAATGTAGACATTATAAGCAGGTGAAAAAAGGATATTAATGCATGAATAAGGAAAGAATGGAACAGTTGAAATCATCTCATTTATCATACAGTTTGGATGTCAGTTGACCCTTATCGTTAATAATCAACTAAACATCAAACTATGATACAGATGTGGCAAACTCTGTCTTGTTCACTAGAATAGGCATATGTCAAATCACAGGAGTTCGCGTACCTATCAATTTAACCTAAATTTTCAGTAAATTAAAATAATACGTAATACCTATATTAATACCACAAGGAGTGCAACCGTTGTCCGCGACGCCACTACATGACGTCACGGGTGGTCCATTTACCCAAAAGCCTAAAGGAACAAAAGATGTGATTAAACAATCATACACAATTAAGCAGAGATAAAGATTTTAGCTTTAGATACGGGTATATGTACTTGAAATATAAGTAAAATATATAAAACATTAGCATGCTAAATAAGCAATGAAATTTAACTGTTTAAATTTGTGGGGCAATAGAGAGAGAGAGAGAAAGGGGTGTTGATAGACAGCTATTAATAGTTTATAAATCTTATTTTTTTTTTTCTATCCCTGGGAGAGTGAGACTCTAACGCAAGTTGATGTATTTTAAATTTTGGCGACGAAATCTTCAACAAGTAAATAACAATATCTAGATCAGCATTTTATTGTTCATTTAAGGCAGTTTTGCTCCTTTTAAGTAATGGACGCACCCGTGACGTCACGTAATAGCGTAGCGGACAACGGATATTTGAGCGAAGAAGTGGAGAAACGTCACCGCTGATGCTGAAAAACATGCGTTTGAAATCATATGCATTGAGATGCATAAAGAATGGTCCCTTCCGAAAAGATTGGTTTGTGTTTTATAATTTTCGATTAAGAATTAATTTTGCTGCGTCCTCGACATTAAGCGAGGGGTTCCCGGCCGGTGACCTAAAGTGCGTTGCACTCCTTGTGTTATTATTATAGGTATTACGTATTATTTTAATTTACTGAAAATTTCGGTAAAATTGATAGGTACGCGAACTCCTGTGGTCGAATCGACATAGGCTTATAAAAGAAAGTAACTATTGTTAATTGATAATACGTCATCAACATATCTTAATGTGGAATTGAAGGCCACAGCAAGTGTTTTTGTTTCTTCTTGACATATAGGAATTTTTTAAAATAAATTTTGTTTTATGGAAATCCAACAACAGGTCAGTTGATAACGGGGCACAATAGGTGATCATCAGAAATCCCACATTTTTTAACAATATTCTCCGGGGACTACATAAATGCTGTCAATCAAGAGCTCAAGCATCTTTTTAATTTCAGAATCAGAGTACTTGTATGTTCAATCTTGGTGATTTTTACAGTAGAAAGTTTGTTGATGACCAATTACAATATAAGAAGACTTCTGACTTCAGTAAGATAAAATTTCAATTATTTTACTGTCAACAAAGTTTCAAATTCAAAGACCTTTAGCCTTAAATTTATTTACCAGAATATTTCCTTCAACATTAAACTAGACATTTGATACGATTATGTTCTTGATCAGTATCATCAATATGTTTTATTACCGCAAATTCGATGAAATTGACAATATCTACTAAAATATGATGAAGGCAGTGTTGAGTTTCTGTCAGCACCATTCTTAAAATAACTAATTATTGAAGTATCTCTAACATCGTACCGAGGATTAGGTATTCAATATGATCGATTTCTGCAGCAAGAGACGAGGATGACGGCTGCATATTTGGATTTCATCTCATTTCATTAGGTAAATGGACTTGCATTTAATCAGAAATTAAATCAAGACTCTCCTTTTTTCTAAAGCATAAATTCTTGAATTAATAATTTTGCAACGTACTATATCAATAATTTTTCAATACTTTATTTCATTATAAATGCAATAAAAATCGTCAAGGGATGCTGCACTATCTTTGACTGAAAATATTTCACAGACTTGTGAAATTTAAATGAAATATACAAAACGTATCAATCAATAACAGATAGTTTAGCTTCCATATGTTTTGTGATGAGGTTGATCTAGTGTCTTTCCTGATATACTTTATTTTATCAAATGAAATCTACATAATTATCTTTGAAATTTGAGCTTTCATTCAAAGTAAAATTCTGTTTTAAATAATCAATTACACAAAAAACCAGTTATTCAGTTTTAAGGTTTTTATTGTTTAAACTTTTTTTATATAAAACTAGTTCTCAGTCAATATTCATCATTATGTATGCAATCCAGTTTAATATTATTTGTTTCAATCATTTTGGATTTTGGGTTTTACTGTTTATCAAACTGGTTTTCACTTTTCTCCCCGTTGAATAAACCACAGGAGTTCGCGTACCTATCAAATTTACCGAAATCTTCAGTAAATTAAAATAATACGTAATACCTATAATAACTAGAGGTACTGTGAGCGATGAGCTCACTGGTTCCATATAGTTATAATTGCAAAGTCCATGTTTTGCTGTGGCCGGGAAACCCAAAATATGTGTCGGATCAAAAAGTAAAATAGGAGGTGCACAATGGCAATATGTAATAAAGATTCTGTGAAAGTTTTATCAAATTTCAATCAGTGGTACGAGAGGAGTTGCGGATAAGAGATGGGTACCCCAAAGCGTAACAGACGGACGGAATTAACGATTACTATATAACCTCCCGCTTTTCAAGCGGGGGGTATAATAACACGAGTGCAACGCACTTTAAGTCACCGGGGAACCCCTCGCTTAATGTCGAGGACGCAGCACAATTAAATCTCAATCGAAAATTACAAAACACAAACCAATCTTTTCGGAAGGGACCATTCTTTATGCATCTCAATGCATATGATTTCAAACGCATGTTTTTCAGCATCAGCAGTGACGTTTCTCCACTTTTTCGATCAAATATCCATCGTCCGCTACGCCATTACGTGACGTCACGGGTGCTCCTAAAAGGAGCAAAACTGCCTTAAATGAGCAATAAAATGCTTATCTAGATATTGTTATTTATTTGTTGAAGATTTTGTCGCCAAAATTGAAAATACATCAACTTGGGTTAGAGTCTCACTCTCCCAAGGATAGAAAAAAAATTTAAGATTTATAAACTATTAATAGCTGTCTATCAACACCCCCCTTTCTCTCTCTCTATTGCCCCACAAATTTAAACAGTTAAATTTCATTGCTTACTTAGCATGCTAATGTTTTATATATTTTACTTATATTTCACTATAGACAAACAAGTACATGTACCCGTATCTAAAGCTAAAATCTTTATCTCTGCTTAATTGTGTATGTTCAATCACGAAATTTTTTGTCCCTTTAGGCTTTTGGGTAAATGGACCACCCGTGACGTCACGTAGTGGCGTCGCGGACAACGGTTGCACTCCTTGTGGTATTAATATAGGTATTACGTATTTTTTTAAATTTACTGAAAATTTAGATTAAATCGATAGGTACGCGAACTCCTGTGAACAAACCAACCATGCGGCGAGTAACTTTTATATTGTAAGTTCTTAAGAAGTATTTCTTTGATTGATCAAGTAGCAGGGAGGTTTTAGATAAAATAATGGTTATTATAATTCTTTTTGTTTTGGGTTAAAGTTATTTATGTAGATATTGTTAACTTAGACTTGTTTACAGAAAATTCTGTCAGCTCGAATTTCCTTAGCCAATGTTTACATTTACTTTTCATTTAGTTAAAGGTACTTTGTTTCGATTTATATATATATATATATATATATATATATATATATATATATATATATATATATATATATATATATATATATATATATATATAGTGGGTATTTTTGTATTGTTTGATCACTCTGTTATTCACCAGAGTTAGGAAAGTAGGGCATCAACCTTTGTTATGCGTTATGCAGTTAGAAATATAATTTTTATTGTACCTGGTGACTACATATAATGTGCATTCTTATCGGAGACCTTAATAAAACACTATCATTTACTGAGCGCTTCTCTGTGTCTAATTTCAGCCTAATCGTCCCAAACCTATTTGGACTGGACATTACGTCATTAAGGGGTCCTCTCACTGCCAGCGAGTTAACTTCCCCAACTACACATATCGTACTAAAAACACGACACGATACTAGTTCAGGTGAGCTATACTGTATAACTTCAAAAATTATTTATAAATACATGTGTTTTGTTTTCATCTAATGCCTCTTGCATTTCCTCTTTCAAAAACACCCTGACACCTAGATTATGAAACATGCATGCTGTAGTAATCTAAAGTCAAAATCTGTATGTTGTAGTTAAATGTAGTAGAATTCAATCACCCATAATCCTAATGTGTCCCAATAGTGTTGTTTTCTAGAGATTAATTCAATATTTGATAACCATTTTACAGGAGATTGAAAGTTTGACTTACGTCTAAGTCTGTTCAATGATCCTGGAGACATGTCTTCTAATTAAATAATGAAGGAGGCTTGTTTCTTCAAATGAAGGACAGTGTCTTCCACATGTACAAATGTTCTTGATTAAATATTTCTTCTCTCTATGTTCAAAGATTTGGATGAAATATGTGGAGATAACGAAGAGTATTCGAGATCAAATGTCAATTAAACATTGCAAAAAAGAAACAGAGCAAACACGGACCTCCAAAAGATAGAGTTGGGATCAGGTGCAATGAAACATACGGAGATAACGAACAGTATTCAAGATCAAAAGTCCATAAACAATACAAAATAGGAGCAGAACAAACATGGACCTCCTAAACATCAGAGGTGGGATCAGGTGCCATGGAGGAGTGATTACTAATTAAGTATTTAGTATTTACGCATGGCATGTTGTAGCTACAGAACTGTAGGTTTCTGCTTAAGAAAATTCGGACTAATAAAGCAGAGAGCTACAGATTCATGAATGCGATGTAAAATCCTTCGATTTACGCCGCCACTGTCAGGTATTATTTCTTGTGGTTTATGCTTTCCTTCGCTCTTAGAATGGTATCCGTTAATTAATCATATATTTCACTCCAATTATTGATACTTCATTTACCTTTCAACGGTCCGAAACAGTCCTCTATGGTTTTGGAATGTCAGTTTGAAAAATTCACATTTCTACGTCCATATCCACAAACGGCCCTTCTTGAACGATTGAAAGGTAAATAAACATATAGGAATAGGAGTGAAATGTATGGTTAATTATTGCATATCATTTAAAAAGCTGGAAAAAATTAGATATAAGAAATAATACCTGAAGTGAGCGACAAAAAGTCAGCGGCGTAAATCGAAGGTTTTTACAACGCATGGATCCGTAGCTCTCTGCTTTATTTTTCCAAATTTTTAGAGCAGATATCTACAGTTCTGCAGCTAGGTATGTTGGTGACATGGTCATGACAAATTCGACAAATTTCATCCATCTTGGCGTACAACAGACATCAAACCTTCAATCTTTACCAAACACAAACCGCTCTCGTGAAAAAGGAAAGGATTCCTACATTTGAATAAAAGAAAATATGCTTAAGAAGCATAACCCTAACGTGAGTTTGTATTTATAAGAAAGCCGTATTACCTTCAGTATTATTTGGCTATGAGTTATGGAACAATTTAAAACAAAAGATTGGAACATTCTGAATAGATTTCAACATTTTATTATTAAAGACATACCAAATTTCCACAAATCAACAAGAACGGTTGTTTGCGAAAGTATGCCCGGATTCTTTGGAAAGCTCTGCTGTATGGATAGTAATCTTCTTCCAAAACAAGTTTTTACTTTATGAATGTTCGAGTATCTCAACCATAACCAAACTTCCAAATTCGGTTTGGTTACATCTTCGCTAGCCAAGGGTTTCTGATACGCTACTCTCCTCGTAAACCCTTGGCATACGGTGAAGTCAAAAGACGGGATTTTTTTCCATCACGTGTCTATCAGGTACGCACAGATTGCGTCATCGCCAGAAATAAAGACTTGTGTTAAAAAAAATTAAATCAAAGTTTTTTCAAGAATAATTAAGAAGCAATAAATGAGTTATGTTTATTCATTATTTATAGAACAAATCTGAAGCTTCAATATAGATTCTTAATCACATATTTAGAAGATTTTGGATGACACCATGGCTATTCATAGAATTGAATGTTATCTTACGGATCGTTGTTTACTTGCGTTTTTCATTTCCGAGATTAAAGAATGAAGATGTATCCCGAACGCAAATATCGTCATTTACAAAAAACAATTGCTGATTGGTCGAACTGGGTGTACTGAAATCCAATCAGAACACTGGAAAAAAATCCTGATTTCTATGAACACCGTAGGCCAAGGGTTTACGAGGAGAGTAGCGTATCAGAAACCCTTGGCTAGCGAAGATGGTTTGGTTAAAGATCTTATCTCTATTATCCAGAAATACTCCCTAGAAAGATTCCTTCATACATATATAGGCAAAACCAGTGTTCCGTCTAAAATATTAGGAAGAATATTGGAATATTGTAAAACAGGCTATTAATTCTTCATGGAAAGATTTACGAGGGCTGTTTAATAAGTAATGTCCTCGGTGCTCGGAAAGCAAGAAAAAACGCTTTTCAAGGATTTAGTCTTAATGATTTTACCTAAATATTTTCTTTTAATTGAAACACATGTCCTTAACATTTTAATCCAATTTCTGATTTTTTTTGAGTATTGCCCCCTTTTTTTTTTACCGGAATATGCCAGATCTTATGATTTCCTTTACTTTTTTTCTTTCTGAATGGTGTATTTTTTTTTTCAAGTTTGGAAAATGAAACAAGTGAAATGATGAAAGATCTAGTGAATACTGTTGCTTTAACAAAACATTAACTTTCTGCTTATCCCCAAAACTACGTTACTCTTCATGGCCTGTGAGTTTGGACTCTGTCATGACGAATTCCCGATTCTGTTTCCATCCTCTCATTAACCTTTTGATTTATTTTGCAAAAATTTGCTTTCTAGACTTCTCCAGATATTAAACTGTCTCCCCAAATAAGAATTTAAATAACAAGACAACTAATATTTAAGAAAATGACATGTAAAACTATTTATGCTTTCGAAATTCGTTGCTTTTTTCTGACCTTGGCTGTTTTTGACAGGTGAATCTTATTGTAAATTTGTTTTGAGGGATTAAATCAATGAAATCAAGCTTCACTATCTGTTTGAATTTTAGACAAACGTGGATAACTTCAATTTTTTGATTTTTTAAAGCAATATGAGCTGCATTTTTGAAAGTTTTATTTTGCCGGTAAAATGTGTTATTATGATTAATTTGTATGTAATTTAAACCCTTATGACCAATAAACCCATACGAATACAATAATGTTTTCCCAGATTTTATCAATTTAAATAAGTACGATTGTTTTCATACAGCGTATACAAGCAAATTGTATATACATTTTCTTTTTTTCAAAATTCTCATTGATGTATATATATGTTGTAATTAATGTGTTGTAATTCAATTCTCCAAATGGAGGAAATAAAGAATGAATGATTGAAAAAAAAATCAGTCTGCATTTGACTCAGTGTATTTGCTGACAAGGTCATTGTATCGACCGTATAATTTACGAATTGATGACTTTAAACGAGACGACTGGTATTCTAGTTTTATCAAAATGTTTGTAAATAATTTACCTCGTTTCAGAAATTGTTCATACGTAGAGCATGTTACTGCGTACTGAATCAACTGAGATATATAAACTATGTCTGCAGGTGATGAAGGTATGTTGTTGCATAAGTAAGGGAACTTGGAGATAGAAAAGTTAAAGTCATCAAGTTTATCATAGAGCTTGGTTGTTATATTACCATTAACGTCTTTTTTCAAGTAAAATACCCAAATATTAAACAGATGTGTCAGACACATCTTTTATCTCAGGCTCACCGGGATATATCGTGTCGATATAAGAATGGAAATTACCATTGTTTATTGATGATACGTCGTTGATAAATCTAAACGTCGAGTTGAAGGCCACAGCAAGTGTTTTCTTCTTTTCATGCATAAGATTTTGCACAAATTCTGCTTCATATGAATACAAGAATAGGTCTACTAATAACAGGGCGCAATTGATACCCATGGGAATTCCAATAGATTGTTGGAAGACCTGGTCTCTAAAAACAAAATATTAGATACGAGGGTTGTCCCAAAATTCCGTAGACAAGCGGCGTTTTTCAGTTATTTGACGTCACTGAGAAATGAAATTTTCCTAAATCAAAGAACACATAATTTTTGATAAGAATATATTAAAATATAAAATATTATCCGAGTTAAATTGATTTAATGGAGATATCTTGTATAAAAAAATCGGGAGGCGGCGCAATGTCAAAAACAACAAAATAGAATAATTATAATGAATTTATGATTGTAAAGTATCCACGTGTCGAAATAAATTTTCGGGGAAAAAAATATATAACAATGCTTAAAATATGTTTCTCTATTTTCCCTCAAAATTTCTTGATTATGACGTAATTTTTGGAGGTTTTATGACGTTTTCTGCGACGGTTTGGTGTGTTCGATTTGACAAGAAATGGCGACGTCAACGTCAGGGGCGGCGCACCGGGAAGTTATAAAATTCTGCTTAGAGCTGGGATTAACGCCTACGGAGACGCATAAAAAGCTTAAGTTAACAGAAACACACAGAAATGTGTCCCGTGCTTTGGTGTTCAAATGGCACAAGAGATACGCAGTCGGATATGAGGATACCAAGACTGTAAAGAGAGGCCGCCCGAAAGAAATTAGTGAAAAAATTGTTGAAAATCTGAACGACATAATTCGTCAGGACAGACGGCGGACCGTTAGAGAGATTGAGGACATGCTTGGAATCAGTAAATCGTCCGTTCATCGAATACTGTCGGAAAAATTAGGGATGCAGAGGGTATGTGCACGCTGGGTACCACGGATCCTGAAATATGAAGAAAAACAAAAGAGAATTTCGTGTTCCCGGGAATTCCTACGGCGACACCGATCTGGTCTACAGAATTTTTTGGATAGAATAATAACAACTGATGAAACATGGCTTCATTACTATGATCCCGAGGGAAAGAGAGATTCTAGTGTATGGAAAACATCTGGAACACCACCACCAAAGAAGGCAAAGGTTTCGAAATCTGCTGGTAAACACATGTTCATCATGTTTATGGACAGACACGGCATGATTCTTACACATGCGGTCCCTACAGGTCAGACGGTAAATGCAGCCTACTATTCCAAGGTTGTGCGACGGGATCTTGTGCATGCATTGAGGAAAAAGAGGCCTGGTTTAGCCCAAAACATGGAAAATATTATTTACCACCAGGATAATGCGCCAAGCCACACAGCTGATCATACAAAACTGGAATTCGACTTGCTTGGATTTGACAGAATCAGTCACCCACCATACAGCCCAGACTTGGCACCGATGGATTTTGCGCTGTTCCCTTACCTAAAAGCTGAGCTGAGAGGCCAACGATTCTCGGACCTGGACGAGCTGATGAAGGAAACCTTAAGGGTCCTCGCTGGACTGGACCAGACATGGTTCAACAATGTGTTTGACAAGTGGATTAACAGGCATAGGAAGTGCATTGAACATAAAGGCGAATATTTCGAGAAAGAATAAGAAATCGACAGTGAGCTCCAGAAAACAATTCTTTTTCATTCCTTTTGTCTTTTTTTTTTTTTTTTTTTTAATATAAAGTAACAGCTTTGTGGTGTAAATCAATCAAAATTTAATGCAAATGCATTTGAAATTAAAAAAAAAATCATATTCCACATGACTTTAAGGATTATCTTACAAGACATGAAGAATTTATAATTACGCATAGTAGCTTGAAAGTCTTTTGACGTCGCATATTCTAATTTCGACGTCGCTGACATTGCTCCGCCTTGCCTCATATTGTGGTGCTAAATTTTAAATTTCTCAAAGAATAATTGCATTACGACTCTAAAATTTTGGAAATCGATCAATAAAAACATTAGAAAGAAAATGTAAAAGTTTAATAAAATTACGCAGAATATTATTAAACTGGTGCGTTTAGTCTACGGAATTTTGGGACAACCCTCGTATTGTCAATCAGAAACTCAAGCATCTTTTTATGTCAACTTCAGAGTACTTATGTGTACAATCAGAATGTTTTTTAACAAAATAAATTTGCTATGACCAATGGCAAGGTAAGTAAATTTACGAGTTCCATTTTTATTGAAAAAGCAGCTGTCAATTATATCAAAAAGCCTTGACTTTAATTTACCGTGGGGGATACATATGTAGATGTGTATAAAGTCGAAATGTCGTAAGTTTTTAAGCTGTTGATTTTGGTAAAATCTTGCGATTTCAGATTGTCCAAAAGTTCCTTGGATTTTGTAAGTATTCACATCTGATTTATTTTTTCTCTCTAGAATATACTGTTGCACAGTACTTTTAAAGTTTCTCCACTACTTTTTATATATTAGTTATTTCTTTCTTTAAAAGGGAACAATGAGTAGTTGGATTACCACTTGTAGAAGTTCTTCTTAAATACAGTCCCGTGGGGATCCGGGTTAGAATAGGTCCTCAGTACCCCTTTGCTTGTCGTAAAAGGCGACTAAATGGGGCGGTCCTTCGGATGAGACCGTATAAACCGAGGCCCCGTGTCACAGCAGGTGTGGCACGATAAAGATCCCTCCCTCGCAGCTCAAAGGCCGTGAGTGCCGAGCATAGGCCTAAATTTGCAGCCCTTCACCGGCAATGGTGACGTCTCCATATCAGTGAAATATTCTTGAGAGGGACGTTGAACAGTATACAATCAATCAATCATCTTCTTAAATACAGTCTATATAATTAGATTAAGGAGTGAGCATCCCCTGCTAACCGGGCTTACCTACCGTGTTATGACTTAAAACGAAATTGCTGATATTTTTGCTTCATCAACTTGTTTATCAATTTCTTACCTCATTTCAGCAATTGTTCACACATAGAACATGCTCTTCCGCATCGAATCAACTAACAGATATAAACTCCGTATGCAGGATTGCTGCATAAGTAACGGAAGTTGACGATTGAAAAGTTAAAGTCATCACGTTTATCATTAAGCATTGTTGTTTCATAACCATTGACGTCTTTTTCTCATAAAAGACCCAAATACGAGGGGCGTTTAATAAATAATGTCATCAGCTCGGTGACATACGACATAGATATCATATGACATTAAGCTCGACTTTCTCTAATAATTGAATCTTTAATGAATTGATAACAGTTTATGTGACCACTTTTCATCGCATAATTTCATTGTGGGAAGCTGGAAAACGAGGGCTACTCAACACACTGCATTAAAAATGAATGTCAAGAATCGGTAAACTAGAGTAAAATTAAATGCATCATTAAAGCTGCTGTAAAACTTGTTAATTTCCAAAAAATCTATGAACTGAAATAAGTGAAATTTACAGCAACTTATGTCTGTTTTATACACACATAAACAGGTGGATATAAATTAACAAAAATTATATAATGGGCATCAATAATGGGTACCGTCCTTGTCAACAAGTACATACAACAACCAATGTATATTAGCGATAATCCCTCAAATTATCACTGATTATGTTTTATTGACGTTAAGTTACATAGCAAATTTGATAGACATCATTTTGGGAGTAGTTTACACTGTTTTAAAGAAACATTTGATTGTAAAAAATTTTAATACTCAAAAATCACCCTATATTTTTAAAAATGAGTGAAACGAGAGCGTGTAGAAAATCTCAACAATTAATTTTAAAAATTCAAAAATTGTTCTTATCCACGTTTTTCTGAAATTCAAACAGATCATGAAACTTGAATCCATTTTGCGTTAAACCCTCAAAACAAATTTAGAATAAAATGTACTTGACAAAACTGCAAAGGCCTAAGAAGAGCAATAATTTGCAAGAACACAAAAACAGTTTTATTCGCTATTTTGTTAAATATTAGCAGTCTTGTTGTTCAAATTCATATATAGGGAGGCAGTTCAATTTCTGGAGGAGTCTAGTAAGCAAAATATTTGCCAAAAAATTGAAATGTTTACGAGAGGAAGGAAACAGAATGAGGAATTCGCTACATTAAATTTCTTCCTTACAGCGTCCAAACCCACAGGCCATGAAGAGTAAAAGAGTTTTGGGATAAAAAGAAATGTAATGTTTTGTCACATCAACAATATTCGCCAGACCTTTCAATCTTTGACTTGTTTCATTTCCCAAACTTAGGAAAACACCTTTCAGAAAGAATAAAACAAGTACAGCAAATCATAGGATCTGCCATTGTCCAGTATATGAAGGGTCATACTCAAAACTGTGTTCTAAAAACAATTAGAAATTGAATAAAAATGTTACGGAGATGTGTTTTAATTAAAAGAGAATATTTTAGTTAAATCATTAAGACAAAATCATAGAAAAGCGTTTTCTGGTTCTTTCCGAGCCCCGATGACATTATTTATTGAACGCCCCTCGTATGAAACAGATGTCGCACCCTATGGTATCTATCTTTTATCTCAAGCTCACTGGGATATATCGTGTCGACATCAGACATAGAAATGAATATTGTTAATTGACAGTACCTCGTCGATATATCTAAATGTCGAGTTGAAGGCCACAGCAAATGTACATGTTTTCTTCTTTTCACGTAAAAGATTTTGAACAAAATTTGCTTGACATGAATCTAGGAATAGGTCAGCTAATAACGGGGCTCAGTTAGTTCAAAATGGAATTCCAATAGATTTTTGGAAGAGCATCCTTTTAATATCAACTTTAGATTGCCTATGTGCACAATCAGATTGTTTTTTAAGAGAATAATTTTACGAATATCCAATGACAATGAAAGTAAATTTAAGTTTTTTTTTTTGAAATTGATAATGCTGTCAATGATAATCTATCATGGGGAATAATTGTATATAAAGTTGAAAAGTCATAAATTTTATGTTGTCGATCTCGGTAAAATTATTGATTTCAATGTTCCAAAAGTTTCTTGGAATTTTTTAGTATCCAAATTTGATTTACACCATTTTTCGAATAAATTGTTGAACTATACTCTTGAAGTTTCCCCTTCACTCTGTTAACATCTTGATGAGGAGTAAAAAAAGAGGTTTGGTTGAACATCTACTGGAACCCGCTATGCACCTTTTGTTGGAAAGATTTTTATGAAGTCTCGGTATCCAATATAGATATGATAATTCAAATTCATTTTGGTTTTTGGGATATTAAAATATTCATAACTGACACATGATTCTGAAGAATTTCTTCCTTAGAATGGGAGAAATGAGTATAAGTTTGGTTTCTACTTGAAGAATAAAATCTACGTTCATGTAAAATACATTTTATACAATGAGCCTTACAAACAAAAACAGTGTTGTTACTTGCTTTGTCAGCATGGACTAGTACGTAAGTTGATCATGTAATCTACCTAATTTATTTAGTTTTGGATTATTGAATACAGTACATAATATCTCAAGTTATAGCTGCAAGTGAGTTAAAAATATAAAAAGTATAAATTGAATACAACAGGGAATATATTGATTTCAAATGCAATAACTATACGATATAATTCAAACAACTGCAGGCAAGTAGTTTTGTTTTTGAAAGAGGCAAACCAAACAATAATTGACACTTTACTTGAGCGAAAAGGTAAAAAAAATTAAATTGTATTTGGTTGATGGAGAGGTGTACATATTCAATACTTTGAAAATGGGGAACGGACTGCCCCTTCCTCCATATATTACACGTATGGTACGTGCACGAACTGATGTGTGCTATCTAGACTAAAAAAGATCTGTTCATCTAATAATTCATGGCCTAGTTCGAAGAGAAATTGAGAATTTAGATACAGCACTGGATCTTATTATCGAATTACTATACCATCCAGAGTATTTCCCATTAACAGCGTCAACACGGTTTTTACATAAATAATGCAACATGAGAAATTCACTTGAGTATGTGTAACTATTGAATATGAAAATTGTCCATCAATTACTGTGAAATATATCAATATTTTTAACCAGGAAAAGTTGAGTGTTTTAAATATAATTGCAATTTTTAAGAACATTGAAACAATCCCAACTTCAATAATAATAAAAGGGTCTCTCATTTAGAACACACGGGCTGGTTCATGTAATAAATATTCATACGCGCTATACAGCTGTAGAATCAATCATTCATTTGTTAAAAACTACTTTCTTCTTTGTATAGACAGTCAATAGGAAAAGTATTAAAATATTTTTTTGTGATCAGTAATCAAATTCAACTCCAGTCTGGAGATAATATTGGTAACTCATTCATAAAAAATCCCAATATAGGACAATAAACCATGATATTAGCCAATGTAATATTTCAGACCAGTAAGCTACTGAGGTGAATTTTATGAAGAAAAGCAAAATGGTAAAAATCGGCCTAGTTGATTTTTCTGATTTCACCATTTTGAATGTCCTCATAAAATTTACCTGGCTTGGTATATTGTTAAAAAGTATATATTTCACTTTTAGCACTAAGCTAACATTCTGAAATTTGTTTTCTTCTGTAAACCTTTCCTAAATATGATTGATCCATATTTGTTCTTTTATTGAAGTATTACCTGATATTTTCCAAATCTATTTCATTTTCCAAGACTAAAGAGAAAAAAAAAATCAAAGAATTATTCCCTTTTCTAAGCCTGTGAGATGATATCAAGTCTCCTCCAAAGAAAAAAAAATACATATCATCTGTCCTTACGATGATTATTTTCAAAGACTCTTACTAATGGGAGCTCGGATCTTTCAAGTGGCGAGAAAACTTCCTGAATTCTGTCGAATATTATGGTAGACGTTAGACCTACTCCTAAATACGAAAAATATGAATTGAACATTGTCAGAATGGATTGTATTTTTAAAGAAATATATTTAAAATCGTAAAAAATGCGAAACAAATATCATTCCATATGGCTAAAACGGTGGTGATCAAAGAATTAAAAAGACTTTAAAACATTGACATGTTTCCAGCCGATGAGGCTTATAAATATCGGCTTTCTTTGCAGGAATCATTATTGCATCTGTCTTTTTTAAAAGAAGATTTTAGATTTAATTTAATCTTTAAAGCATCCAACTTGTACTCGCGTTTCTCTTTCTAAAGATGAAATTCTTCAAAATAACATTGCAGTATATTCCCGTAAACCAGAGTGAGTTCGATCTACCCTACCTACGTTGGGTTCCAAAACGTCAGAAAATCCTTAAAGTCTGAAATATATTGCAGGGTCAAACAATTGCTTAAATTGGCCACTCCCCTCACGAAAAACCCCCCAAAAAACTATTAACTTCTTTTTAGGAGAAACTCCAGACGTACTGTTCGACAAATTCTTAAATAGCGTAAATCAGATGTGGATTTTTCAAAGACCATTAGAATATTTAAAATCGCCAAATCAAAAAGGACAGTAACATCAAAACGTACGACTTTAATACCTTTTATGCATACATTAAGAAAAATTCTGCTAACGGTATCTAAAACTCAATGAATCATTTCAACAAATTGTAATTTTTAAACATGTATTTCAATTGTACACTTATGAGGAAAAGGTATATTTTATGATTTAATAGTTATTTTTAAAAGGAACGATAACGAATACTATTCAAGCTCAAACTCCATTTAAAACAATACAAATCTGGAGCAGAGCAATCAAAATCATCCAAAAACATTGATGGGATCAGGTGCCATGGAGGAGTGAGCACCCTCTTCCGACAGATAACTATGTAGTTTGCTGTATAGTTCCTTGTCATGATCGGAAAATCAATAAAGGAATTAAGTTCTTGAAATGAAGATTCGTAGCTAAGTGTGTACATCTTACTAGATACAATTTACAGAACATTATTCTGACTATTAATATTCAAATGTGTGCGTCATTGTTAAGAGAGATTGAAATGAAGAAACCATGAAGGTAAAGCAGTATTCTTTAACATCAACTTTTATTCATAACTCGGTCAAATTTCAAGTGAAAGATTATATTTTAAAAAAAAAAACCTTTTTAAATAATCATAGTATATTGATCAATTACAAGAGATTAAGAATTAGTTTTTTTTTCTTTGGCGAATTATTCAACTTGCAAGCCGGGATCCACATTGCTTTATATTGGATTGCGATCGATATAACTTCATTGGCGACGAAAAATCCTCGAATGTATTCGAAAGGTAACAAGATATATCTTTTATATTTATCAAATCTCTCAAAAAAAAATTAATCGCGCCATCACTTGCTAATCGACATGTTATGAATTCCAATTTTCTAATAAACTGTAGTGTCAGCGTCGCTTTCACGGGGAGCTCCGATATTGGATAGCGGAGCCACTGTTGAAATTAGCTCATTGTACACCTGGAAATCAATTTTTTTCTACCGGACCGGTTTGCTGAAGTTGAGGATTTGATATTGTTCTAGTAGGCTACCTGGAGAGAACCTATCGTCTCCACTCACGGGCTTTACTTCCTTATAAAACCTTTATTAAATCAAGTGGTTCCCCATCAATAGGGAGACTCGGATGTTAACGCTGTTGATTGGTCTTGGCTATTTTTGAAGTGGTTTTTGATTAAAGCAATCTCGATTTAACTCCGACATTCGGTGTCTTTCTCAGATATCAAAATGTCTGTAATTCTTACGTCTTGTAAGAAGAACATCGCTAATCGGGATATGTCGAAGAAGAAAAAAATCATCAGGTAAGCTTCTTACACTCGATCGAGTTTTACAAAAATAAAGATACAATAGAATTGCAAGTTTTACATCTATTTATACTTCTAAAGACAAAATATAGTAACAGTTTTTAATAGGAAAACAGATAAAAGTGTTCTTATCCACTAAAAATTATAAAGATATACACACTGGCCAGTATTTAGCAATGTATGCCGCAAGTGTCTTTTTCGTATATATTAATTCTAGGAAATTCAAAATTTCCAACATCTCCTTTAAAAGAAAAAGAGAATCATAATATACACAGTTGAGGATGATACTGCAAGAGTAACGCATCTGGATGATAATTTGCCATCATTCTCAATATATGTTTGAATCTGTTACAAAGCAATGTAATTAGGACAAGAATTCATTAACCAGAAAGGAACGTAAATTGATGGTAAATATTTACAAGAGGCGTATGTAAAGTTACTTTTTAATGAGAATTTTATGTGTTCCTTAAAAGCCATGGTAATAATGGTTGAACATTATATATTCATACTCCCAATAGAAATTCACTCTTGAATGGTAAATCAATTTTATCTTCACATCGTAAATAAGATAAAATATATATGTTTAAAGTGAAAGGTTGAAATATTATAACAATCCAACTGTTTTCCAAAAATGAAATGAATGTATTACAATGAATTGTAAGGGTAAAAGAAATGATGGGGATAACATCAACAATACAAGCCTGTGTTAATGAACTGTAAGGCTAAACGAACGATATTTAAGAGGGGGAGGGGGAACCAAAAAAAAAACAACATAATAAATAAATGAATAAATAAATAATAGAATGAAAACAAGAGAAAAACAGGAATTTAAAGACTATTTTTAATCGCAAGAATTAGTTCCATCTTTGGATTATCAGTTAGCGCTTTTTGTGTTTTTGAAAACAATTCGATCAATAAGGAAGATGAGAGACTCAATAATTAAAAAAGATGAGTTGTCGTAGAGAATGATTCAATACATATTCACGACAAAGCCAGCTATCTTTTGAATGCAGACTTCTAATAGAAAGCAATTTCGGTATAAACAATTAAAACATCGACTTACTCCAGTCATAAAATGTTTCCCAGACTCGTCAGTGTACCTATTATCTAAAACTAACATTTGTTTTACCAAAAAAATTGAAGAAACTTTACATTGAAAGCCAAAGCACTTTTCTCTATGCCATTTTTCTTGCTGTGAAACCATTAAAATCAATCCATTTTCAAAAGGATTACTCTCCAATACCACATTCAAACATTCGCGACAAAGCCTCTTGAGACATCGATCTCGTACGGAAAATATTTATAAAGTTTACTTTATTTGTATAAACTAATTACCGTTCTTGAAATTTGAGTGAAGTATTTAATGGATGTTGTGGACAAGTCGTAACCAATGGGTCATTATTACCAGAGATCAATCGATTTGGCTTGTGGAAAGTTAAACTTTATTCTATTGGAAGAAATCAATGATTGAAGTCAAATACAGTATGGTCAGGGTACTTTATCAATATATTTGTGTGTACTTTGTTTTAAAACTACTAAAACTAGATGTGCTGTACTGAATATAACAAATTATGTAATGGATTAAACATTAAACCTGATTAAAAAATCTGAAAACCGATCAAAAAATACAGTAACATTCTTTTTACAATTTTAATCTGATTTTTAAAAGACCCCTTAAAATGGAAATATTTTAAACTACCGAATGATCCGACTATCTGACCAAAGGATAGAACTTACAATGGGCGTGGACGGTAGAAAGGGGATGGTTTCTCATCTTAGGCAGTTTATCCCACCTCTGAAAGTTTCGATGTCCATATTCTATGCTCTATCTAAAGAGATGTGTTGTTTGTGTGTTTTTAGTGGGTTCCAGCTATTGTTCTACCAGTCCTCTTTCTTTACTCTACTGTTAAATGTTAACAGTAGTGAAGGAGAAACTTCAGTCAGGAGTACTGTGCAAAAATATATTTGAGAAGTGGTGTAAATCAGATGTGGATACTTAAAAATCCAAAGGAGCTTTTGGAGAGACTTTAACAAAATCAACATCTTAAAATCTTACAAGTTTTCAACTTCATACACAATCATTCTTCACGACAAATTGAAGTCTAGGCTTTTTGATATTACCGACAGCTGCTTTTTCAATGAAATTTGAACTCGTAAATTTACTCACCTTGTCATTGGTCATTTGCAAAATAACTTTCCAATTGTACATAGAAGTACTCTGAAGTTGATATTAAAAAGATGCACGTGTCTAATTAACAGTATCAATGTGGTTTTTGCAGACGAGGTCTTCCAATAATCTATTGAAATTCCCGTGATTACTCTTATTAGAAGACCTATTTTTGTATTCATGTGAAGGAGAATTTGTGCAAAATCTTATACGTGAAAAGAAGAAAACACTTTCTGCGGCCTTCAACTCAGCAATTAGATAAATCGACGACGTATTGTCAATTAAAATTGTTATTTCCGTTCATATGTTATTACGATACATCCCGGTCAGCTTGAAATAAAAGATACCACAGAGTTTGAAAAATCTGTTTCAAATTTGGAAATTTTACTTGAAATAAAAAAAAGTTAATGGTAATCAATCAACCAAGCTTTATGATAAACGTGATGATTTCAACTTCTCAATCGTCAACTTCCCTTACTAATGCAGCAATATACCTTCATGACCTGCATACAGAGTTTATAGCCCTCAGTTGATTAGATACGAAAGAGCATGCTCTACGTATGTAAAATATCTAAAACGAGGTAAATTATTGACAAAGAAGTTGATGAAACTAAAATTTCAACAGTCTCGTTTAAAGTCACATAAGTTCTATGGTCAAATCAACTACCTTGTCAGCAAATACAATTTATCATTGAGTCAAATGCTGACATGTTGTTTATACTATCCGACTATTTGTTAGGCCATTACGTACATGCATTGGCATACTGAATAGTCGACAGATGACAAACCTCTGATGTTTTGGAGGTCCATGTTTGCTCTGCTTCAATTCTGTATTGTTTAATGGACTTTGGAGCTTTATTACTCTTCGTTATCACCATATACGGATAACTGTTAATTATATTTTTCACTTAGAATTAAAATGTTTGATGCTCTTTGTTAGAAGTTGTTAACTAATATTAACACATTCAAAACTAGAAAAGTGTAAACAGAATTTTACGTTAAAAAAAAATATTGAGATGAGTACTTTAAATAACGAACTATCATGTCACTTTAAAAACGAACCACAGATATTGATTTTTTTAAACGTATTTTTAATTTAACTATTTTTGATTCCTTATAATTAACATTTTCAAATAGATCACATGAAATAAGCAGTGCCCCTTGGAAAAACATTTTTTCGAGAAAATCTAAGCTTGGTTTCCTATAGAAAATATTTCTTATTTATAGCAAATTTGTTTCTTGGATTTTAAAATCTCCTTACAATTATTGCATTCTTTAAATCAACGTTAATAAGACAGGAAAATGTACATTTTAGGCAATGAAGTCTAATCCTTGATACCTTGAAAACTGACATTGATCTTTTAAAGGGACTTGTTTTAATGTTTTTTTGTGTCCTTTACTTCATTGCTAAGGCTTCACTTAAAATAACTGTGTGCAATGACGAATATGATTTGATTTCCTTATTTTCATGTAAAGAAATATCACGACACTTTTTTTAACCATATACTAAACTTGATTATAATTTTTAAAATATCCAGATGATGCTTTTGATTTGTAATTATTTGGAATCTTCTTTGAAATTTTGCATATTAAGAAAGTACTAATAACTTCTACTTACAGAAAAGCCGGAAAGCTTGCACAAGATGGTATCGCTAAGCTGACAACCGGTTGGGAAATAGAAATCGACGGCAAGGAATACAAGATTTCATTTTGTATGTATGGACTCTTTTATTTTCTCTACAAATCTTATTCAATTAGGCGAAACATAAATTATAGTTCAGAGATCACTTGCTCTTCTCAAATAATCATAAATAGTTCTTGGAATGTACGAATTCATTTTCTAGCTAATTGTACGAATTCATTTTCTCGCTAAATGTCCAATTCTTTTTGTGCAAAATGATTTTGAGGTTCATGTTTTTATAGCTGCAGATAGTAGCTCGCTGGTCTGAAAACAACTGGATGGAAGACCAGTACAGTGCCACCTATTAAAAAATTGTATATTTTTTTTGTTTTTCGATTCATCTCTCCAAATATTTAGATTACCATCTCAAAATATTACAAACCGTGTGTCCCGAACATATTTTTTCACTGCCTTTGCAATAAAACATTTCGTAAAACTGTTGTTAATAGCGCTGCTAGGTCTGATATTAAAACCATCGAAAACTTCGCCTACCTATACTGCCATCTTGGGTGGCAAGACAATTCGGTTCATCGTACTTAGTACATAAATTTTACGTACCGTTTTTTGGGGTGGAATTTGTAAAGACTTTGTTAGGAACACACGGGTAGTACATGCAATATTTTGATATACTTGTATTTGGAGAAAAAAAAAATCAAGAAACCGCGTACTTTTTTGTGCGCAATAAATTACACATTTTTCAGTGGGTGGCACTGTAGCTCTATGATCGTCCATTTCAATTTCTTTCAGACCAGCGAACCACTACCAGACTAAAATTGAAATCATATGATTTTATGTGACATAGGTCGCTTCTTATACTTAAATTATATATTTCTTTTTTAGCCCGTGATAACCTGCATGTTTGGATTGATGGCGAACCAGTGGAAACAACAGTAAGTTTTACAAGGCAGTAAATGTTAGAAGTAATCAAAGTACTAAAAGTACTGCTACGAGTTGATGGTATTGTTCGTTTGTTGTTTAACATCCCTCTCGAGAATTTTTACTCATATGACTACGCATCACCACTTGCCAGTGTAGAGCTGCAAATTTTGCCCTATTCTCGGCACTTTACGTCCATTGGTCAGTGATGAATCTTTTTTCGTGCCAGCACATACTGCGACACAGGACCTCGATTTATACGGTCTCATCTGAGGGACCGGTCGCCACGTCCCATAGTGGGATTAGAACGCACGATGTAAGGATCAACTACTTACTTCGCAACTCTAGAGCAGACGCTCTAACTACTGCGCCACACATTATGTTAAAATGAGTTGAGGTCACTGATCCATATTTCGGTTATATGTGTTATGTGCTGTGATGAAAAAATAAATAAAGCAGCTTTTCACACAAATATTTCAAAGTAAAAGGACCAACCTTCAACAATATTAAAATAGGGAATTATAACTTACAAAGAGCGCAAATGAATAAAATCATTAATATGCACATTAATATGCACATCAAATATTTTCACTATTTTCATAAATTGACAAATAATTTGACATTTTCAGTGCACATAAATATGTTTCATTTCCCGTGACTGAGCCACTCTTATATTTCAAATCCTCTATTTTCATTAATATGCATATCACAAAATTCAAAATTCTTGATTTGTTCACTATGGTTGTTGAAATTCAGCTCCACGTCTTTCAAAATTTGCATGTATATTTGATATTTTCTTGCTTTAGCCACTCGTAAAATTCAACTCCTTGTCTTGTATGATCTTTGATATGCAAAATAAATACTCCAGTTCTCCCGATTTAGCTGGTCTTAAAATTCAACGCTTTTTGACTTTTAATTGAAATGAACATTTTAATTTTATGTTCTTTCGTTTGTGTTAGACACTCTTGAAATATATCTACCTGACTTCAATTAATTGATTTGCGCATGTAATATTACATTTCTTTCAATTTAGCTCACTTGAAATTCAACTACATGACTTTCATTGATAAATTTATTTATATTTCAATTCTTTTTGGCTTTTTTGACTGAAGACTAAAACTTTATCACAATGGCATGGTATATTAATCGTTTACATAATCTATTTACTTTTGAATATATTTGATTTTTCAGTCTCTTGATTCACATTTATAAACAAACATTTCTCATTTTATTTATGAATAACACCCGATTTAATCTTTTTGTAATTTTATTTTTGTTATTATTTTTTACTGTCTTCTGTACTTTAAATTCACTGTATCACATTGCCAGCATCTGATAGTAAGACACAGCTGGATATAGATAGTAAAGGCACTCTCTTTCCAGAGTAGTAGAATCGCAGGCGTGTTAAGTGACCTTTACTGTATTTAAAGCTTGCTGTGATACAGATCTAAATTGTGGAAGACAGTGGTTCTTTTATTGTTACAAGAAGTAATGGCATTTACATAAAAAATATTTTATCAACTGGTACAGCTCATTTCTTCCCGTTAAGATTAATATTTGATTTACTTCGACCATCTTTACTAGGTGTTTCTCGCTTTGTTTACAAACATAAGTAGTGTTCTATATATGTAAACACTTCATCACTAGTTATCGCGGGAAAATTGCACTGGTCATTAGCATACTGGATCAGCGCAAGGATTAGTTTATTTATATACCATGCACTAACACGTCAGTCTTGTAAAAATAACCTGGTGTGTACAATATTTAATTTTGTAAATTTTCTTTTAAAATCTATTTTCAAATTACTGACTTATAATAGAAAATATTTATTGATTTAAAAATCAAAACTTTATTTGCACGACATTTAACATTCTCTCGCGGATTGACAAAAATACCAGGAAAATAGATGATAAATATTTAAGTTTATAAACACTTCAAAGCATATCAGGAAAGATATTCTTATTCTGTAAATCATGAATATTGTAAATAAGCCAATATCATACAAGAACCTGTACGCAAAATACTCAAACGAAAATGTGATGGGGAATCCCTAACCAGTAACATAACATGAGTTGATACCATCAACTCGTAAAAATAACGAGCTTAAATCAAATCTCAAAAACCCTGTAGCCTGTAAAAAACCTAAACAAGTCAAAGATACGGACCCCTATAAGCACAAGACGTAGGGTCCGGTGCCAAAGAAGAAAACAGAAAACTACATTACTGAGTATATTACATTTACCTTGCTTTTATCTATTTTGAAATTAGTTTGAAGGATATGAAAACCTGAACACATTGGTCATTTTTTTTTATGTTCGGCTCTTGTGACATTGAAATACTCTATCTAATAACCAATCCACTAAATTGAAGTTTTTTTTCAATAAAAATAGAACTCGTTAATTAACTTTCCTTGTCATTATCAATTGCAAAATTATTTCGTTAAAAACATTCAATTGTTAAACAAAGGTATTCTCAAATTAATATAAAAAAGATGCTTGAGTTTCTGATTGACCATTTATAAATAAATCTTTGTGATCAGGACTTTCAACTATCAGTTGGAATTTTCATGGATACCATTTGCACCCCGTTGTAAACAGACCCATTTTTGTATTCGTATGACGCAGAATGTATTCAAAATCTTATACAAGCGAAGGAAAAAAAACATTTGCTGTGGCCTCCAACTCGATTTTTAAATCTATCAACGACTTATTATCAATGAACAATAGTAAATTTCATTCTCATGTGAACTCGATATATCCCAGTGATCTTGAAATAAAAGATACCACATAGTCTAACAAATCTGTTTGTAGAAAAAGACGCTAATGGTAAACTCTAGCAACCAAGATTTATGATAACCTGATGACTTCAACCTTTCTATCGTCAATTTATTTAGTAGCAATATACCCTGCTATATGACCTCAGCAAATATACCAACCTATCATTGAGTCCATACTTTTTTAATTGTAGAAATATAGAACTGGGAAATTCGAACATCAAACAGAACTGTTTATACCACTGATAACATAATTTGTAAACTACCTAATTTGTTTTGCCTTGACTGAACACAGAACATATCATTTTATGCGTATTGATTAAAAGATAAAAACGCCATATCCAGGTATTCATTGAATATGTCTGCATCCATATGCCTGACACATTTTATACCATTTCTAAAACGAGGTAAATTATTGACAAGCAAGTTGATGAAACAAGAATATCAGCAGTCTCGTTTAAAGTCATTATTTCGTAAGTTCTATGATCGATACATTGTTAGCAAATACAATTTATCATTAAGTCAAATGCTGACTGACGTTTTTCATACTAATTGTTAGTCCATTATTTATACATTGAATTAACGACGGATTTTCCCGTTATTTCCCGATCATGACACGGAGCACACGGCGGGTGTGACCAGTCATCAGGGGATGCTCACTCCTCTATGGCACCTGATCCCACTTCTGATGTTTCGGAGGTCCGTTTTTGCTCTGTTCCTATTTTGTATTGTTTTATGGACTTTGATATACAAGAAGAAAATATTTGTCTACCTGATCAATATATAGGAGTCTCGTCAAGTGTGTCCCGCCAGCAGGGGATGCTTTCTTTTCTAAGGCACTTAGTCTGACCTCTGAAATTTCCAGAGGTATGTGTTTTATACCCTGCCAATTGAATTGTACTATTTGTATTTTGTTTTGGAAATGATTAATCGTTTTGAATTGCAATAAACATCATGTTTAACAATCATTAACATTATGAGGCAGATGTGGCAGACTTTGGGGTATCTCTTATTTAGAATTCACTGTGATATACCGATTTGATATGTGAATACGAATAAATATTTTTTTTAATTTATGAAATATCCTCGATATATTTGTATAATAAATATACCCACGGTAAGCCTCTTTCGAGTATGTTTTGAATTTCACGATTACCGTAACAGTAACCAAAACAGATATCAAATCAGCAGATCTTACAGGAAAGCGAGTCTTCTTATAATGCATATCAGAAGCTTAAATTTTAAGGTCAAGTAAATATTATAGTTTTTTTCGCGTGCTAGGAGAAATTTCACAATCATCAATGGCATTTATTAATTTTTTAAATGTGTTTTATTAACTTGGACTTTGTAAAAGGCAAACGTATTCTTTAAAAAAGGCATTGAAACAATTTATTTATCGAATAACCTGGATATTATTGACTTTTTACTAGTAAGCTGTTGGATTACATTCAAAACAAATAATTTCATCATT
Organism: Saccostrea cuccullata; assembly: GCF_032062105.1. NCBI lineage: Eukaryota > Metazoa > Mollusca > Bivalvia > Ostreida > Ostreidae > Saccostrea > Saccostrea cuccullata. Next base: position 291,997 of record NW_026929355.1, on the reverse strand, counting down.
TTATTTGGTCGATACCAATTGCATTCTTTAAATTCAAATAGCAGTAATCGTACAAAGTGTGAATATACATGTACATAAAACTGAAGCTTGATTGTAAAGAATTTGATCAATTGAAAGCCAACTGTAGGAATTTGTTGCATAACCAGCTATGGAATCAAAGTTCATCTATAATGCAGTTTGTAAAAAGGACTAGTATTAGTAAAAAGACTTGTAGTAAAATTATTGTTTAAGACTAGTAAATTTATACTGGAAATGAAAACATTTAATTATACAGTTATAATAAGGTCACCTTCATATTGTTTGGTTGTCCTCTCCCGATCGACTGACTAAAATTGTCTTATACTCAAAACGTTATGCTTACATAACGTAAATTTTGAAAATTCAGTATTGATTTGAAATTTTTTTGCCCAAAATTTTACCAACTTACCTACCGAGCCAAAGATTTTATCCTGAGGCGATAGTAGAAAAAAAAAAGTTTAATGTAATAATAATGATTATCATTATAATAATAATTATACATAAAATGATTATGATGATGATGATGATGAGAATGTATGCATCTATGCAATTATATAATGTTGATGTTTTTTTTATTTCTCCCTATTTATCTTTCATTTACAATCCACGTTATTGATTATTAGTTCTTAAAATGCAAAATCAAAGAGATTATTTCTTTTTCCTCTCCTGGAAATAACATTGATTCTCCGATTTCTCTAAATCTCCCTTTAAAATCTGTTTGTGTCTCTATTTTTACTATATGCACTTACCACGCAGATATCTATATCTTTCATTAAATGTAGATTGTAGATGATAGAATGCCACAAAAGTTCATATTTATTTCGAAGGAAATTTAACGGTTGTAAAATTTCATTTCATTAGGCCATTGACTAGTGTATTTTATCTTAACTCTGCATTTGAGGAGAGTGTTAAAGGAAAATCTAAATAATCGATAGAAGCAGCCTACCTAAATAAGTGTTCGAATACCTGAATATTTTTGCTCTAAACTTAAAAATAACTTTATTTGAATAAGCAGTGCTTCAACGTATGCAAAAACAATGGCTTTATAGGAAAGAGAGGATAGCATAGTGCTTAAAATTTTTCCAGTCAAGCAATGCTCCAACGTATGCACAAAAGATCGTTACTTAATTCTTTTTTTTTTAAAATTGATCATGGGAATGCAATTAAAATTTTTTAAGGCCTTTTTTTTTAAATGGAAAGATTGAATAAACTAGTGTCCTTGCATCCTGAGACACCTTTTTTTCTGAGATCGGTTTAAATTAGATCCTCGATTCGTTTCTTTATTTTTACTTTATTGTCTTTACACAACATTAAAAAAATAAAGGAGCGGATCGAGGATCTGATTTAAATCAGATTGTTATTTTCTTTATCATGAATCAGAAATAAACTTATATTGGTAAGAAATCTTAAAAAGGAAAAAAAAAATGATTTTTTACAAATATCAATTTTTTTGGAACTTATTAATATATTTACTTTTGTAGGCCTACATATCGGATAAGGGATATGATGTAGACATGTTTTTCGACATCGAGGGCCATAGTGGACATATTTTCAGTGACGTTGACAACGATAGGGATGAAATGGTCAACTCTCTCAACATCAACGACAACTGTGTGGCCCAGTGTTACCAAAAGGCTCATTAAAAGTCCTTAATTATAAGGGCCGAACAAGCGCAGGCCATTTTGCTTTCTTCCTGCAAAGACTAAATTTGCATAATATTTTGATATCATAGAGAGTCATTTAAAGTTTTTTTTCTGGAAGTATGCTCTCAACTTTTTAATATTTCAAAATCATCTATCGCATACTATTTAACACTTAAAAAAGTAATCATATCAAGCATAATGCTTAAAAGTTCTAAACGCATTAAAAGAAATTATTTTATAACGGCACTGATAGTTAGAATTAACATACTTTTAATGACACTTTCTCTTTGCCTTTTACATGTTGAATATAATGTGATACCAGGTCCCTCATTATCACATCATGTTCACATTACATTCACTTCACATTCAAATTGTACTCACTTATTAAAGTAGACATAAGTACTTGATAAAAACAATTACATTTGAAAAGTTAATCGTAGCTGAAACAGCGGCTTTAATCACCTTCTTCTGCACGATAAATATATCTTAACAAAGCTAATAATTTATGTTTTACAATTTTTTAAATACGTTCATTCCTATGGAAAGTTCTCATTAATTATCGACATATTTTATTGAATCCGATCACTCTTTTAAAACATTTATGATCCAACTCATCTTTAAAAAATATTCATTGAACGTTAAGTGTATAACTTTGATGGCTCATTAAATGTAGAATAATTTGTAATGCTGTTTTTATTTAATTATCAGAACCGTATAGTGCTGAATAAAAATAGAAACCGGCCATCAAGACTTTGTTTCTTTACTTATATACTGAGTATAAAACAAGACAAACGTTTGGTTTTAATAAAAATTAAACGACAAAAGGTTAAAGAAATACCTCAAAACCTGCTGAAAAAAAATTACCTTGGGGCCACATTTTCGTGCTTTGTAGAAAAATATGAGAATTTGATTTCATGGTTTCAGAAAAGACAGGGTACTGTAATTTAAAGTTTTAACTTTTTGTGGAGGATTTGATTCCATGGGGATGTTCATACAAATGTACCACGAAAACAACAGAAGAAGGATATGGAAAAAACAAACAGTATTCAATATCAAAGTCCATAAAACAATACAAAGTAGGAGCAGAGCACACACAGTCCTCTAAAACATCAGAGGTGGGATCAGGTGCCATGGAGGAGTAAGCATCCCCTGCTGACCGGTCACACCCGCCGTATGCTCATTTTCATGATGTGAAATAACGGAAAAATACGTCGTCAATTCAGTGTAAAAATAATGGATTAACAATTGGTATGAAAAACATCAGTCAGCATTTGACTCAATGACAAATAGTATTTGCTGATAAGGTCATTGTATCGACCATAGAAATTAACCATAATTTTTTTTTTTTAGTATTTACTTGATTTTTGTGGGACTTGATGCGTTGGACCACGTAATTGCTTGTAAAATTAAAGTGATTTATTCTTTTCTTTGCTTGACCAATCATAAATTTTTGGGCTCCCTGAATTTCTGAAAATTCAAAACCGCTATTTAGAAAAATTTATCACTTGGACTGTGAAAAAAAATTTCACATCTAGTCAATGCATTATGACGTCATAAAATGTATTTTCCTCATATCCTGTAAATTCCTTTGAAAATGACCTAAACTTGAAGCGTTTTTTCAATATTTCATATAGAGCACAACCTCTGATTATGCCAATACATATTGAAAGGTCTATTTCTGAAGATTAAAAAACATGTCTTATTTTTTGGATCGTGGGCTGTGCTCATATTCTAATTCTTTGTTGAAGGTAGTCAAATAGATTTTCTGCAAATTTCAAAAACATTACAATTTCTCAAAGCCTGTTCTCAAATATTTGAAAATTTCAATAGAACATGAAAGCACCAAGTGTCTACTTTATTTTGATATATGGAAATGGAAAAAGGGTGATAGTTAATTAATTGATATCAGTACAGGGCCATTTTATGCATAAGATGGCTCTTGCTCTTTGTCAATAACATATTGAGAAAAATTAATGTGAAAAAAATCTTAAGTATATTTCTTTGAATCTGAATCTGAGATCTGTATACAGTAAGTATTTTTTCTCATAGATTTTTGACAGAGAAAATTAATAACTCAGTAACTAAAGTTAGCAGGAGTGATGATTTTACATCTTTTTATCTATTTTTCTGACTGATAGCAGTAGTAATTAAGATGAAGCTGCTGCTATGTCTAAATTTCCACCGTCTGTCATTAAGAAATACCAGAAAGGAATGATCGTTAAGAAAGATTTGGACCGCTTCAGGTTGACTCTACGTGCAGTATTTGGGAAAATTTGCCTTACTTTGACACTTTTGTAATCCACAAAAGAAAAGGTAGTTTTCACTCTATATTCAAAGAATTGTGTAAATTATCTGTAAAGAAATATAAAAATTAAATATACATGTAAAAAGTTAAATTGTTAAAATGATCAAGTGTGTTTTGATTTCAGGGTTTACAATAATAAACTTTTTGACGTGAAAATAGCGTAGATTAATAAAACTGTTAGATTTCAAAAATCTATAAACAATTTAAAAGGGTAAGCATCCCTTTTCACACCCGTCGTGTATAGGTCAGACGGACAGAACATTCCGAAGCCAAATTCATTATAAATGAAAACATTAAAAAAGTTGATGGCTAAACAATTTGTATGAGCCAAGTCAGCCAAAAAAAAAAAAAAAAAAAAAAAAAAAAAAAAAAAAAAAAAAAAAAAAAAACAAAAAAAAAAAAAACAAAAAAAAAAAAAAACAAAAACAAAATAAAAAAAAACAAAAAACAAACAATCAAACAAACAAACCCAAACAAACAAACAAAAAAAGAACAAAAACAAAAACAAAAAACACCCGGTGATAGGTTATATGTGCTAAAAAGATCATTATAACGACAGTAGAATTTTCGAAATGCTGACTATAAACGAGATTGTTGAAATCCCTGTAGAAAATCACATATATTTGTCAGTGACTCGCCTCAGTTCAAATTTGATCGTGCGTACTCAGAGCATACTTTTTAAGTATCGCATTAATTTCGCGCTGTGATCTACTTTTATGCAGGTGAAGTGGATACTATTAAATTGTTCAACATTTCTTATTTGTGTAGCTATATACAATCATCAACGGCATGAGTAGTCTTATAGTTGATTTGATATGAAAGAGCATCGTGATGTTTTGCACACTAACAATTTCTAAAATGAGACAAGCTATTGTCAAATAAGTTAATGAGACAAAGATATCAACTGTATCCTTTACAGTCAACATTTTGACAATCCTCTGGTCAACACAATGGCTCTGTTTGAGAATACAATTAATAAAGTTTCCTGATGTTTTTCACACAAAGTATCAGACGGTTATGATTCCGTTCACTCAGTCATGGCAAGAAACACTCAGCAGATTTGACCGGTGGACACAGAATGCTTACTCTTCTAGCACCTTATCCAACCTCTGATGATTTTATAGGTACGTGTTTGCTCTGCCACAGTTTGTATTGTTTTAGTATCTCGTAAGCTTAATATTATTATCTTACAAGGTCATTCGAAGAAGTGCTGAATAAATAAGATATTATACGTAAAGTTCATTACGTTCGTTTACGACATAATTTAATTTTTTTAATTAATTTTAGTCAAAATTGGCGCTATCAAATGTTTCAAACAAGCGTTTTTATCATAGTTCCCAAAGATGAACTAATTTCTGAGGATTTAAAAGTGCTGGGATATCACAGTTGGGTGAAAAGACGAGAAAAATCTATTTAGCATTCACGATATCAGATCTTTTTTGTTTCAAGTCTTTTCATTTTCTTTATTAATGTTGGTTCCAATCTTTGTGTAACTAATTCAAGAATTAATCGTTCTAGAGAAACAAATCCCACAACGTCAAGTACAAAGTGTTTTCTTAATTTTTATTTTGAAGAACTTTTATAATTTACATCAGATATGTTTACTCAAGTTTAAGAAGATAGAAACGAAATTTTTATATAGTACTATATGTTAAATCAGAAATAAATTCTTCTATTATGGATAAAATAACAAGGTTAAGCTCAATATCAATTTAAAATTTTAATAACCTTATAATAACTTTTAGAAAGTTACCCCGGGTCTATTTCAAAGTAATATAAGTCTTGGGTTGGTTGCTAGGAAAACTTAATGATTATTTTTTTTGAAGTCAATTAGAAATTGGTTTACTAGTATAAATTGTATTTGGATTGAAATATTATTTTGCAAGTATTTTAGATTACATAATTAATTCTTACTGTATTTCTTCTTCAACACAACTTATGTTGAATTGAAAATTACTACTGTTGCATTGCTCGTTAATCATACTATGTTTTAATCCAATGCATTTGATTTCCATACGTTATATTATTCTCTAATCACCTTTCTTTGTATTTCTGTTTTGGCCCGTTATAACCTTCATGTTCGGATTGATGGTGAGAAAGTAAAAACTGTGGTAAGTTAAACTATAGGCAGTAAATATAAGAGAAGTGAGTTGAAGACAAAGAACTCTGATCAATCTTATAAATCTATAAACAACACGAAAGGTGAACACCGGGCAAAGACAGGGAGCTCTGGAGACTTCAGAAGTGAGATCTGGTGCCGAGGAGGAATAACACAATGTGTTACATGAGTCCAATCTTTGAAATTTGAATTTAATATTTAATTGTGCACGAAAGATTGAATTACACAGTAACCAAAATGCGTCTGTCAGTCGGCCAATGTTTGGCTCATAGTACCCTGGAGTACTAGAATTATCTATTGACGAAATATCAAATATCAAACTTGTTTTTCTCTCTGGACTTGTAAAGCCTGGACTTTAATTTTTCATGGGGAATGGTTCTGTATAAAGTTTAAAAGTCGTAAGTTTTTAAGCTGTTGGTTTTGGTAAAATCTTGTGATTTCAAATTGTCAAAAAGTTTCTTGGAATTTTTAAGTATCCACATCTGATTTACACCACTTCTTGAATATATTTTTGCACAGTACTCTTGAAGTTTCTCCTTCACTACTGTTAATATCTTAGTGAGGGGTAAAGAAAGAGGCTTGGTTGAACATTTACTGGAACCAGCTATGTATATATTTGTTTGTAAGGATTCTTATGAAATTTCGGAATCCAATATATATATGGTTGTTCAAATTCATTTTGGTTCTTTGGAATATGAAAAATATACTGTATACAGGGAAATTTTTGCCTCTGATTAATTTTCGCCCCTTTAGCCCTACTCTAGCTTGGGCGAACTTAAAACAGGGCGAATTCAAAGTATACTGTATAATTTCTTAAACAAAACTATGACTGGGCGAATTTAAAACGGGGCAAAATAGATCACAAATGCAAAAGGGTGAAACTAACACGGGGCGAAAATAACCCTGTATATAGTATTCAAAACTGACATGATTTTGAAGAATTTCATCTTAAGAAAGGGAACGATGATTGTAAGAAGGATTGCCACTTATAGAATTAAAACCAAGTTTTTCTAAAATACAATTTACATAATAAGCCTTACAAACGAAGACAATGTTGTTACCTGCTTTGTCAGCAGGGAACAGTATGTAGAATCTAAAATCTCTGGATTATTGAATGCAGAAGGATAGATGGTTTGACAATTTTAAAAAGAGAATTAGACTTTTATTTTAGAAACCTGTAAGGTTTTTTAAAAAATCAATATTATCTTTCTGCTTTGAATAGATCGATATGGATCACAATTAATCAATTCAATCACAATGATTATAAAAGAACATGAATTTAAATGAGAACCATTTAATTATTTAGTACATAAAAAGTCATTGTTTCAAAGGGAATTGTAAGTATTGGTTAGATTACTAGATAGGGAATTCATTTCTTCTAAATTGCAGTTATAAAATGAAAAGATTTAAGATTGGTAAAAAGTTATTTATACAATGTAAATGGTAAAAACTACAAAAAAAAACAAACAAACCAAAAAACCGCAAAAAACCCGAAGGCATCTATGTAATTTTACAATGCTGATAAATTTTTCATTCTCCTTCCTATTCACCTGTTCAACGGCTATCAAATTCTTCTAAATTCATTTATAACAAGTATTTGGATTTAAACTTTTACAACAATTTATATAAATACATTGTAAAAAATTAACAAGAACGAAAGCAACCGGGTTTTTATATAATGTATAATACTTGTAAATGAATTTTTCATTCCCAACCCTAGTTGACGATCGTTCCATCCAAGTTATTGATTATTTGTGTTTTGAAATGCAAAATCAAAGAGATTATTTCCATCTCTCATCATCGAAATCAAATTGATTCTGTGTTTTCTGTAAATCTTCTTTCAATATCTGTTTGTGTCGCCATTTCCACTGTATGCATGAACCCACGCAGATGCTTATATCGTTTCATAATATGCAAATTTTAGATTACGAAAAGTTAATTGACTTTCACAAAAGTTCACTGTAATTTTCCGTTTTCCTGATCATGACAAGTAACACACTGTCGGTGTGAGCGGTCAAAAGGGAGTTGTTTCTCCTCAATGACACCTGATCCCACCTCTGAGGCTTTATGAGGTCTGCCCGCTTTCTCTGCTCCCAATTCTTATTCTTTCTATGGACTTTTAATCTATATCACTCTTCATTTTCTCAATTTTTCTTCATAAATGAGTTTCAGTTGGTTCGACATTAAAACTTAGTAATAAATACAGGTTTTTTGCATATGCGATATGCCTGACGTCACAAAAACCATATCAGCCCTGTAGGGCTGATATGGATTTGCAGGGCTGATATGGTTTTGCGGGGCTGATATGGATCAATATCACACCCCTAGAAAATTAAACCTCAAAAACAGTACTTGTGATCATACACATATTTTGGGGGTTACATATTCTCTTAATTTTAACTTTTTGAATGTAAGGATAATCTAATTGACAAATAATAGATTATTTTCAAATTACGGATCGGGCACATTTGAAATAGAAGTACATGTATAGAAACAAACCCAAACCGTATGAGACAATAGACTGTGAGCATGTAAGAAGTCGGTGCATAATTATTTACTTATTTTCTTCTCGACTTAATCACCGTATACAACGGGTAACGCGGGGGAGTCGCTAAAAAGTATGGGGGAGTCGTTTTCAACGTATGGGGAAGTAGATTTTCACCGCTTCGGAGTCAGAAGAGATGTGGGTCACGTCTGTTTTCGGTATATATAAGATGTATTTACAAAAAACAAATATCCCACGGAAAATGGCAATAGTTAAGCTTTATTTTGGTCATTTGTCCGGCTGTCATATACGTCTAGTTTTCTCAAACACTTCGAAACTATTTGACAGTTTTCATATTTACGTTGATCGGATGGTAAAAACATGCATGATTTGGACTATCTGCGGCTTGCGTAGGGATTCTCACTGTTAAAACAGCAAAAGAAATCGTTTATCTTTTAAATGCAACAACTTAAACTTGACTAGACTTTATAAAAATTCATAATTAAGACATTTTCTCCTCAGACAGTAACGGTTACGTAGGGGGGAGTCGTGTATGGGAAAGCACATCGAAGGGGGAGTCGCAAAATAAAGTCAAATGCATACTCGTACTTGGTGTTGTTTTCATCTCTTTTATACTGCCAATACCTTTTTATTTACTCGAAGATATCTATAAATCTATGTTTGATTATTTCCTTTATATTTTGAAGTTACGAAGAGAGATTTTTTTCTGTGGCTTTATCAGTTCTAGAGAAAAATCAGCATTATAGATTACATGAACAATTGGATTACATATCATCGGAGCACATGTGCTTGGGGACAGGACCTTCCCCCTCAATATGTAATTTCCGTACATGAATATCACACAAAATTCAATCCACGAACTCAGGAACCCTAACTCTCCTAAAATAAAAGAACAACCAGATTTATAATTTTAAAATTTCTTGATATCAACCATTTTTTTAATTCGTGAAAGGCAGATCTTTGAAACGGTTGCACGCGCCCCTTGCCTTTTTCTTATGGAAGGGGGTTAAATTTAACTGGTATATTTTCTCGATTAGGTTCACAGATAACATTCATATATTTTTTTAAAATTATTTATCATATAAAATAACACATTTTGAGACACTAACGAATTAGTATGTCAAATTGAGAATATTTTGGATAATCTGAGGTTAATACACATAGGTAAATAAACTAAATATACAGGATGAATGCTGAAGAAGGGACTGAATTGCATATTACCTAAAACGCTGGAAATGTATGTCTATGATAAATAAAACGAGAAGTGTCAATGTAAAAATAATTAATCACAAACTTTGCAGTTGAAAAGAGAAAATACGAAAATATTTCTTTTCTGTATACACTTCATTATTATGATACCCTCTCTTTCCTTGCCCCAGCTATATACAGTTTCTCAGAATATGATACCCCCTTTACCCCTCCCCTATCGCAGTTTCGTGAACACATAGCATGGTGTATTGTTGTAACAGAATCAGTCTGAGGCAACCAGCATTATACATTCATAGACAGGTATCGAGGGCAACATGCATTTTGTCGGACCCAAGAAACAAACTGTTTGCAGGACACTGGTTAGGCCGAATGCAAATAGTTTTGTTCGAGGGGTCGACGAAACACATTTTGCCAGATCTAGAGAACAAATTCGATAAATGTTTTGTTATACAATTTACTGTTTATTATGATATAATCATATGCATGATGAAATTTTCGTTTCACACTTTGACATAAACGGTACTATATCTCATCGAATGGTCCAACATCTCGCTCTCCACGGTCAAACAGCTATTTATTTGAAGAAAACAGTAGAAAGGTTATTCTTTTTAGCATAAATTTATATAAAAAATTTTAAAAGTATAACAAACAAAAATTACATACAACTCACCTGAAAAATTTTGAATTTTGACAAGGAAAAAAAAGGTTGTTGAAAGGAGGTAACATACTTTGACAACCAAATTTTAGCAACACATTAGCAAATAACAGTTACTATCCTGCAACAATAATAATAAAAAAAATAATTTTAAAAAATGTTTGATATTATTAAGAAATTTTCTAAATTAAGTACAGCTATTTGTAAGAACCAGGCAGGGGGTGATTCATGACCATTTAAGATCTTTACAAAATTTTAATATGTTGCTTCATGGACCAAGGGAACATCATTGGACAACATAATTTTTTTGGCCAGCCTTTGTTGCCATGGAAACAATGCACCATGTAAATGCACATGGCAACCAAGCAAAAAATTCAAAAAAATGTGAATTTAGCTATTATTGAACACAGGAACAGAGCTTTTTTGATGATAGTACCATAAATAAATCTTTTTTTCCTGAGAAGTACATACAAAATGATAAATGATTACCATAAGGATAAAATTAAAGGTGCTGAATTTCAATTTAACATAGGTCATTTCATAAAATTCACTTTTCACAATATTTCTTCAAATCCAACATATTTTAGAAGCATATTAAGAAAAAGGCCCGCATGTTAAAGAAATCTGATAACATGGGATTTCTTAATTTTAATAAAATTAAATAAAACCCATGGGTTTTTTAAAAATATTCTGTTACCATGGCAACGAAATGTCACAAAAATTCATTTTTCACAATAATAACCGTTTTTAGGAGCATAGTAAGAAAAAATCCCACATGTTAAAGAAATCTGATCATGTGGAATAGAAAGAGCACTTTCTTAATTTCAATAAAATTAAATAAAACCCATGGGTTTTTAAATAAAATTCTGTTACTATGGCAACAAAATGTCACAAAAATTCATTTTTCACAATAATAACCATTTTTAAGAGCATAGTTAGAAAAAACCCCACATGTTAAAGAAAACTGAAAGCATGGGATAGAAAGACCACAATCCTAATTCTAATAAAACAAAACAAAACCCATTGGTTTTTCAAAAATATTCTGTAACCATGGCAACAGAATATCACAAAAATTCATTTTTCAAGAAAATACCAAAATACATCATTTTCAGAGTATGTTGTGGAAAAAATACCACAAGCACAAAAAAATTGATAATATAAGATTGAAAATGTTCTCCTTAACCTTGCAAATATTAGATAAAACCAGTGTATTTCTCATAAATTTTTGTAACCATGGTAACAAATTGTCCTGGAAATGCTTTTTTAAATAAATTGACTTTACAAAATCTCCATAAAATACAAAATAATTATTGAGCAACATTCCATGTATTATTTTCACAGTTTATTGTAAATGCATGAAAATATATTTTTTTGAATATGCTTTTGTGATTTGTATCTGGTTACCATGACAGCATCTCCAAAAATATTGTATTTGCCTATAAAATTTAGTCAATGTGATTAGCTTGTATGAAGAAAACTGCCATTAGCTAAAATACTGAAAGACACATTTTTTGTACCTAACTTCTTTCAAACAAATATTTGGTTTCTGTGGTAACTGTGATTAACCATTCATGAGACATGATCTAAATATTTGTATTTTTAAAGCAATTTTTGAAAAATCATCTGTAAATGTACTTTTTGCTGAAATAAATAGTTTACAGTAAACAAATCTTGAAAAAATGTCAATATAACATTATAAAGTGTATCAAATGTCAAAAAATCCATGTTCTTGACTAGATAGGCAAACTAAAATTCAAAATTTTATGTTGAAGGGGTGTAATATTAAATATCCTTGGGTGTATCCTGGTCTTGGTTTCAATAAAACCCCTTTTACATTTGGAGGAGCTTAAAAATCAATATCCTTTGTTTCTGGTCCCTAGGATTTCTTTCAAAAAGTTTTAAACTGACAGTGTCTTTATTAGATTTTTTTGGCCATCATTTAGAAATGTGCCGTTGAGATATCTGTATCAACTGTACGGGTACATCTATGTGTCCTGGCTCCAGCTAGATTCCTCTGACATAATGCATGTGGTTCATTCATCAATAAAAAATATAATTCAAAATTTGAACTTTGTTAATGAAAATAGACATTCCGTAAAGCAATTTTTTCTTGTTGCTGTTGAAGGAGGAGAGTAGCTATGGTTCGTTTTCTCTATGATCATGATCATGAATACAAGAAGGCCATGGTCCATAACACTAACCAGAGTAACTGGTCATGCTGTTCTACACCAGATTTTCCTACTTGCAATACCTATTGTGGTTTAGGTCTATTCTTAGGGGGAGGGAGCATGATTTAAACAATTTAAATCTACACTTAATCCCTGGATGCTTTAACACAAGTTTCAGCTTTTCTGACCCAGTGGCTCCCTATTTTTTCTCTTTTCCTGATTATAACCCCTTGTAAGGGGTCATAGCCCTGCTAAGTTTGGTAAAAATTGGCCCTGTGGTTCTTGAGAAAAACCTCAGCTCTACAAATCTTCTCTAAATTTTCAAGTGATGTAACCCCTTCTTTATCCCTCACCCCATCCTTGCCTCAAGTAGTTAGCTGTTTCCTGTATTTGATTCTGAATATTAGTATAACTATTACAGCCTTGCTCATCTGAAAAGGGTTTTTTTTCAACAACAAAAATTCTGTTTAGATATGCTGCATTTTATAAATTTTAATTTCAAACTGATTTTAGTTTCCAATATTCAAAGAAACATTTGTATGGATTGAACAAAATAATGAAGATGACATACAATAATAAATCTTTTACTCCTATTTGGCTTCCACATGCATGTAACTGCAGTAAAACTTGTTTAGTACAAACACGGACATTGTGAATTCAAATATAGTGAAGTCTTCTTGGATCCCCAACTATATAGATATTACAAAATTACAAATATGGATATAACGAATTATATAGCGAAGTACTTTTACAGATCCTAGTTTGTTATAACCGAGTTGTACTGTACATATATGTGTGGATAAATGATTTAACAATAGACCCAGGGCCACATCACTCACCTGGCTTGGATAAAAATCAAAAATCAGCTTTGTATCTTAAAAGCATATGTCATCACCTCTCCCTGTAAGGGAGAGAGAGAGGGGGTATGATTGAACATAACTGAATCTACACTAAGGATGCTTACAGGGTACTTATTTTTGACTAACTGTGAGTTTTTCCCTACAAGTTTGAACACTTTTATTGTAGCCCCACCCTATACCTGGGAGGGGGGGGTCATGATTTGAACAAATCTACACTACAAGAAAATGCTTCCATATGTATATATAACTCACTGGCTTTTCTGTTCTTTGGAAGAATATTTTTAAAGGATTTATCCTCTAATTCTTAGTTAAACTTTGATTGGCCTTTGTGGTCCCACCCTATCATGATTTGATCAAACTTGAATCTACACCACCTGAAAATGCTTTCATATAAATATTACCAATCAAGGCTTGCTGTATCCGATGAAGATTTTAAAATATTTTTTTTTTATATATTCCGATGTTAAACTCTGATCATCCGTTGTGGCCTCGTCCTACACATGGGGTTCATGATTTGAATCTACATTACCCGACAATGGTTCCACAAAGTTTCATATTTCCTGGGCCATTGGTTCTTTAGAAGATATTAGTAATGCTATTAATTTTGTAATATTCTCCCCTTGAAGAATGACAATGACAGACAAAAGACAAAATTTGATCAGAAAAGATCACTTGAGCCTTCAACTCAGGTGAGCTAAAAAATTCAGAGAATCAAGATCAGAAGAAATATATACCTGTTTCAAAGTCTCTGAATGGTAGTGTTCACTATAATTCAACCCTTAGTCAGAAGGCCCTTGATTGCTAAACGAAAAGGAATGTTCTTAATGATAATTTAAAAAACTGCAAGTTGTCAACACAAAATACCGAATTATCTAATGATACATAAATAATATAAAGTATATAAATGTATAACACTAACGTTAGTTGAATTGATAATCTTTTCTTGCATGGTGACGTTTGTCCTCAATTTTTTAGTTTACATTACCTCAGCTGTGCAGGTGTTGTCAAAGGGGATTTTGAAATTCAGAACAACTTCAAGGCTCAGATTGCATCTGAAATGATAACAAATCATGAAATTCATTATATGACAAGAGAATGCATACATTTATATAACAATTTAGCTTTTAAATTATTGATAATAAATATTTATTTACCTCCCCCCCTCCACCATGTACTAGTGATATCATCATGAATTCATACTATTAGTTATAAATTGAAAAAGAGTTCAAGGTTTGTAGGATCAAATTTTATTTTTTAAGTTTTAAACCTAAATTAGACGAAAACATTGGCAGAAACCCATTCATATTGTATGTGCTCTCATATTTATAAATCTCTCTCTTTCTATGTGTGTATATATTAAATATATATATATTTTGCTTGCAGGAATATTTGGGAAGCCCCCCCCCTCTCCCCCATTCAGATAGGGTTATATGGCTTTACACCCCCTCCCACCGTTTCAACTGATGAAACCATAACAGTATTTTATTTGTTGTTTTGCTTGTCAATTAAATTTTGTAGGACTCCCCAACCTTATATATAATTCAAATAAAAGGAAATGCATTTGAAGAATATCATACACATATAAGTTTGGAAATATACAGTTTTAAAGGGCACAATTTAACATTTTGATTAAATGAATAAGAAAAATAGTAATTATGGTTTTGCCATAACATCTGAGTTTTTTCAGGGCTTAATTAAATATTCACTAGTTTAAGAAGGACCCATTGGCCATTCCGAAAACAGTGTTTGAAATAACAGTGCGCCTGACCGCCCGAGACGCACAAATTTTGCTGTGGGCTTACCAATTTGCACATATTGATGCCCAGCTGGACTTGTTTCAAGTTTTCATTAATTAAAATTTAATAATTTGATTTTTAAAATCGCTTCCGAATCAACTAATGGTATCATGAGCAGTACAGGATTTGTGATTAAAAGGGAGGGGGAGGGGGGGCGTGGATAACTTTGTTCAGACAAGGGATCTTGATAGTGATGTTCCAAAGTACAGTCATGAATATGTTTAGACATACCATAGTTTGAATGATGGTTGTCCAGGGGGCAAAGCCCCAGAAGCTCCTGAGATTTCGTGTGTTTAAGAGTAAAATTAGGCAAAAAAATAGTGGTCTTGTACGAAAGTATGGCATTATTAATATATTTTCCTACAGCAAAACATGGTCACTATTATATTCATATGGGAGGCCGGGGGGGGGGGGGGTTTCATTTGCTCATTGCTCACAGTACCTCTAGTTTCAAAAATCAATTTTACAAAAGACAATTATTTTCTCAGCAGCTAGGCTGGTAGATTTTTACCAGGACTGATAACTTTTACTAGCAGTCAGCCTTATGTTTGCTATCAATTTTTCTGACTTTCCCCCTTTTCAATTTGAAAAAAAAATAGTCAATATTGCCTTTGTTTAGACATTTGTCTGTGATATGTATTAAATACCTGATCTAAATATGACATCCATAGAGGCACTGATACATACTAAGAAAAAATTATGCTCCATCCAATCTCTGCTGTGGCTTTCACTGCTTCTTGCCATGGCTTCATGTATGCTGAGGTCGAGGATTTCTTCCAGTCGACTGTGTATATTGCAGTACTAAGGGAGTATCGACGGAAAGGAGAGATATACTCATCATACTCTAATCCCCAGCAGCGAGCTACTGTTCAAATTCCAGTACAAAATTAAATGTTTTCCCCAAAATTAACTGAATTTAAGTAGTTTTGATGATATTGTTGAACAAGTTAGCCCTTTTCAAAACACTCAAACTCTTAGCATGTTTAGGAAATGAAATTTTGTTTTTGTCAGATAAAATTAAGCAAATTGCAGGCAGTTATTTTTTTATCCTAGGAATATATTTTTCTAATAAAAAATTTAGACTTACATGCCCCTTGGATGTATGAAAACTGGCAAAACTTCCAAAATGAAGATGAAATCACACACATTTCTTAATCCTCCCCTTCTAAATTGAAGAGTTAAATACACTCTTTCCAACTCCTTTTACTAAAGAGCGCCAAGGGAGATAACTAGAATTTCATGTTTTTACATAATTTAAAATCACAATATCTATTCGTAATTAAAATAACCCATGGGTTTTTTAATTGTTTTTTACTCTTTGATACTAGATGTTCAATATTTTATAATTCACATTCAAGGAGAGTGCGGGCCTTCAAAAAATCACCTGCACGTACAGACACTTTTCAATGGATACTGTTGACTGTTTTAATATATATTGAATTCATTTTTTAATCAACTATGCATGAAATCCATTTATAACTGTGATCAAGTATTTAGTTTGATGTATCTTAATGTAAATATGATAGTTTTTGAAAAATCTATCACTATCATGAATCACTTATTTTCATTTCTGCCTGGTTCTTATAAATAGCTGTACTTAAAAATCGGGTTGTTCTTTTTTTATGGAGAGACTTTCATTGTCGGAAGTTAGGGTTCCTGAGTTCGTGGATTGAATTTTTGTGATATTCATGTACGGAAATTACATATTAAGGGGGAAGGTCCTGTCCCCAAGCACATGTGCTCCGATGATATGTAATCCAATTGTTCATGTAATCTATAATGCTGATTTTTCTCTAGAACTGATAAAGCCACAGAAAAAAATCTCTTTTCGTAACTTCAAAATATAAAGGAAATAATCAAACATAGATTTATAGATATCTTCGAGTAAATAAAAAGGTATTGGCAGTATAAAAGAGATGAAAACAACACCAAGTACGAGTATGCATTTGACTTTATTTTGCGACTCCCCCTTCGATGTGCTTTCCCATACACGACTCCCCCTACGTAACCGTTACTGTCTGAGAAGAAAATGTCTTAATTATGAATTTTTATAAAGTCTAGTCAAGTTTAAGTTGTTGCATTTAAAAGATAAACGATTTCTTTTGCTGTTTTAACAGTGAGAATCCCTACGCAAGCCGCAGATAGTCCAAATCATGCATGTTTTTACCATCCGATCAACGTAAATATGAAAACTGTCAAATAGTTTCGAAGTGTTTGAGAAAACTAGACGTATATGACAGCCAGACAAATGACCAAAATAAAGCTTAACTATTGCCATCTTCCGTGGGATATTTGTTTTTTGTAAATACATCTTATAAATACCGAAAACAGACGTGACCCACATCTCTTCTGACTCCGAAGCGGTGAAAATCTACTCCCCCATACGTTGAAAACGACTCCCCCATACTTTTTTGCGACTCCCCCGCGTTACCCGTTGTATAGGGTGTTAATGTGTACTGTATTTTATTACTGAGTTTGTAAAAAAACATAATAAAACATATCCTTTTCCACATCACATCCTGTATCAGCCCGAGACTCCAATATCAGCCAGAGGGCCGAAGGCTTTCTGTTTTGGTTTTCTGTTTTTGGCTTTATTTCATGAGTAAAATGTGTATCTTGTTGGCATAAAATAAAAAAAAAGAAGTATTTTCCAACTATGTCTGCAGATGCCCAGGAGTAGAGAATATTATATAAATATTACAAGTTGTTGAGTGTAACATTGAAATTTTCACCCATTGAAAACCACTGTCATGCAATATTTATTACAATGTATATTATATATACAGAATGCTTTTTACAAATACATAATTATGTCAGTGAACCTTGCGAGAATAAATTTTGCGCAATCAACATTTTTTTTTAGTAGTATCCGTCGTTAAGCAATGTTGACTGTTGCTATGCTGAAGGGCGTGGCTTATTTTTAGCGGGTAATAGTGTTTTTTAACAAATGTTTCTAGACGAATCAGATTCAACCACTTCACATGAAAGTATAATATTCTTTAAGAATTTATGCATTTTCCATTTTATGAACAATAGAACCCTGCTGCCCTAACATCTAAAACCCTGGCCTAGAGACTATGAATACTGTGAAATCACTAATTTTCGTTGAGGTTTTATTTTCGTGATTTTCAAGGTATGAAGAGACCCACGAATTAATGTCCACCACGAAATTCAATTTTTCACATATATTACTACAGAACATTTCTTCAACCAAGACATCAAATCCCCATGAAACAATATATTTTACTCAAACCGCGAAAGTTTGACCCCTCGAAAATATGTGATTTTACAGTATCAAACTTTGGCATGAACCAATATATTTTACTCAAACCACGAAAATGTTACCCCTCGAAAATATGAGATTTTACAGTATCAAACTTTGGGCGAATGTCTTTGTAAAGTAATCATCACATTATCATTACTTCTGGAATGTGGAGGATTTAAAATAGCTATAACCATTAGCCTAATTTATTTAAAGTTTATCATTAACTTTAAAGCATATCATTAACTTTACTTCAGTAAAGCAATGCATTTACATTTACACATGTACCACTATTCTTGGGTTTTCAAAACTAAAAATACAAATATTGTGCAATGATACATATGTATATATAATGAACAGTATTCAAGATCAAAAGTCCATAAAACAATACAAAAAGGAGCAGAGCAAACAGGACCTCCAAAACATCAGAGGTGGGATCAGGTGCCATGGAGGAGTGAGCATCCCCTGCTGACCAGTCACACCCGCCGTGTGCTCATTGTCATGATCGGGAAATATCAATTCAGTGAATTCAGTATATGAATAATGGACTAACAATTAGTATGAAAAACTTCAGTCATCATTTGACTCAATGATAAATTGTATTTGCTGACAAGATCATTGTATCGACCATAGAACTTCGAAATGATGACTTTAAACGAAACAGCTGAAATTCTTATTTCGTCAACTTGTTAAAATGTCAATAATTTACCTCATTCTAAAAATTGTTCATACGTAGAGCATGGTCTTGCGTATCGAATCATGTTTATAGAGCAACCGAAATATATAAACTCCGTATGCAGGTATTCATATCGAAAGTATAGTGCTGCATAAGTAAGGGAAGTTGAAAAGCAGAAAAGTAAAAGTCATCATGTTTATAGAGCTTGTTTGTTAGATTAACATGAACATCTTTTTCAAGTCAAATGTCCAAATTTGCATTAGATGTGTAAACTATAGACAAATCTATGGTATCTTTTTTGCATCTCAAGGTCACCAGGATATATCATATCGACATAGGAATGGAAATCAATTGTTAATTGACAATACGTCATACCAAGAAATGCATTCTTCAACTAGCTCTACCATAGAAATTCAATGAAAATCACACTGACTAGATAATGATTTTATTAATAAACATTATTTAAAATTGTCTTTGAAAGTACATTGTATATTTTGACATTTTCTTGCTTCCTTTACTGATCTTCCTCCATGTCTTCTTCGTCTTCTGATGACGTCACATCCGGGTCATCTGCCTCACTTAAACACTTTGGGCATTCACAAATGAAAAGGTAATTTTCTCTGTAAATATTAAATAAAAATTATCTATTAAATTAACCAAAAGAAAACAAACTATTGTCCTCGAAAAACCTTAATTAACATTTTCCATAACTATCCTTGTTTCTTTTCAAAGTTGTGACAATTATAAAAAAAATGGAGAGAGAGAGAGAGAGAGAGAGAGAGAGAGAGAGAGAGAGAGTTTTTGGTAAGTCTTGTGTTGTCCTTCACGGACTTTCCATATATTTCGATGTCGAGACGGTTTCACATGCAATTAAGGATCATATGAATTCTAAGGCATTTTTTCATGAAATATTTTACTACGGATTATCTGTTGGCATGATCAATACAGAGGACACAAGGCATGTGTGAGGTTAGAAAGGAATGCTTACTCCTCCAGGGCTCCTGTCTCTACCTCTGAGGTTTTCAGGTGTCCATGTTTCAGGCCCTGTTTACAGACTGTTCTGTTTGTAGATTTTGAGAAAAAAACTATATATTTATTGTGCACAAAAAAGTGCACTGTTTCTAGATTTATTTCTCCATGTTTTTAAACTGTCATCTCAAAATATCCTGACATATTCTTTTCACTGTTTCCACAACAAAACATTCTTAATAATTGTTGTTAATAGCTTTCCTGACCTTGAAATTGAGATTATCAAAAATATTGTCTATTTATACTGCCATTTTGGTTTGCAAGATAAGTTGGTCCAACACACTTCGTGCAGATGTCAACTACGACATTACTTAATAAAGGAGTAAGGAATTTTGTTTAATCTATCCTTTTTGCGATTGAGGTAAGAATTAATCCAGAACTAAGTGTAATTTTTTTGTGCGCAATGAATATACAGTTTTTACAATGGGTGGCTCTGTAGCTCTCCAGTCTATCAATATATTTTTTTCAGAGAGCTACAGTTCTGCAGCTATGTCTTCAATAAGATTTACTGAAAAGCTTAAAGGTAGTTGTAGTGACTTTTCAATTAACTACAAGAATAATACATGTATTCTAAAATATATTCCACATTTGCAGACAAGGCAGGGCATTAAAAACATTAATGCAGACATTGATTAAACTCGTGTTAATCAATTTGTTTCCACACCTCGTTGCATTTATGAAACTACATCTTTCAAAAAATCATGATAAATTTCTTAAACATGTCAAATATTAATTACAGGTTTAAACTTTTTTGTAAATGGATCAATTATACATGAGATAGGTTAATGCACGAATCCATATCTTAGTTTCTCCTGGCAGCAGTATCCTTGAGGATTTTAAGGTGCTAGAAAGTCACCGTTGAGTAAAAAAATAGGAAAAATCTATCTGGAATTCATGTTATCAGCTACTTTTAGTGTTTCAGTTCTTTTCACTTAATTTCCAAATCGAAAGTGAATTTCAATCTTAAATATTTTGTAAATTATTCAGAAATTTATCACTTTTAGAACAATCATCTCAAAAACGTTAGTTTACATTGATATGTGTTTAAGACCATAATTAACACTTAGCAACCAAAGGACACTAGCGTGTATTCAAAGAAAACAAGAAAGGCCACATCACATGGGCCAAGAAAGGCCCAGAAAAAAGGCCACATCACTCACCTGTTAAGCTTTGACCATGCTCTTCTTAACCAGATTTCCCCCATGTAATACCTATTGTGACCCAACCCAACCCCCGGGGGTCATGGTTTGAACAATTTAAAATCTACACTACCCCAGAATGCTTCCATATAACTTTCAGATTTTCTGGCCAAGTAGTTCTTGAGAAGAAGATTTTTAAAGTTTTTCCCTATATATTTCTATGTAAAACTTTGATTCCCTATTGTGGTCCCACCCAACCCCCAGGGGTCATGATTTGAACAATTTAAAATCTACGCTACCCCAAAATGCTTCCACCTAAGTTTCAGCTTGTTTGGCCCAGTGATTCTGGAGAAGAAGATTTTTAAAGTTTTTTTCCCTATATATTTCAAAATAAAACTGACACTTAAGTAATTAAGGGATTCCATTGAAAAATGCCCTGTATTCTCATTTGTGTAGCTATTTGTATTTTGTGAAGTGGTTCTTGTCTGAGAGATTGTTAGAATCTACACTACCCCAGGATGCTTCCACCTAAGTTTCAGCTTTTCTGGCCCAGCGGTTCTTGAGAAGAAGATTTTTCCTATATATTTCTATGTAAAACTTTGATTCCCTATCGTGGCCCCGCCCTACCCCCAGGGGTCATAATTTGAGCAATTTAGAATTTACACTATCTCAGGATGCTTCCACATAAGTTTCAGCTTTTCTGGGCCATTGGTTCTTGAGAAGAAGCTTTTTCCAGATTTTTCCTATATATTTCTATGTAAAACTTTGATTCCCTATTGTTGCCCCGCCCTACCAGCGGGGGTCATGATTTGAACAAATTAGAATCTACACTACCCCAGGATGCTTCCACATAAGTTTCAGCTTTCCTGGCCCAGTGATTCTTGAGAAGATTTTTTAATAACCCCACCCTATTTTTGTCTTTTCTTAATTATCTCCCCTTATGAGAGGACCTGGCCTTTCATTTCAACAATTTAATTTTTTCTGCATCCAAGGATGCTTTGTATTAAGTTTGGTTAAAACTGGCCCAGTGGTTCTTGAGAAGATGTCGAATATGTGAAAAGTTTACAGACGGACACACAGACGGACAAACAACAGACAAAATGTGATCAGAAAAGCTCACTTGAGCCTTCGCCTCAGATGAGCTAAAAGATACCTGTTCTTGCTTCATAAATAGATATCAGTACACATAGAATATTTTTTAAAGATTCCAAATACATGGGCTTATGGCAATTTTAATGTTCGAATCATAGGCACTTGTCGTTTTTTACCTTCCTTTTACGTTAATATTATAGTTGGGGAAATTTTTATTTATGAAAAGAAAATTGCTAAAAAGAATACACCGCTAAATGTAATACATTTACAGTATTTAAGTTCAATACGACATAGTAAGTTTATAAAAAAAAATGTGTAGATTTTTGTGCATCTTTGAGTGACTTACTTAAGAATTTTCTGTCGACTGTGTCGGCTTCTTGATAAATCACACTCACTCAGATAACCAATACAGATCTCCTTAAAAATACAAAATAATAAAATAAACTGCTACTTACATAGATAGAGCAAACCCATTGATAGATTTTTAATAGATAAGACCCCTTTAACATAAATCTATTTGTCACTGGCCTGCCTCAATTCAAAATTGTATTTAAGCATACCAAATCACATAAAGGACAAAATTATCATATTTCCTTTTAAACACAAATAGGGATTTTAAAAATACAATAGCTGAATTCTTCCTAATTGTCATAAGATTTAAGTTTGCATCTATAATCAGAAAAACATCATGCTATGAAATAGATGTGTCAGTCTCAATGGCGTCTTTCTTTCAAGCCTATCAGGATGTGTCAATAAATAAAAATAAATTTTGTTTTAAAAAGTGTTAAAACATTCAATATACATAAATGTTTAATTTAAGAGAACAGAAAGATCTCCTTTCCACTCATGTAGAAGTTTCTAATAAAATTTTAATTTATTTAACAGGTCACTTCCTAAAAGAACAAAATGGTCATTCTTACAAACGGCTGGATTTTTATAGGTTGGTGGGCCCAAAGCCTGGTCTCAAATTTCTACATATATTATATAATACTGAGAAATGCAAAGTTCAGTTTCAAATGAACTTCTAATCTCTTCTTTAAAACATAAAAACACAAATACTCAATGTAGAAATACTATTTACTTATTCCTAAAATTCACTTCTGAGCACATTTTTAATCCAATTTCTACATCAATTTATTCCTTAATTCATCCATTCCTTTCCAATAGAAGTAAAGAACATATCTGTTAAAGATAAAATGCATTCTGTGAATAAATCATCCATTGCTTAAATATGGCATGCCAAATTCACAAATATGAGCAAATCATAGTTTCACAATTGATAAACTAGGTTTATCGGTTGTAAACTGTAAAACTATAGTTAACAACGTTAATCTATATTTTACATCTGTAAACTATAGTTAACGCGATAATCTATGTTTCACAACGGTAAACTATACTTAACACCGAAAACTATCATTTGCGATTGCAAAACATAGATTATCTGATAAATACAGTTTCATGATTTGTAAACTATAGTTTACAAACTGTTAACTATAGTTAACGATCTGATAAATATAGTTTCACAATTTGTGAAACTATGATTAACAACTCTTAACTATAGTTTACGATTGTAAACTATAGTTTACAAACGTGAATCTATGTTTATCAACAAAATCTATTGTTAACGCTTTATTACAGACAGATAAACTTAAATTAACAATCGTAAACTATAGTTAACAACCGTTAAATATAGTTTTACAGATGAAAACTATACTTAACGAATCGTTAACTATAGTTATAGTTATAACTGTTTGTAAACTATAGTTTACAGTCGATAAACCTAGTTTATCAATTGTGAAACTATGATTATCTCATTTTTGTGAATTTGGCATGCCATACTTAAACTTAAGTTCCAATAATCAGATTAAAGATAAAATCTATTAAAGATTGAATGCATTCTAAAAATTGTTATCTTGTTTGAAATTCTTACACAATTCCCACTCTGATCTGAGGCACATGAGGACTAACCTGGCCAGGGGTAATCCTTTCCTTGGCCACAACTGAAATGATGTTATAATGGTAAGGGAAGCCACCACTGACATGATGTTGTTATTGTAGGGGAGGCCACCACTGACATGATGTTGTTATTGTAAGGGAGGCCACCACTGACATGATGTTATTATTGTAAGGGAGGCCACCACTGACATGATGTTATTATTGTAGGGGAAGCCGCCACTGACTTGATGTTATTATTGTAGGGGAGGCCACCACTGACATGATGTTATTATTATAGGGGAGGGCCACCACTGATATGATGTTATTATTGTAGGGGAGGGCCACCACTGGTATGATGTTATTAATGTAGGGGAGGGTCACCACTGACATGATGTTATTATTGTAGGGGACGGCCACCACTGACATGATGCTATTATTGTACATGAGGCCACCACTGACATGATGTTATTATTGTAGGGGAGGCTACCACTGACATGATGTTATTATTGTAGGGGAGACACCTAAGGACTCACCTGACCTGAGGTAATCCTTTCCTTTGCCACTACTGACATGATGTTGTTATTGTAGGGGAAGGTGATCTCAGCGTTTGGCTGGCAGCTGTGGTTACCTAGAATGATGCAACGATTGTCAGAGTAATTCATATAAAGTACATAAAGTGAAGTCAAATTCTGTACTACTGGTGTAAATTGTGTAGGTTTACTTCTCAGGGTAATTCATATAAAGTACCAGCTTCTCTATTACTGCAGTAAATAGTAATGGGATACTCACAAGTACTCTGTAGAAGGTAAAGTCCTGAACCCTCACAATCCAAGAATGCTCCAGACACTGTAAAGTAGATTTCAGAGAGAAGCTTAAAATTATTCTGTGGCCAAAGTATTATTATAGAAAGTGCTCATAATTTCACAGAAACTACATTGAAGTTGCACTTGGATTTATAAATTTATGCTTTTATGTTCAAATTAGGAAATGACAAGATGTTTTTAATCATGATAGCATGTTGCAGCAGTAATTTGACATGTACACTAGAAGACAGGTGATGAAAGAAAATAAAGGCAAAGTATGAAAACATTTGTGTTCATTTTTTTTCCAAACCTGAGTCTCTTTTTTGAATCGAGTATCGAAATTATTTAAAAATTGAAATCAGATTTAAAGCAAATATAAAAACTTTTTTTGGGAAAATTGTCATAATAATGTATTAAAAGCTATTTTTTCTGAAAGAAAAAAATAAACATTCTTTATGTAATTAACAAATATATAAATAATTCACACTATATGTAAATACCTTTTTCTAATTCTTCATACAGCTTATCAATAAACTCATCCAGTTCTTCTTTCTTTTCCTCAGACATATCCAATTTTTCACAATTTTTTACCCATGAGCTAATTGAACTAATAAGTAAATAATAAAAACATAAGTAATAAAAAATTACAAAAGTAAAGTAAAATAAAGAGCAAGACTGAATTCATGTTTCAAGGATTTTTGTGTGGACCTATATAGTATAAATTAATTTTATATAGGGAATGTTTTGCTCCCATTTGGTACCTTTCACTCATGTAGTCAGTGGGAAAATACACCTCAGGGTTCAAGCTCTCTTTTAACATATATGTGTCCAGGCAAGTTTTAAAACTGGGTAAAATTATTTATGAAAGAGTAAAAATAATCCTGTATGCACATATTAAAATTGTTTTATCTCAAAAATGTACAGTTGCAGATACAAAACAAGTCCTTTTGTAAAGGTGTTGGAAACTGAAAATAAAATTCTGTATAAAATACTTGTATACCTTGATCCTATTCCCTGACCATTCCTGCCAATCAGTGCAAACAAGGACCGAAAACCCTCTGGTGTAAACCACTGTAATCAAAACATGTATTTGTCTTTTAACAAATTTTGAAATAAAATGACTCTTACATTAATAGAATGTGTTTATGTATCAAGATTCCTAATACTATTCAGAATATATACATGTATGGAAACAATTTATATACATACAGTGTATGTAATGCCTACTGCCCAATCTATTTATAAAAATGTGGGAGAAAATGAAATTGATGATATATATAGACTTACATGTTGAAGAGAATCATGAAATAGAATCTCTGTCATCTGTTGTCGCAGCATCTCAAGCGGTTCCTGAATATTGAATAAAAATATATATACGTACATTATGTAAACAATTTTAATAATGCATATAAATGATAAAAGATAGTATGTACATAAATACAACAAAAAAGGCTTACATGAAACACACAAATTTCAAGAAAATATAAACTATTCAACTGTGTTTTAGTTGGTACGTTTTTAACCCCTTGGGCTTCATGTTACATAAAACACACAAACTTAAAGAAAATATAAACTATTCAACTGTTTTTCCTCACTTGAAATTTGTCCCCCATCATTTTATGAACAAGTGCTTCTTCTTCATTCACAGTTGTTTTTACAAAGCGAGAAAACTTCTCCAAAATGTCTGATTTGTCTTCACTCTGCAAAAATGGCAATAATTAATTCAGAGGCATATCACACGGTAATTGACATATTTAACTTCATGATATGTAATATACATTTAACTGACTTATTTTACATAGTGTGTAAAAACATTTAATAGACATATTTTGCAAATGTAAAAATCTTTAAAAAACATTTTGACATTCTATAATCCTATAATCTTACCTGTTTAACCTTGGCTATCCTCTTTGCTATAATCTTACCTGTTTAACCTTGGCTATCTTCTTTGCTATAATCTTACCTGTTTAACCTTGGCTATCCTCTTTGCTATAATCTTACCTGTTTGACTTTGGCTATCATCTTTGCTATAATCTTACCTGTTTGACTTTGGCTATCCTCTTTGCTATAATCTTACCTGTTTGACTTTGGCTATCCTCTTTGCTATAATCTTACCTGTTTGACTTTGGCTATCCTCTTTGCTATAATCTTACCTGTTTGACTTTGGCTATCCTCTTTGCTATAATCTTACCTGTTTGACTTTGGCTATCACCTTTGCTATAATCTTACCTGTTTGACCTTGGCTATCCTCTTTGTTATAATCTTACCTGTTTAACCTTGGCTATCCTCTTTGTTATAATCTTACCTGTTTAACCTTTGCTATCATCTTTGCTATAAGCATTATACTACAGGTCTCTGGTGGGAAGTGAATGTTTCTAAAAAAAACAAATTTACATTTTAAAACAAATACTTCTCTTTTCTTTAGAATGTAGGAATTTTGGCTGGACTGAGGACATCGGCCTGGATAGCTCAGTGGTAGAACACCTGACTAGTGATGCAGGAGTCCCGGGTTCGATTCCCAGTCCAGCCTTATGTTTTCATTCTATACATTTATGTATTAAAGAATTTTCAATGCATGTTTACTCATTCCCCCTTTCCATATTACAAGTCTATACCATGGTCTGACCATCATTAATTAAAAGACATAATGTTCTTGGCTGCATTATTCTTTTTCAATATGAAACATGTACCCATGCATGTATTGACATGTATCAAACCACAGTTTATAAACATCTGTAATTTAAACACACAACATTTTGATGACAAACTTAGCATCTAGTTTAATTTTTTATTTCAGTGGATGGTTTAAGTATGGGGTGCTCTTTTCTAATCAATATAAAATCACTGATGTACAAACACTTGTATACTTTACCTTCACATTTAGAGGGTGGTTCTCATCATCCCTGGATGATCCCATACACAGATGTACAAACACTTGTATACTTTACCTCCACATGTCCTGTAGTTTATTTAGAGGGTGGTTCTTGTCATCCCTTGATGGCTCCATACACAGATGTACAAACACTTGTATACTTTACCTCCACATGTCCTGTAGTTTATTTAGAGGTTGTCCCTGGATGACCCCATACACAGATGTACAAACACTTGTATACTTTACCTCCACATGTCCTGTAGTTTATTTAGAGGGGGGTTCTCGTCGTCCCTGGATGACCCCATACACAGATGTACAAACACTTGTATACTTTACCTCCACATGTCCTGTAGTTTATTTAGAGGGTGGTTCTCGTCATCCCTGGATGATCCCATACACAGGGTCTGGTGGTACTCCTGCCACGCTCTCTTCTGACAATCAGGACAGCAGTAGGTCACCTTCAAATAAACATCAAATGTTGTATTACAGTGTCCTTATATTGTCATTCCCATCACTACGTACTGATACCATACAGCTTTAATCTTTATACATTTCTATCATTTATCTTTTGGATACAAAATCACAAATTCATGTGTATGCTTAGAAGATAGTGACAAGTTAAATTTTGTTTTTGGGAAGGGGAATTAAAAACCTACAGTTTCAGGATTGTATCTTTGAACCATTAAATCTATTCCTCATTTACTATTTTTTTTTTCAAACCACAAAAATTCAACACATCAAAACATGTAATTTTATATTACTATGCTAAAAAAATAAATGTTTACTGATGCTGTATACAGGTATATAAGGAAATATTTGTCTCAATGATATTTTTGCCCTTTCACCCTTGTTGCAAGCAGAAAAAATTAAACAAGAGGAATTCAAGGAAGATAACAATATTTCTTAACCACAATTTGTCATTGCCAAATTTAAAAAGGGCAATATTGTTTGCAAATGTAAAAGGGTGAAAAATAACAAAGGATGAAATAACCCTATATAATGAACTCAGTACACTACCTGACACTGCGGACAAGCAGAATACTGTGAAGGGTCTGTTTCATCACATTCAGGGTAGGGTAATGTCAGTGCTTCGTTTTCTGTCAATCGTTGACTCTGCTTTTCTGCAGTCTCCAGTGAGCGTAGACAGTATTCACATGCCTTGTATTTGTAAAACTCATTCCAGAGAAACTGAGAACTGATAAGAGGTCTCTCTTCAAATAAAACATCTCCTTCTTCAAAATTCTGTTTTGCTATCAAACTTTTGCCCTAGAGAGTGAAAAAAAGCAATTTTCCATCTTTAATAATTTTCTAAAAATGATTAATGAACTTTCAAGTTATTTAATTCCCAGATGAACAGTAAAACAAGAGTAATACAAGCAGTTATAGTAACTAAACTGTCACTCAGTATCTCAAAAATAAGGATATAACTGCTTTAAGGTATGTGGGACATACTTAATTAGAAACATACAAAATATGTAAAAAACAATTAAACAACAAGTATTTTTTCAGCTTAACATCTTAAGGTCCTTCTTCCCCTTAAGCAAAGGGCTATGATTGGAAATGAGGTTTCATGCTCACTTTCACCATGGTCAAAAATATAAAGCTGTAGTATAGAATTTGCAAGGAATGTTATCCACTGACAGTTCCAACACACAGGTACTTGGTTTTATAAGGGTATAAGGGTGCATTGTGTGTATTACGTGTTTCCCAAGGTGTGTTTGAATAATTTCATTGAAATACAAATAAAATATTGCTGAAATCAGCAGAATTCAAAAATATCATATTGCTGTGTAATATGTGATTATGATGATATTATTGAAAAAGTCAAAAAAAAAATTATACAAGAATTGTGGTTTCAATCAGGTTTTGTACATATATTATCTGCGACTATGACGTAATTAAACAGAATCATGTGAACATGTGTTCTTAGTCCCCTTAATTAAGTCTATGTTAAAATTCTAGATCTAACATTAGACTAGCTGCAGATACTGTAGCGTTATGGTTTTATATATTAGTCTTTGACCATAACGCTACAGATCCCGTAATGCAAAAAAGGTGCAATTTATGGCGCAATATTTTTTGCACACTCCTGGTGAGAATTTCTCCACTTTCTAGCATTGGTCAATCAACTACCTTTCACTCCCTAATTCTAGACACATTCTGTAGCCAATATGTATATTTTATCTACCTCCCAACCATTTATAGTTGTCTCTACAGGCAATAAACTCGCTTGAAGTGAATTTTCAGCAATCTAACATATAATCATAAGCGAGTTTATCACTTGTAGAGGCGACGATAAAGGGTAAGTAGATGGATAAAATATACAGATTAGTGAAATAGCGTGCCTAGAATCAGGGAGTGAAAGGTAGTTAATTAACCAATGTTAGAAAGTGGAGAAATTCTCCCCAAAAGTGTGCAAAAAATATTGCGCCATAAATTGCACCTTTTTTGCATTACGGGATCTGTAGCGTTATGGTCAAAGACTAATAGGGAGTGAAGGAACGCTCGTAACGACAACGCCTGAGCGAAGAATAAATTCGGACTGCTGCACATTCATTCCATAGAATTTTTTTCCCGCAATAATTTTGACCCACAATGCATCGCTTCGCACACTAACGTTAAAGCAACGTTCTCGCTAGAATACGACAAAAGTTAAACGAATAATAAACTTGCCTTGGGTTTAATGAAATTATCTGTTTGTTGCAGAAAATAGTATATACTAGCTGATTGAAATCAGCCCTGTTCAGGGTTCGGTTTGGTAAAGCAACGAACGACGTCATGTGACGTGACGTCAGAGTCTTAAACGCATCGAATAAAACCATAACGATACAGATCTGCAGCTAATGGGTGCGTTCAGAGTATTTCCAATGGTACCACCACCTCTTTGCCAATGGTAACAATTTGTACCGTTGGTACCATTGGACCCATATGTACTCTGAACGAGTTTTGGGTAGAGTTGGTAGGAAACTCACCAATGTTAACAATGGCACCATTGGTGTACCATTTGTGACATTGGTATATACCATTGTTAACAATGACAGATTTCTTAGAAGAAAATGTCAAACCAAGATTATTATTCTTGCTTCGTGCATCATTTTGCAGCAAGAGAATGCTTTCAGAAATAATTTTTGGTACAGGTAAGAACTTCTCCACATCAGAATTTTTCTCCAACTTGTCTTCCGGATTGTCAAATGTAAAATAATTAAATTAATAAAATTTTGATTTTACATTAAATACACTTTAAAGTTACTAAAATAAATATTCTGAAACTTTCATTCAAGAAAAACCACATTTAAAAAAGACGTTTCACACATATATACACAGAGTTTATGTAAATAGGTGATTAATAGGTGTAGTAAAAACATTACATGATTTGTTCCTTTTTCAACTTTTTCCCCGATGAAAGACTTTCATAAAATAATCTTGTTAATATTAATTCTATAGATAGAAAACGATTTATAGAGTAAAAATGAACTCAATTATACATAAAATTTATTAGAATTTACCAAATACCGCCCGGTAAACCCAGAGATCTCTCGGGTTCTCTGTTTAGCAGGACAGACTTGATCAGTACCCGCCATTTTGTTTGACGTCATTAAAAAAGTTACCATCGCTAACAGAGCTCTAGTTCGTCTGCAGAAAAATCTACCTATGGTAAATTTTTTCGGCAAACTTTGGTACCATTGGCTTACCAAAGGTAAAAAATTCTACCATTGGTAACTTTTGTCAGCCAACGGTAGTACTCTGAACGCACCCACTGTTAGACATTTTTACTGTTGCAGCTGTAGATGTAATTTTTCGAATTTCCTCGAAAAAAGGATTTCATTTTCAATTGTATTTTATTTGTTTAAAATAACACGTTTGAGTTAATCAAACTAAAAGATGTTCAACAGGAGGATCATGTTTATTGAAATAGCAATATAAGAATCGACGCTGTTACCTTTTTAGTGTTCTCGAAACTAATCTCAACGTTGAGTTCGTGTCCACTGGAAGTCGCCATGTTGTTTACTTTTCTTGACTTCAACGTTAAAGAGTTCCAATGCACCAAAAGTGAAAGTAGGTTTCGTCAGTGTTTACAATTTTTGTCACACGTGGATATATTTTTCCCAGGAACGATGGGCAATGAAGAAACTTTAAATGTCATCTTTACCATAGGATATTCATTTTTTGTGCTTTGTTTTGTTGCACCTCCAACTGAATTTGTTTCAGCAGGTTTGACAATACAGAATGTTTTATCCAACTACCTTGGCAGTGAACAGTTACATTTTATTGAATATCACATGAAGAGGACAGCAATCACATTACTTATTCATTCACTACTGCCGTTAGGTAATTACAATTGGATTTTTACTAGTTTTTTTTTGTTTTTTTTTTTTGAAAGCCTTAGTTAATAGATATTTGCTAAGGGGCTCGCCATTAATTTATTTGTTTTCCTAATCTTTGACCACTTGTACACTATAAATTACATCCTTGCATATTTATGTAGTGTAGATGTGATCAAGAAAAGAATTAAGACAATTACAGTGTGGTGGGCCCTGTGTTTAGTTAATACATTGTAGTTGGTTGTCAGTTGATACTGTAAATCCCACAATACAGTACATTTGTTAATTAGAGAAGTTAGCGGAGAATTAAGCCTTGTCTATCCATTTATCTTAAGTTATTTAGTACTGAGAGTTGAGAGAAGAATGCAGCATTGGTTTACATGTATATGTAACACAAACTGGTTAACATGTTAATGTAAAACAATATACATGTATTTTATCAATCATGCCATAACTACTAAGGGCATCTGATGATGAAAATTACTTTTGATTCTCTATAGACCTATTGAAATACAGAATCTTCTGAAATCTAATGATCTTTTTTTTTATTTCAGGGTACTACATAGGACTGGGGTTGTTCTCACCACACCTTGGTTTGTTTACTCCTTGGAAGCTAGGATTCCTTTGGCAGAGCTATCTAGTCTCCTGTATTCTAATTATTTTGACAACTTCCTTACTCTTCTATCTTTGGACAAGAAATAAATACAACAGCCATCCCATAGCAAAAGAACTGGCATTGCTTGGGAATGGAACCTCCTGGAGGGCTGTTGCTTCTTCCATTAACATAGAATTTAGGAGGGTAGATAAATTTACAACAGGTGCCCCAGGGCGTAGAGTGATAGTGACGGACTCATGGGTGATGAAAACATCCACCTACTATGTGTACATTGCCCATCAGAATGATATACACCTATCCCTATCCAAATCAGAGGAGCATGATATCCATTATGAAAGTATGACATCTGTTCAGTTCCTCAAGTTTAATGTTATAAGCATCAACCCAAAACTCAAGCCGTTTACTATCAGGTGAGTTGGTTTGCAAAAACAGATTGATGTACATGATGTAAGTACATGTATTTAAATATGAAAGAGAAATATGTTCAATTGTAGCAGGTCTGTTGTTCATAAAGGCTGTTCTTCATTTTGTTTTGCTAGAGTTGACCTTCTAACTAAAACCTCAGTCTTTATTAATAATACTTTGAACACATTAATTAATTGAATTAAAGATAAAATGAAAATTTATTAAAAGAAAAACTATGATATCAACACACACAAAATCTGTAACTGATGTAACATCCCCCCTCCACAAACACTACCCAAAATAGCATAAAAATAAGTATAAGGGGAACAATATTGAGAAAATCACAGACATCAGACTCATGAAATACACTTGAGGTGCTACTGGGGAACAAACCCAGTTCCTGACTACCACACTTTTCCCTCCTTTAGGTCTTTACTCCTGTTTACACCATACTTTTTCCTGGCAGATCTTTCACATTTCACCTTTTAGAGTACAACAGTCAGTACCCCCTTGCTTGTCATAAAAGGCGACTAAATGGGGCATCCTTCGGATGAGACCGTATAAACCGAGGCCCCGTGTCACAGCAGGTGTGGCACGATAAAGATCCCTCCCTGCTGAAAGGCCGTAAGTGCCTAGCATAGGCCTAAATTTGCAGCCCTTCACCGGCAATGGTGACGTCTCCATATCAGAGAAATATTCTGGAGAGGGACGTTAAACAGTCTACAATCAATCAATCAATCAGTACCAAGTGTAAGTGGTAGTAAAGAAAAGGGATGGAAAAGGCCAGGATCTCGGCCCTTAACCCTCACCCACCCTCACTAGCAATAAGCTTGTTGTTCCAATTGATCTATGTGGTCACCAGAAACCAAACTTTCCTGACTGTCACATCTGAAATACATGCATTCTAAAAAAATAATTTCCATATTTTCCATACATTGGTATCAGAAGCAAAATGAAAGGGTGGAGGGGGGGGAAGGCTAATTCAAAGAGAAAAAAATTCTAACCTGAAAAAAACTTGACAAGCAAAATAAAAAAACATGACCAGTGTCCAAACCTGAATTGAAAGTCTAATTTCCTTTTTTCAGTACCATTTTTTCCCAAAAATTACAGTACCATTTACCCTTCTCTGACTGCACTGCATTATACCATTTGCCCAAAGTTGGGGGGGGGGCTAAACTTACAGCCCAATCTTCAATGTCTGTAACCTCCCCCACCCCCTTGGGTGCCTATGCCTATAAAGTGCCTTATTTTAAAGATTTTATGATGTTTTCCTTTGATTTATTGATTCATACTTTTTCAGGTTGAATGCCTTAGAGTATAGAGATTTAAAAGACAAGTTGACAACTCCTATTGTCAATGCCAGGAACATAGTGATAAAGCAATCCCTAAGTGACCAATTCCTGGAGGCGTTTAGGCACCAAGTCAGTCTGAACCAAGTCTTTAACATGCCAGAAGGAATGGTAAGTCAGTCTGAACCAAGTCTTTAACTTTCCAGAAGGAATGGCAAGGCAGCAAGTCAGTTTAAACCAAGTCTTTAACTTTCCAGAAGGAATGGTAAGGCAGCAAGTCAGTCTGAACCAAGTCTTCAACATGCCAGAAAGAATGGTAAGGCACCAAGTCTTTAACATGCCAGAAGGAATGGTAAGGCAGGAAGTCAGTCTCAACCAAGTCTTTAACATGCGAGAAGGAATGGTAAGGCACCAAGTCTTTAACATGCCAGAAGGAATGGTAAAGCACTAAGTCAGCCTAATCCAAGTCTTTAAAATGCCAGAAAGTATGGTAAGGCACCAAGTCTTTAACATGCCAGAAGGAATGGTAAGGCAGCAAGTCAGTCTCAACCAAGTCTTTAACATGCCAGAAGGAATGGTAAGGCACCAAGTCTTTAACATGCCAGAGGGAATGGTAAGGCAGGAAGTCAGTCTCAAAAAAGTCTTTAACATGCCAGAAAGAATGGTAAGGCACCAAGTCTTTAACATGCCAGAAGGAATGGTAAGGCAGGAAGTCAGTCTCAACCAAGTCTTTAACATGCCAGAAGGAATGGTAAGGCACCAAGTCTTTAACATGCCAGAGGGAATGGTAAGGCAGGAAGTCAGTCTCAAAAAATTCTTTAACATGCCAGAAAGAATGGTAAGGCACCAAGTCTTTAACATGCCAGAAGGAATGGTAAGGCAGGAAGTCAGTCTCAACCAAGTCTTTAACATGCCAGAAGGAATGGTAAGGCACCAAGTCTTTAACATGCCAGAAGGAATGGTAAGGCAGCAAGTCAGTCTCAAAAAAGTCTTTAACATGCCAGAAAGAATGGTAAGGCACCAAGTCTTTAACATGCCAGAAGGAATGGTAAGGCAGCAAGTCTTTAACATGCCAGAAAGAATGGTAAGGCACCAAGTCTTTAACATGCCAGAAAGAATGGTAAGGCACCAAGTCTTTAACATGCCAGAAAGAATGGTACGGCACCAACTCAGTCTCAACCAAGTCTTTAACATGCCAGAAGGAATGGTAAGGCACCAAGTCTTTAACATGCCAGAAGGAATGGTAAGGCAGCAAGTCTTTAACATGCCAGAAAGAATGGTAAGGCACCAAGTCTTTAACATGCCAGAAGGAATGGTAAGACACCAAGTCTTTAACATGCCAGAAGGAATGGTAAGGCAGCAGTGAAATCATACCAACAATTGTTTTATGTAACATCAGGAATGAGTCAATGTGCTCCATCCATCCACTGTCAGTAAGACTTATTTCTGAGAATAAATTGACTTTTGATTATTTCATTAAGGAGTGTCTTTTTTGTTGTGTATGAGATGAATCTTATGATGTAAGCTGATGTGGAAAAACTGGAAATCACTTCATACATGGCTAAAAGTAGTTTAGAGAAAAGAACAAGAATCAGATTTATCTATTATTCTTTTTTTGATATTCCAGGAGGCAGATACTTGTATTGGGTGTATGCAGAAGGAGTCCGACATTAAGCTAGTGAAGTTGTGTGACAGTGCCGGCCCAGGACAGTGTGTACAGTGTTACTGCCGCCCCATGTGGTGCTTAGAATGCATGGGAAAGTGGTACGCCAGTCGTCAGGACCAACAAAGACCAGAAATCTGGATGTCAGGGACCTCCCCATGTCCAACATGTCGCGCTGTGTTCTGTGTTCTAGATGTTTGTCAGATAGTAAAATGATGATTGGTTTAATTATAAGATAATTTACATTATTGGTAGCGGATTTATTACTAAGTTTTTAATCAGGATGGAATGTCTCATGTACTTTTGAAGATAATCAATTTACAAAAAACAGCATCTTATTTGTAAACTAGTGCTAATTGTAACGGGGACCGTTACAGATGTTCCCCAAACGCTCCCTAGATCCCTTTTTGTGCCTTATTTTGTAAGACTTTTTTTTTTATTTGCTCAGTTTCGACAGATTCCATTTAAGAATATAAAAACTACAATGATATTAACTATATATCATTTAACGTTTCACATGCACGCGCACGCATATGCAAGATAATCATGGCATTTTGGCTAAAGAATTTCTGAGAATCAAAGGAAATAATACAGATATAAATGTTACTATTTTTCAAGTATTTTAGTCATTTTGCACATTGCACATGCGCATGTGCTTGCATGTCCATGCTTTCAATTTTGATAGTAGCATAATGTAGGTATCTAGTATTATACCTATTCATATTCTAAATTTTATCCTGATTTATTGAGAATTAAGAAAGTTATAGGCATTTAAGCCAATCAGATTGCAGCACACATGCATGCACATGCTTTCCTAGAAATTCTTGTACATCATGTTGTATAACCTTCTAATGTATGACTATGTTTAAAATTTCGAAGTATTTTGTCAAAAAACAAGAAAGATATTGAGACTTTAGTTTCAGCCAATCAGAGTGAAGCGCATGTGCATGCACGCGAGTTAATGATAATTTGACCATATCCTGTTGTCTATAGTACTAATATATACTTATATTATTATTTTCAAAACATTTCTTCAAAAAATAGAAAAGTTACGGCTTCATCTATTATATTGGTCATTTCACGTGTTGCACGTGCGCGCTCTTGCAAGCACGTGCGCCCAAAATGACCTTGATTCCGCAAATCTACATAACATGTCTACTTACCCTAAAAAGGTTTTACCTACATCGGATGAACAGTTTACAAGATCATTCGCGGACAAATAAGTGCCCAGGAAGAAGAAAAATAATAATAAGAAACAGAGTGAAAACAATATGTTCCCCAACTTCGTTTGGGGAACATAACAATCATTTACTTTAAATTATTTAAAAGAATAATCTTAAACACATTGTAAATATGTGCAAAAATATCATCGATGAGAATTGGAGTTAAATGAATGGATTCCATAGTGAGTTTCTGCATTCTTCAAGCTTATTTTTGTTGTATATTCATGTAGTCCTTGACCTTAGTTCGTGAGGTTAAGATATGCTATTTTTCAATGGCAGATCCTTTGGACTGTCCATCCTCAATGCTCAGAGGTTTTGTATTCAAAAACTCTTTCTGAAAGTGCAGCATACACGTATGTTTCAGACCAGAAATGAAAACTAGCTGCAATAATCTATAAGGTAGCTCACAGGAGTTCGCGTACCTATCAATTTTATCGAAATTTTCAGTAAATTAAAAAAAATATATAATACCTATAATAATAACACGTTATTATTATAGGTATTACGTGATTTTTTAATTTACTGAAAATTTCGGTAAAATTGATAGGTACGCGAACTCCTGTGGGTAGATAAACTAGAGGGTCCCTTTTTTTTTGCTTTTTGCTTCTTGGGAACATTTTTGTTGTTTTTCTTCAGGTTACATTGTTTAGTTTTGCAAGCAAAAAGAACAATCTGAAAGATTCCCTTACTTATGCAGCTATATCCCTTCATCACCTGCATACAGAGTTTATGAATCTCAGTTGATTCCATACGCAAAAGCATGCTCTACATATGAACAATTTCTAAAACGAGGTACATTAAATTACTGACAGACAAGTTGATGAAATAAGAATATCAGCAGTCTCATTTAAAGTCATAATTTCGTAAGTTCTATGGTTGATACAATGACCTTGTCTGCAAATAGAATTTATCATTGAGTCAAATGCTGACTGATGTTTTTCATACTAATTGTAAGTCCATTATTTAAACACTGAATTGACGACAGATTTTTCCCTTATTTCCCAATCATGACAAGGAACACACGGTGGGTGTGACCAGTTGACAGGAGATGCTCACTCCTCCATGGCACCTGGCCTGGGGGGCATAAAACTTAGACGAGCTCACTTTTGATCTCGGTCTCACTTGTACAGTGCAGGGAACTAATTTTGTTACATAAACCAGCATCAGGATCAGCATAAGTAGGATCAGGATAGAACTAGCATCAGCATCAGCATTTAAAAAAACAGCATTAGGCCATATAAAATTAATCTTTAGATTCTCATCCCCGCCTGCCCCTCTCAAAATGTCCCGCCCGATGTTTTTTTATTTTGATTTTTGGGTATTTTCATGTATTTTTATTCAGTAAGAATTTGGGTCAAAGTTTAAGAGTTATCCCGTCTGTATTAAAAGTCGCTATTTATAGCAAAAACGCCATGTGAAGAATGGAGAAAAATCGGCAATAAAAGCAGTTTAAATGTGTAAGGAAAAGATAATTTGTCAGTATAGAGAAGGCAGAGAAGAAAAAATAGAATAAACACATATAGATACCATCACTGGCAGGAGCAAGTATGTAGAGAGATTGTAACTAAGTAAAAATAGACGAGGAAAATGACACCTGGTCAAGTTATATATAACGATCTCCAGCTGTGTGACTTAGCTTTGAAATAAAAAAAAATCTACAACATCTTAGACAGACTTAAGAGAAGGCCTAGATTTTTCAGTAGAATAATTATTAGAACATTTATATAGATTTTGCAAAATAAGAAGTCACGCATACACAATTTATTGGTATCTCCACCTCATTTTGTTCAGGATGTGCCGTATAATGTGTACTTGATAATTTGTTAATTAACAATAAATATTTAACTTTTAAAGCAAAAATTTTCTTTAAATATTTAAAAGAATATGAAAAGAATTAAATCTATTCATATTTGCATTAGGGTAATAAAAAAATGTGTACGGGGCGTCCATTGTTTTGTTGATACTTAGGCCTATATATAAATTAACAATCATAAAAAATAAAATCCGCCCACCCGCCCCAATTTTTTTGCAAATTAGGATGAGAATCTAAAGATTAATTTTACCTGGCCTTACTTGGATCAGCATCAGCAAGCAAAGGATAGAACTAGCATTGACCAAAGTGAAAACAGATAAAGGAAAGTCATTTAATACAAATTACAAATAAAAATTACCCCAAAAATTATTTTTAATGGCTTAAAATAGCGATGCTGTTTTTGAATTATCCACTTCCGGCAGGATAATCCTACGTCCGTTAGCATTACTAGCATTGACCTAGTTTCAAACCAGCATCAGGATAAGGATCAAACCAGGATCAGGATAAGGATAACTAGCATCAAAATCAGCAAGCAAAGGAAGCATCAAAATCAGCAAGCATAGGAAGCACCAAAATCAGCATTGATGCTGTAACAAAATTATTTCCCTGCACTGTACCAAAGGAATATATAGTAGAAAAGTGAGACTGAGATCAAATGTGAGCTCGTCTAGGTTTTATGGCCCCCAGGCCAGATCCCACCTCTGATGTTTCGGATGTCCGTGTTTGCTCTGCTCCTATTTTGTATTGTTTTATGGACTTTGATATTGAATACTGTTCGTTATCCTCATATCCTTCATATACATGTATGAGTTTTTTCAATGCTCTATTGAAGATGATACATATATAACTGTAAAAAGTGATTTATGAATGAAAAGAGATTCCTAGTACTCCCCTTATACTTAGAAAATAAAACCACAAAAACAATGAAAGGAAATAGATAAAATGAAAAAAAGAAGAAAATAAATACTTGTAGTGATCAATACATTGTATCAGAAATCTTTTTAAATTATTTAAAAGACAATTTAAGCTATGGTGAGAGCCAATTTGGGCCTCTTATTTGATGTAAAACTCCAAAAATAGTGAAAATTGTTATAGTTTGCAGTTGCTAACTTTTAATGAAGCTTTTTAAAACCAGCATTAATTTTGATTCAAAGTGTACACAGAGGCCACAAGAGGGTTATAAGTGACAAGTACACACAGGCCACAAGAGGTTATAAATTGTGACAACTACACAGAGGCCGAAAGAAGGTTACAAAGTGCGACATTTTACCAAATTTCCAGTGGAATTTCATTAAATCTGAGACACTTTTCACTTCAGAAAACATGGGCATAAGCTTGCCAACTGAGATTTTTATATACACACTGCATTTGGTTCAAGTACATGAAATATATAAATTTGGTAGATAGGCAAGCTTGTGCTCTATAATTTCTAAAATAAAATGTGCTTTGAAATCGATGAAAATTGGCATAGAAATAAGAAAATTCTGAATTTGACATATTATATGCGACATTTCTTTGACTTTCGTGTGTCCCATAACTTAGAATCAATATTTATTTTGTAACAGTGATAAATAGTTTCAGTAATGATCCTCTGCATCGCTCTTAGAATCTTTCAAAACCAGAGGTCAGAAAGGGGTCTTAGCCTATCTTGTGATTGTAAGGTGGAATGGATAGCTGAAGAAAGCCTGTCTCGTTAACTCATAAAACAGAATAATTAGTGCATTTTTCATTCTAAACAATGATTAGGCCACTTTCGAAGTACTCTTTTCATTTTCCCCTTCAGACTCATTGAATATTGTACTCATTAAGTCGATAAATAATCGTATTGACCAAAAAATCAGCAATAACTGTTCATATACATGTATACACGTATGTTATTTATTTGAAAATCATACAACGAAGAGGGATTTTGACTTATGGTTTTATAAGACAAAGCCTTTTTGATGTGAATGTTTTGTTCTACCTTCAGTTGACCTATAGAAAAAAATATTTAATTTATGATTTTGAAACCATTGGCAACAATATTGTTCAGGAAAGCGACGTCTTTTCAAACCTAAAACACTCTCCCGTAAACCACATACTCTTCAGAATTGTTCTCTTCATCTCACTGCTTATTCTTTTAGATAACATTTTGCAGATATTTGAATTAAGCACTCCTAGTAACACCTACGGCAAAACACAGTTACACCCCTTGTGGCAATTACTGTTCAAGGATAAGAGTAATTTTACTGTAGTTGAACAAGATCAGTACGCTGTGTTTGAGAAGGTGCTTATTAAAATGGTCAAAAGTTGGGTAAATAGGATCATTACACATATGCTGTTATTGAAAGGAACGATAATGAGCAAACTGTAATGTGTTTCTTTAACAAGTATATACTGACAAAACGCCAGAGATACTCAAGCTGTAGAAAGCCATCTAGGAAGTGTCATTAATATCCTATAATGGTATAAGATGAGGGCTAATGAGTTCAATCTTCTGTTGAATAAAATAACATGTACATGAAACAAAATTCATATATTGAATTTAATAAGAATAAATACAATTAATCGTACTACTTTTTAAGATGAATTTACGTTACTCACTTTTAGGAATATTCTATAGAGCATAGTGGCCTTTTCTTAATTTAATGAAATATTTTTATGGTGATATACTTTAAACTAAATATACGGTTTTTTTAAATTATCATTTTTGCTTAATGAAGTATATCGATCAAAATTTAATATCAATCCAAATAGCTAACTAGTGCTAATTGTAACGGGGACCGTTACAGATGTTCCCCAAACGCTCCCCAACTCTCTTTTGGTGCCATATTCCCTGGAAGCTTCATTAAATAAGACAAACTCGATGCATTTGAGACTTAAAAACGTTTACCCAGAAGTGTACAAAGTTCATTCAAATTTTAGCATTGCACGCGTGCGCATGTGAATGCATGTGCGTAATGACCATGTCATCTTGTCTACACAATCTATATATTTTAATATACTTAATAATAAAGTATTTAAAAAGATACGCTCATTCAAGTTTTTTTTTTATTTTGCTCATTTCACGTGCACGCACGTGCTCACATGAGCATGGTGACCATACCTTCTTGTAGATGTCCGTTACATCTATCTATGTTCTAAATCCCACCCTGTTTGGTTGAAAACCAAGGGAATTATAGCTGTTTAAAGTTTCAGCCAATCAGATTGCAGCGCACATACATGCACGTGTATGCATGTGCATGGTGACCATATTTTCTTGTAGTTCAGTATATCTATCTATGTTCCAGATCCCATCCTGTTTGGTTGAAAATCAAGGGAGTTATAGCTATTTAAACTTTAAGCCAATCAGATTGCAGCGCACGTGCATGC
Organism: Saccostrea cuccullata; assembly: GCF_032062105.1. Lineage (NCBI taxonomy): Eukaryota > Metazoa > Mollusca > Bivalvia > Ostreida > Ostreidae > Saccostrea > Saccostrea cuccullata. The sequence continues at coordinate 249,228 of NW_026929355.1, read as the reverse complement.
ACGTGCATGTTTTCATGATAATTGCTATATATCATGTTGTAGGATATCTTAATGCATGGCTATTTTCAAAATTTCAAAGGATTTCGTCAGAAAACAAGAAAGATATTGAGACTTTAGTTTCAGCCAATCAGAGCAAAGCGCACGTGCATGCGCGTGAGATCTTGCTATTTTGACCATGTCATATTGTCTATGCTACTAATATATCCTTATATTATAAGTTTCAAAGCATTTCATCAAAAATTAAAAAAAGTTACACCTATATCAATTAAATCGGTCATTACACATGTTGCACGTGCACGCTCTTGCAAGCACGTGCGTGCAAAATGACCTTCGTTCCGCAAATCTACATAACATGTCTACTGACCCTAAAAGCATTTCACCTTAGTTGAATGTATAGTTTACGAGATCATTCCCGGACAAAAAAGTACCCAGGAAGAAGAAGAAGAAAAATAATAATAATAATAATAATAATAAGAAACAGAGTAAAAACAATATGTTCCCCAACTTCGTTTGGGGAACATAATTACAAGCCTACAAGTAGAAAAGTTTTTCAAAGTGGGGGGGGGGGGGGTACTACCGAGTCCGGGTTCCAAAAAATCCATGTGATCAAGGCTTCATCTGTGCGACATATCTAATACATATTCCGTACGAATCCAAAAGAAGTTATATAGGTTCCGTTACCAAAGCTGAAGATAACTAGTGCGATATTTTGAAATTAGAGAAAAACGTACGAGGGAGAATTGAACATTAATGTTGTGCTATTACTTTACTGTCACTCAAAGTTCACACACATCGACCCGTGAGAGGCAATTTCAATATGGGGGTTACAACCATACATTTTCTGACCATGCATAGTAGAATTTTTTGACGATGAGGTAACCTGCGTTACCTTTCAGAGTAAACAGTGGACTCGTCCAAAGATGCTTTGTCGGCGTCTGTAAAAGTTACCTGAGATTCCTACGCAAAGGAAAACACGAAATCTCTGTATAGAAACTGTTGCGGCTGCGGAGCTTTACTCATTGTTCATTCGCCATAAAAAAGAATCCGACATTTAACGCTTAATATCTTCGAATATACAGACTTTTTCAAGATAAGCTTCATTTTTGTATCTAGAAATATTTTTATCTACAAAAATAATATCTGTTCGTGTATTTTAACTGAGTAAATCGATGACCTAGCATCGTTTTAGATAACTCAAGCCCCTCTAGGGCTTGAGTAAAAATAACATCGCTTAAATGTTTGATCAGGGGATATCATTAGGGATAGATGAAAAATACATCAATTATGCAACAAGGTGTAATCTTCTCATGCATTGACCTCTTGTTGCATTTTCAGTAGTAATTTTTTTTAAATTCTGGTGACAGAAAAAATACTGTAACCCATTTGTTTAAAATTTTACGGATAATGGTAAAAGGTTAAGCTAAAAGTATCTTTGCCAGTGTACCGTTTTTGAAAGGAACGTAAAAGAGCAATGTGTTTCTTCTAAAATTATATCTCAAATGTTTGACTAAGGCACATCGTTACGAAGCCAATAATTAGATACACGAAGAGTAGATCAATTGCAACAAGGTGTCATTTTCTCATGCATTGACATCTTATTGGATTTTCAGCAGTAATTTGAAATTCTGGTTAAAGAAAGTTCTAAGTAATCAAATTGGTTTACAATATTTCGAGTTAGATAATTTAAATCAAATTTTTTCCCTTAATTCTAACATGTAAACTTAAGGCTTCAGTCCATCAAGTAACATATAGTGTATCTTCAAAGATTACAAAAAATAAGGTCATTTCTGTTTTAGAGACTAACATTTGCTTTCTTGTTTAAAAGAAACTTCAGAATTTAACAGCTGTCATTGCAGAGGATAGGTAAAAATATTTTGTTGAAATGCCTTTGAAATATTAAGTTTCCATTTGAAAAAGGTTATATTTTCTTAAAAAAACCACTTCAGTTTAAAATAATACATTTATTTAAAAAAAATAATATGAATCTTTAAAACAAAGTGTGCATTGCGGTACATCTCCCTATTGAGATCTTTTAAGATCTATTAAGAACAGCTGAAGAAGATCTGTTGGATTTAGTATAGGGTTGTATATCTGTCTTTTACAGATAAGTTCTCTAAGTGCATTTCGACAATACTTATTTGAATTAAGCCCCAAAGCCATAAAAAATCCGTGAGATAATCAGCGAATTCTACTAAGCCTTTTTTAACTCCTTATTAAAATATTAACAGCAGTGAAGGGGGAAACCTTAGGAGTACTGTTCAACAGTGTATTCGACTTAAATCAGATGACATTAAGGTACATGTACTCTGATCCTCACTCAGGAAGGATAACTCTTTAATTTATAATTTAATTTCAGTCTTAAAATGAAGCTTGAAAATTAAATCTTGCAAGAATTTTCATTTTATACCTTTCAATGTGCGTGAAGGATCTTTGAAGTTCTCAAAGAGGTGTTTTAAAAAGTTGAAAGTTTTACCCTATAAAAGTATTTTAAAATTATACATACGTAGAGAAATTAAGGCTCTTTAAATCTAACAATATACTAATGTATATTAACATGATATGAAATTAGTAGTGATTATGTTGTTTTGCAATGCTATCAAAATCTTTATATACTATGCATTATAAAATGATTGATAAATATGGAAGAAACAATTTCTTGGAAAGCATGGATACCTCTTAATTTTATTTCTAAAATGAGTTTGTTGATCAAATTTGAATTGGAAAATGCATAGTAGTTGTTTTATTCACATTTCCAGAAAATTTATTTGAGATCTAATGTTCCCTATATATTATGATTAACTTTAAAGATGAAGTTTAAAGAGTTATCATGGATAAAAAGCACATTACTTATGAGGATTCAGACACATTTTTGTGAGCATTTTCAATTAAGTCAATGCCTGATTTTCAGAACGTGAAAATCCCTTAATAATAATATTTCTTTTGATTAATATGTAAACACAATATTAGTGAACCTTGATCATAGGTATATGTGTCTAAACAGAGTGCCACATCTGTTTCCTACTTGGATATTTTACTAGAAAAGGCGTTAAATAATGGTAATCTAACAATCAAGCTCTATGATTAACGTGATGACTTAAACTTATATGAACCTTGATTTCCCTTATACAGCAATACCTATATGCACATTGTTTTAGGAATTTTTAAAACGAGGTATGTTATTGACAAACAAGTTGATGAAACCAAAAAAAAAAAAATCAGCAGTCTCTTTATAAAATCATCATTTCGTAAGTTCTGTGGTCAATAAAATGACCTCGTCGGCAAATACAATATTTCATTAAGTCACTTGTTGACTGATGTTTTTCATACTAATTGTTAGAGTATTATTTCACAATGAATTATAATTTCTCCTTTATCTCACGATCATGACAAGAAGCACATGGTGGGTGTATAGGTCCACAAGGGAGACATACATATACTCACCATGTCACCTGATCCCATGTCTCATGTTTTGAAGGTATGCGTTTGCCATGGTTCTGATTAGTATTGTTTGAATGGAATTTTGAGTTTGAATACTATTCATTATCTTTATATATTTCATACAGATACTTAAAAAGAAATCTCCACTGAATTTTATGAAAGGAAAGAAGTAAAAATCGCAAAATGTTACCCGACTTTTCAACAGTTTTATTAATCTATTCACCATAAAATATCATCGTCCATCACTGACAACTGCATTTTTAAAAAAATGTAAGTTGTAAATATATTTATCAGGCGCAGATCTAGCATTTTTTTCAAAGGGGGGGGGGAAGTTATTACAAAGTACGTTTTACATATACATGCAGTTTAAAAAATGGCGGTGGAATAGTAATTTATATCTCAAATGATTTATCCTATAAAGGTCGAAAAGATTTAGAAATCAGTAACATTGAGACAATATGGTTAGAAATTAATTTAAAGAACACAAAACCTATACTTATTGTTCTTCATACCGCCCACCATCTGCACCCTCCTGCTGCGCATGGGTGGAGGACCTAGCGAGGGAGATGAATTGTGCCCCCTGATGTGATGACCAAGAAATCATACTTACAGGTGATTTTAATGTAGATTTGCTTAAAGACCCCCCTCAATCTTGGACATCTGCTCTAGAAGATTTTCGACTTACTCAACTAATTACCATACCTACTAGAACAACTAACACCTCATGTACCCTTATTGATCATTTTTACACTACCCAACCTGATAACATCTGCGAAATTCAAGTACCACCCATAGCTATCTCTGACCATTACCCTGTTTGTGCAACCCGTAGATCTAACAGCATGCAGCGTAAGGGAAAACACACTGAAATTCAATACAGAGATTTTAAGAATTTGAATGAGAAAGACTTTCTCTCTGATTTACAAAGTGTCAATTTTAATGTCCTTACAAATTTGCAAAATCCTAATGATATATTGGAAAACTTCTACAGCATGTTTAATACCATTCTCAATAAACATGCTAAGGTAAAAACTAAACCTGTTAAAACCGAGAGTCTCGTCCGAAATGGTTAACGCAAGAAATTAATGATACTAGACAGTTATGAGATTACTATCATCAACATAAAGGCTTTGACTGAAAACCAAATACAAGAGAAAATATTGGGGAGGTTGAGGATGGAGGGATCAAACTATGATTATGCAAGAAGTTGCAAATTTGAACTGTTGGGCCCATTCTATGAAGGAACTTATTTACGAGGGGCATTTCAAAAGTCCTGAGAACTGTTTAATAAAAAATGAACCCTTTTACGGAAATTATGAAGTTTGATATCATTGGAAAGATAAGAAAAATATACACATATTGTGACGTCACTTTATAATTTTTATGACGTAATATCTCCAAAAATGACGTCAGAATATAGAATGTTTAGCATACTGAAAACTCGCGTTTTTATCCACATGTCACAATTTTAAAAGTGCTGCCAAAGGCTTATTTGAAAATATATTTCAAAGAAAATTTCCATTTGCAAAGAAGTAGAGTAGAACTTTGATACTGTTTATCAACAATACTATATTTCATTGTTTGGTTTGTTTACAAGCGCGGTTTATGTCCGGTTATGCTATCATCGACATTCATCCAAGGTTTTAAGTTACATGATACGACTGGATTTTCGGTCTTTTATATACTTCTCTATTGTATGAAATAAAACAATTTCTGTATAAAACTAAAGAATATTAATGCAGTTTTCAACAAATACATTTTGAGTAACAGTACTCTTACCGTTTACATATAAAATGTACAAAAGTCTTGCCCCTGACTTGTTTCTGTGCGTATTTTTTCTCATTAATTCAACTCCGGCGCCCCAAAACTCAATATTGCTGTTTACTTTTGACTCCAAAAAAGGTTTATAAGTTACATAGACATGTAAATTCTTATTTAATTTCCATGAATTAATTTTTGCGAATAAGTGGAGGTACGGCGGGGTTACAACAGCGCCCGCCCCATTTTGGATTTTACGAGAAAATATGGGGCACACTAAACTTAACTTCTCTTGAGCTCTCATCGATCCAACAAATATGGTTAAAACACCTGACGAATTGATGCCATAGAAATTAATATCACGATCGTCTATTTTTCTTTGATTGCCAACTTTGCCTTATTCTCACAGTTGGGTCTGTTTTACGCAATATTTTGAGCAAGATTCGATAAAAACATTCAATGTTTGACAATCGCTTAAACCATCTCAGAACAAGAAAATCTCTGAAATAGACCACCATATGATAGATTGTAGTCTATGTAAAGATTCTGCCAACTGTCATTTACCTCCGATAGCTTGCAACCGAGTAATGAGCAACAGTTGTTTTTAGAATTTTTCATTGATGAAATTGTGTCTTTTGTTACGTCATTTTTATGGCCAGTATTGAAAGTATGCGGAAGTATGACGTGATTTTCAGAGTTATTACGTCATAAAAATTATAAAGTGACGTCACAATTTGTGTGTATTTTTCTGTTCTTTCCAATGATATCAAACTCAATAATTTCCGTAAAAGGGTTGATTTTTTATTAAACAGTTCTCAGGACTTTTGAAATGCCCCTCGTAGTTCTACACTCTCATCACTGATTAATTTTGTGAGATTAATTGCTTTATGAAATTATCTTACTAATTTTTTCATATGAAGTATAAAATAACAATTTAATTAAATGATGTAAAGAATAAATTAAATTGCAAAACACTTAGCTTAAACAGATTTTCATAGAGTTACTGAATAAAGAAATCAACTTGGTTTAGAGATGCTGATAATTAATAAATTCAATATGATCATAAAATTTAGGTGTTATCTATATTATTATTGTATTTATGTATTTATAATCAATGAGTTGAGAGAGAATTGGAGTGGGAAGCTAACTTCCTAACCTTGTTAGACAATAATTTTTATGAGAAGGGGGGTGTCATTCTTTAATTCTGCAAATTTATTGAAAAAATTGCAATTAAAGAGGAATAATGCATTTATTTACAGCAGAACACATGGGCAGATACATGTGGCTTCATACAACATTCAAATCAACTCACATTTACCTGTAAAAACTAATAATACACCTGAGTAACCTCACGACCTAGATTCGAACCTAATGTGATACTTGTTAGACTAAATTCTATACCCTATTGAGCTATCCAGCAAGCTATTGAAAACTTTACCACTATTTCGTAATTCGCTGTAAAACAACACAAGCTATAGCTAAAACGTTGAAGAAACAAAGATAACAATTATACGATCGGTCATGAAAAGAAAAACCTGCCTGTGACAGTATAAAAAAGAAAATTGAAGATGGCAATTATCTAAGAAAAAATATGTCAGGTTACTATGAAAAATACATGTAAAGGTAAACATTTAGTGAAGAAAAAAATTGAATGAAGCATTTGCTTTGGTGCGGGGTGCTGAATTCTATAAGAATGTTTATATAAAAACAAGGCTCATTTTCCTTAAAAGGACATGGACACAGTTTCAGATAAAATTTCAAAATTTACTTTTCCATTTTTAGAAATATTTAAGTAGGGTCTTTCCAATGATCATCAAAAATTTGAACGCCAGCTGTCCAGATACAAATAAAAGTTAATTTTAAATACGATTAGACAGTTACTATTGATTTGTTGAACTTCATTTTGTTAAAAATATTATATTTTCTATATGTAAACAAAAACAAGGCATGAGCCTTGTTTACACAGGTCGAGACCATTACTTTATATGGAAGGCAATTGTCAATACGTGACGAAGTCTTCGTCACACCCGTTCTCCAATCAAGTGAATGAGTCCCAAAGCACGGTCCTACTAAACAGAGTACGCTAGTAGGATAGAGTACTTTCGAGTACGCTAGTAATATTTTATAATTTAATGCAATTAAACTGCTTTTTGTGTGTTTTTCTATTTAAGTTTAACATTTTAAATATATATTTTAAATAAAATTTATATGTTTTTCTTTATTTTAAGAGTTATTTCAATTTTTGATTCCAGGTTACGGTTTATCGTTTGATTCCGATCTAATTTAACTTAGACATGTTGAAATGCCTCATTGTGAATGTGCAAAATATTAATATACACATGCAATTAATTTAATATTTGATAAAATTTAGATACAAGTCTTTAGTAAGTAAATCTGAAACCAAATAGTAATCGAGATGGGGGTATTAGTAATCTTTAATGCGTTGAATTAGGGATGTGATTTTTTTTTTGGTCAAAATATCGCTAAAAACAAATATTTGAAACAGATATTGCAATATAAGTTTATAATAATGTTTAATCAAGTTGTCCATACATAAATAAACAATTTAATTGCATTAAATAACATAATTTTTCTAGCGTACTCTAAAGTACTCTATCGTACTCTAGCGTACTCTGTTTAGTAGAACCCCCCAAAACCATGACAGTCTACTACGTGTTTACGATTCAATGGCGACACGTGGTTTTCGTCGGTTTACTGCACAATATTTAACTCGTCACCGGAAAAACTGCAGAGCTTCTTTATCACTTTATATGACCGAAATTAAAAAAATTATATTCTACAGACATCGCTCCATGCTCAATTTTAATATTTGAGTTGTTTTAGATGATTAATAGTTGCTCCCCATACCGCACAAACGCATTGACGTTTGCATGTACATAAAACACTTTCTGATAACATTGAGGGGTTAAATAATAATTGCACACCTTCTCCTGCTGTCTAAACCCAAGGACCTATATACTATCTGCTAAAACTATGTACACGTATATCACGTGAAAAAAAAAACTCGATTGCACCTACGTCTCTTTGATCAATGGTTTCGGCCGATGTGTTATAAGTTGATATAAGGCTTCATAAAGCAAACTTTGTAAATGTGAGCATAGAAATGAAAGATTATACATCATTTAAAAATTTCTTTCACAAATCTCAAAAAAGAATTGAAAATATATTTCCAAGGGACAATTCAATTTGCCCTTTATTTTCAACACAGCTGGGTACTTGTAGTAGTCCAAAATGCATTGCTGCTCATTCAGCCGTTGGTAAAGTAAACTGATAGTTAATTTAGATGCAAATTTATGCTGACGTCAGAAATCTAGTGGTCTCGACCTGTTACATTATGAAGAACTTTAAGTTCTTTATCTTGTTTGTTAATCAACAAATGATGTTCAAATTTTTGCTAACCAGTAGATGATGCTTTAGGTAGGAATTGTAAACATTAAAATTGGTTTAAAAAAAATCAATTGAAACTGTGTCCAGGCCCCTTTTAAGTTAGTAATTTTCACTTATCAATTCAACAAAATATTTCAAATTGCTGTTTTCGCACTTGTTAGATGACAAACATATATGCTATCTAGCTGTTGAAATGCATGATTGCATAACGTGATATATATCAGTGATTAAACTTGTTCTGGTTAAAAATCTGAGTTTTATAATGCCAATATTTACCATGACTGAGAATTTATCAGTTTTATAATACTCTATGAAAATTTTAACATTAATGAGACCTTTATTTCAGGGTAAGGGTTAAAGAGTAGAGTCATTATAAAAAGCAAAAAAAGCTTAATAGGTGAAGTATGTCAATATGATTTTCCTTGTCCCTATTTTGAATGTAATTATAAATTTAGATTCGTGCATTGCACTCGAATAAATTCAATAGTGGCGTAGAACAACCCATGTTTCTATCAAACAGAATATAAATTAGCTTTTATGGCATTTTATCTTTCATACCCGTAATTATTTATATCATTACACAGCATTTGTCAACAACGATGATTTTAAAACCCGATGATTAAAAATTCGTATAATTATAACATGTGGTATTTTGAATAAAAGAAAACTTTCATTATTTTTTAAAAACATATAAACATTAATCTTGTAATCAAGATTGAAATTATTATTACACTGTAGTTTGTATAAACAACTAAGGAAAAAATCATACATCGATGCGATGATTATCCATGTGATCTTTTAAGTACGAAAGAGAAATAAAACTTCGTGAGATACCTTGGTTTGATCTAAAAATTGCTGGGTGGACACAATGAGGCAGTGGTGTCGAATTCTAACATTAATCATTTTTTTGTTTAATTCTGTTTGATTTGGAGATTCGTGGGATATTCGGATGTTACTCAAGTTATCTTACTGAAAGTAAGAAAAAAGAGAAAATTAATTTAAGTGTCTTTAAAAATAATTATAACCTTTGAACCTATTTTAATTTTCTTGTTTTATTTTCTGTAATTGGACATGCTAATAGATTTTATTTTCACATGCAAATAATATAATTTACTGACCTTCCAATTAACGTTTGCAAAAATACAATATTCTGTAAAAAAAATTATTTTATCTATAAAGAAATAAGATTTTAGAGAAGCAAAAAATATCGCAGAATTGAGAAAGAGATATTTTCTAGGTATTATTTGAAAGTCATGACACACAGAAAAATACGATAATGACCTTTTATTATAAAAACGTGTATATCTGTCCTGAATCAATATCTAATGAAAATCTTTCCCATCATTAAACTTTAAGTCTTTCAACTTTCAACTTTCTTTTTCGCGTACTTTACGGCTCTAATAATTTGATATTATTTAAAAGAAGAGGCCAAAACTATACAAATTACTGTTTTATAAAAGGTTGTAGGCAATCTGGATACATTTTTAATGTCTGATATGGAAAAAAGACTCCCATATTCATGACTGGTTTTTTGTAAATTTTTCACTGAAAATGACAGTTTAAACTATGATTTTTCATCTTATTTAGCTACAAATTATGCCCCGAAACACCTTACATGTATTTGACCAAGCTAAGGTTAAGGAATTTATTTCTCAAATTTGGTAAATCTGTAGGCATCTTTCACTTACTAGATCTTGACCTTAATCCTATGGCTTGTGTAAGTCAAGACTAGGTATACGAAGAAATGGATGCTATCTCTGAAAAATTCTTTTTGATATCTATTTAATTTTTTAGTTCTTCGGAAAAATTGGAGAATACCCCCCCCCCCCCGCAATGTTTTCACTTAGGAATTTAATATGTTACCTATCTTAAATGAAAACTATATTTTCTAAAAAAAAAAATTCCTAAGACTCAAATAAATGTGTAGAGCCACTTATCTTTTGAAATTTTTAACTTCTTAAATGGCACCCGATTTTCCCTTGTAATGAAATTTGGGTAATTATGCTTAGTTCAATTGTTGAGGCATAATCCTAGATATATCATAATTTAGCAGGGCCAAATAAAAATCCTATTCAAAAGTTAAGGAATGTAAGAAATTTGAAAATCAAATGAAATATAAATATACTTAATAATGAGGACCTTAGATCACTTACTTGAAAAGGTCCTAAATATAGGGAACCCCGATCCTTCAACTAGCGTCGGAATTTCATAAATATTATGGATTCTGTTGAAGATTACACCAGGGGATTGGCCAGATATGGAGAAGAAGACGTTGATACTTTGTCAGAATGTATAAAATGTATCAGATTCATGATACAATCGCATAATAAAGATTGAAGGGCAATATGCAAACCATCTATGCTTCTGTATTCAGTAATCTGTTGCCTTCAACTCGATATTTAGATAAATCGACGACGTATTGTCAATCAAAAATTGTAATTTCCATTCTTATGTTGACACGATATATCCTGGTGAGCTTGAGATAAAACATGCAGCAGAGTCTGATTCATACTTGGATATTTTACTTGAAAAAGACGTTAATGGTAATCTAACAATCAAGCTCTAGGATAAACGTGATGACTTTCACTTTTCAATTGTTAACTTCCCTTACTTATGCAGCAATATACTGTTTCGATTACAGGACACATCGTTTGCAGACATCTAGTCGTAAGAATGTGCACTTGTGCAAACGTTACAAATATGCACTTTTATGTGTTCGAAAATAATTAAAATTACAAAGAACGGAAAGATAATTTCTGATAAATAATCGAATTCATCAATCTCATCAACGTCTTAATTAAAATTTTATTCAAGATCTTTAAATCTATTATATTTTTATTTAATGAACGAATTATCAATGCACATCATTCGAATTATTTCTCCTAGATTTTGTGGAAAAAAGACTACATAATTCACGTGAAATGAAAATAAACCCTTGATTTCTTTTCAAAATAGATGAATCAATATGCAGAGCAGAGACTGTTAAGTCTGGTAAGTTACTGACATATTCATTTCTCTCAAGAAATGAGTGGTTATCTTCTTTTAAGGATATGCAACGGATATTCTTGATTTCAGATTATGGTGTCGTCAGATAAACATATACAAAAAATCAGGATGCCTTACCAGAGGCTTTTTTTAAAGATACCAATTGATGAAAAATCTTTGGATGATTTAAAGAACAATAAAATAAAAACACTGAACATATATTCTAGATGTCTCTTTTATCCATTTTTGTTTTAGAAGGAGTGTACAACACCATATATAGACATTTAAATATAGAACACAGTCCCTTCAGGAATTGGAAGTCTTCAACTCCATGGAAAAGGACAAATAAGTTCAAACTACGTTGCGTATCTCCTTATAATAATTTGTTTCATTGCAAAGACGGTTACCTAACTTATATTTTGTTTTCATTATTTTTAAACAATGAAACTTTCAGGAACAATAATTCGTAAAAGGTCTCGATGAAATCTGTACTCTAACCTTATTTTTTTTAATGCAAAAATAAATACAGGGTTTCTTCTTTCTATCACTTTTGCTCGCGCTTCTTAAAGTGCCATTAACCCCCTGTTCCTTTTTACTTTAGCAGACGGCACGAATACTCTAAATTAGTACTTTAAAAAGCTAATTCAGAGTATATTGCCCTCCAAGGAAGAGAATGGGGCGAATGGGGGGAGGCTTTAAAAAGCGCGAGTAAAACTACTTCCAACGCATTTCAAAATCAAAACAGAAAATCTTTTTTTTGTTTTAAGCATTTTGATCTCAGGTATAGACAAAAATCAAACAAAAAAACAGAATTCTATGTGATATTTATTAGAAAGATGGTTAAAATTCAGCGTATTTCTAGTATATAGACGACCTAGTGTCAAAACCAAACTGATTTGAAAACATTAAGGGGGAATATGGACAATGCATATTTACATACCTCAAAGACAATAACTGATATAGTACTTACGACATAAACATCTTAAAGATACATGTAGCAATAATCTACAGGGTAAATTTTCTCTCAAAAATGTCCTTGATACAGTTTATACAGAGTAAATCAAAGCTGAAGCAACAACACTGATGATAGTGAGATTTTACGGGGTAAATCTTCAGCAGTCCTTGTCCTTCTGGATTTATCCGTTGCTTTTTATGTTATTGACCATAAGATACTGTTCTAACGCCTAACTGTGTCTTATGGATTCCGTGATGGTGCTCTTGAGTGGATCAAGTCTTACCTCAAGAACAGAAAACAATGTGTCACAATTGGATCCGTCCGATCAGAGTCTAGACAGCTGCCTTTTGGTGTCCCCCAAGGATCTGTACTCGGACCGAAATTGTATTCCCTCTTCTCCAAACCCATTGGAATCATATGCCATCGACATGGAATGATATATCACTGCTATGCAGATGATACACAAATGTACATGATTATAAGACCACTGGAAAATTGGAACAATTATTTCTCTCGACTTGAAGCGTGTCTTAGTGAAATAGGTTCATGGATGACATCAAACTTACTCAAACTAAACCAAGAAAAGACCGAGTTAATAATCTTTACCACAAAGCAACACCAGAAGTATCTGCCAAAATTACAACTAAAAGTTGGTGAAAATATCATTGAAAGCGTTCCATGTGTAAAAAAAAATCTAGGCGCGTTTTTCGATCAACATCTTACTATGGAAAAACAGGTATCTTCGGTCCTCGAATTATGCTATTTCCAAATAAGCAATATTGGACGTATACGGCGCTTTCTTACAAAAGAAGCCTGCAAGACCATGATGAATGTCGTTATCACTGCCAGATTGGACTATGGGAACTGCCTTCTATATGGAGTGTCAAAGGCCTTACTAGAACGGATTCAAAAAGTCCAGAACACGGCAGCTCGTTTTGTTACAAGATAATCGAAACGGGAGCATATTACACCTATCCTAGCTGATCTTCATTGGCTACCCGTTTCTTTTCGTCCACAATATAAAATTTTGACGTATGTCTACCAGTCCTTACACGGGTTAGCTCCTTCTTACATCAAAGATCTTATAATTGAATACAAGTTCACCAGATCACTACGATCTGAGTCAACATCACGGTTAGTTGTTCCTAAGATCAGGACGAAGACATATGGCGAACGTCGACTTGGTTGGGCAGCAGCATTTTTGTGGAACGACCTTCCTGATGACATAAAGCAGGTCCAGTCCCTGGATATTTTTAAAAGACAATTAAAGACGCATTTTTATAAAATAGCTTTTTAATTATCAGGTGCTCAACTTTTAGCAGCAAATTACAAATGATGTTCCTTTATTGAGTTTTATTAATGGCGTAATTGTATTTTGTATGTAATTTTAGTATTTCAGTGTTATAATTTCGAACACATGAGTATGGGTTAATATTTTTTATATGTTTTCATAGCTTTTAAATTATGTTTACTTGCGTTTTATTGTACAGCGCTTTAGAGTTAAATTATTAATATTTAGCGCTTTATAAATTCATATATTATTATTATTATTAAATTTTCCCCCAAATAAAATTTCTGATACAGTATTAATGACTTGCACCATCTTAAAAACCTACGATCGAGTGTAGTTTCCTCTCAAAAACGGCATCGATACAGTTCATATACAGTAATTCAAAGCTAAAGTAAAAATCCTGATGATGGTAGGACTTTACGGGTTAAATTTCCCGGTAAGAAATTCACTAAACACAGTATTTATGAGTAGCAACATTTTAAGAAAGAACAAATCCACAGAGTAAATTTCCTATCAAAAATAACATTGATACAGTTGGTATACGGTAATTCTACAGCAAAAACTACTATCATGATGACGGCAAGACTTTACAGGGTAAATTTCACTACAAAGAAAACAAATCAAACAATATTCACCACTCTTCGAAAGAGCGAATATTACAATTTGAAACTCTGCCGTACTCTGCAGAGTTAATTTTCTCTCAAAATGACAATGAAGCAAAATGACATTGATACAGTTTATACACAGTAATTTAAATCTAAAGCAAAAGGCTTGATGATTGCAGGACTTTACGGGGTAAATTTCCCTCCAAGAAATTCACTTAACACAGTATTAATACTGTGTCAGAGATTTTATTTGGGGGAAAATTTACACCATAAAATCTACTATCATCAGTGCTGTTGCTTCAGCTTTGATTTACTGTGTGTAAACTGTATCAATGACATTTTTGAGAGGAAATTAACCCTGTAGATTATTGCTACATGTATCTTTAAGATGTTTCAAGTCATAAATACTGTATCAGTTGTTGTCTTTGTTGGGAAATTTATCCCGTAAAGTCTTGCTATCGTTTTATGTGAATATGCATTATCCATATTCCCTCTAAATGTTTTCAAATCAGTTTGGTTTTCACGCTAGATCATCTATATACTAAACACACGCTGAAATTTCACCATCGTTTTAATAAATATTATATAAAATTCCGTATTTTGTTTGATTTTGTCAATACCTGAGGGCAAAATGCTTAAAAGAGAAAAAAAAATTTCTGTTTTGATTTTGGAATGCGTTTTCTTTCAATTTCAGCATGTGTTGCTAAATATTTCAGCTTTTGTCAAGCTATCAAAGATTTAAAGTCTTTCTTTTTATACCAATATCTGCAATTAGGAATTTGCATAATTTTTGCATTGCAATTTGAATTACAATTTGTTGGAGTGCTTGAAATTTCTTAATTTTGGATTTGTGTTTTGCTCTCACTTTTTTGCCTCCTATACACTTTGATTTTTTATTCAATTACTTGCCAGGAAATACGATTCATCATTTGCTAGACTATACACTGAGAACAGACTTAAGTCAAAAATTTCAAATCAATATAATTTTTTATATAATTTTGATAATAAAACAATTTTTTTTACAATATCTTTGTATTGAAATATTATGCAAACTTGCAAAGTTTTGATAACGATAATCATAATTTATTCAAAATCAAAATTTTGACTTAAGTCACTTCTCAGTTCATGATCTCCTGGCTAGATCCCAATTTGAACTTCATTGCTGTAATAATCTTCATTTCCCATCTTATGTCATAATTGGTTCTCATATCTATATCCTTTATATGAATTAGTACAATAATGAGCAGGAATCAAGCAAGAAACAAAAGTTCTCATTGTTTTTTTTTATAGATTATTCTTTGAAACTTCTTTCATTTTTTTTAATGATAATGATAAATCGCACATTTCAATTATGAAAATAAAATGAGTAGAATAAAAGTTTTAAAAATCAAATTTAAACTGATCTAACGCAGTCGTTTAAAAAATCTTCAAAATATTTCCACACCCATGCCTCTTTGTTCAAGGAACAACCATAAAAAGCAGAAATAAAGGATTGATTATTGTAAGATTTAAACATCTGTAAAACATTGTAATGAAAAGCATTTTTAAAAGTAGAATCGTATCTAGTCCAATGTAATTTCAAGAATCGTTATTGCAGCATTAAATATTCTATAAAAAGATCTTAATTCCCTCATCCTACTTACCTTTCAATGTAACATATTTTGCAATAACGTAGATTAAATGGCCTAACAAGGTTCCTATGTGATTATTTTAAACTTGTTTTCATTGACAAGCGTCTTGTTAGGAGGAACAGGCTAAAGATTTCTAAAGATATAAAGAATAAAATTGGCTCATTTTCAAAAAGTTTAATATAGACTTAACAACATCTGTTTGACCAAGTTGTAGTAATTGTTGATGTTAAAAAATGTTGCTCCATGTCAGAAGTGTAACAGAAAAAAAGTAAACATTACATACAATTATACACAGAGTGCAACCAAAAAGAGAAATCTGCGTACAATCTACCACGAGTAAAACATGCCAATTAGCTTTTTCCTGCTTTATCAATACATACAGGTGATGAGTCTATAAAGCAAGTCTTTAATGTAGCTAACTAGGAAGCTTTGATTGATCATAATAAGATCTTTTCTGTATAACATATATATCAAATATTCAGTTTTCAAATCGAAGAAAGAATATGTAAGCATAAATATAGTCAGTCATCACTGCAATAGTAGTTAATACGATATTTATATAATAGTGTTGCATTATGCATGTACTATGCCTAAATAGTAGGCAGGGTTTGACACATGGTGCACGAGCCGGAGGCGAGTGCACTATGTGTCAAACCCTGCCTACTATTTAGGCATAGTACATGCATAATGCAAAACTATTGTTATTATTATGCTGACTGTTGTAATTATTTATGCGGCAATCTATTTAACTTTTTCCTGAAAACATGGGTGCTAACACAGCGCACCTGCAAGAACTGATTCAAAATCTTCATGCTAAAATTGGTTGCATGCTAAGTTATTTTGATTACTAGTATTTTCTCTAAATAAGTCGGGATTTTCCGTCCCAAAGCAACTCATCTTTATTTTCCGTTGTGTAAGTAATACTGATTTGTTTGAAGACGTCGATTCTCATTGATATTTTTCTTTTACATCCTTCAATCAAGCGCTATATAAAAAAGCGTTTTAATGACCCCGTGATATCAGTTCATCTAACGATCTGTATGTAATTAGTTTGAAACTTTGTTGTACACATTTATCTAAGGTTACTTAGAATAATATAACTGTTTTCAAATGATATTTGTCTATTATCTCCTTCTTGTGTCAATTGTGTAAATTAAGTTTATATATTTAATAAAATCCCTCCATTCAGTGATCGTCTCTGTGGCGTAATCGATAAGGCATCGGACTGACAACCGCATGGTCGTGAGTTCGATTCCCGGCGTGTGCATGGAAGAATATTAATCAGTAAATGAAGCCGTGCACTATTTCGGCATAGTATACATATACTATATAAATCCTTAGACCACTATGCGAGAATAGTATGGTATGGGTTATATAGAGACAAACTGACAGGAAGCATAATAATAAACAACAGACCAAGAAAGACTGCAAAGTACGTTTTAACATTTTAGGATACCATGAGGCTTTGGTGTCGATTTCTAATATCAATCAGTACATCAATATCTTGTTTTGTGTTGGGCTTCATGAGATACTATTTCAAGGTTTGTATGTAAATATCTACTACAATGAATTAAAAATTACGCTAACAATATATGTTTTAATTCCACGGTGTGAAAAATTCACGATATCTCAAAAAGTTCCGATTGCGATGGTTTTAATTCACGATCCAAGAAATTAATTCAAAATTTCATATAAACATTTAAACGTTTTGTTTTTAAAACTAATAATAACATTCACGCTGGGTTTAATTTCACGGGAAAATGATGAAAAACGAACATAGCGAAATTAAAACCATCGTAATTATTTGCCAATTTACAGTATCTCAAACTAAGTGGAAGATAAAAGAATGTTTGCAGGTTATTAAGTGTGAGAATTTAACAGCATTTTTCATGGCTCTTGAAAAGCATGCCTTGTTAAGAAAATGATATAGTAACTGAAGGAATTCTACTGTAATACACTTCTAAGCCTTTTGTCAAAATAATAGAGGTTTTAAAAAAGTTCTAATTAAATGAATGCACATTAATCCTCTACATACACTTTAAACTCAATGTTGCAATACTTGACATCTTTATTCCCAATTCAATGTGGAATATGAACATTTAAGGAAATGCTGGCATTTAGGTTCCCAAAATTTATTGGATAATATTTTAAAAATCAAAGGGGGTCATTTAATTTTTTTGTTTACTTGCATGGTTTTAGACTGTATAGGAGATGAACTGAAAGGACTAATTGATGGAAATGGCATACGTTTGTGTATATGCTCCAAGGGAAAGTGGATCTGCCCATTCCATTTAGACAATACAACGGCTACTGATATATGTAAAACGGGTAAGAACATGCTTATTTAACGCCATTATACGAAAAAAATCAAGATGTGTTCGTGAATTACAAATGTCTCCATATACCAGCTTAAAGGTTGTTTAAAGTTTCACAAACTCAAATCATAACCTTTTAAGCACTATGATCCAAATTTAAGTTAAAATTAAATGATCAAACACCAAGGTTGGGGTCAAGTGTATTGTCATCAGAAACAAACAAGGAAAAAATATAAAAGCCCTATGACGAGCTGTTCAAAAGGTATGGCCAAGGTCAAAGGATTTAAAAATACTTCACGTTCCAAGTTCAAAAGTGATGATATCCAAGAGTTGAAGTATAATATTTTAAAATAGAAAAATATATCGTCATACACTTACACACTGTCTTTGCTCTTTTGAATTCAGCACTATTGTTGTTTTACAGAAAATTATTTCCATTGAGCCAATCAGAAAGAAAATTAGAACTGAAAATTTTTTCTTGATTATGAATATATGATTTCTTCCTTATTTCAAAGAACAACCTGATGATGGCAGGTTTATATGTAATGCAGGAGATATCAAACCGGGTGAGTTGCTTCACTTTCAATCTCTCACTCTTTTCTGCTCGAATCTATTATGAAGGATAAAAATTAATCAACAGTCTCGTAAAAAGGCAACATTTCGTAAGTTCTATATACAATGATCTTGTCAACAAATGTAATTTATCGTTAACATCATTTGCTGACTGACGTTTTTCATACTAATTGTTACTAGTCTACACTGAATTGTCGACGTATTTTGTCGTAATTTTCCGCCCATGATAAGGAGAACATGGAGAATGTGACTGGTTTGCAGGGAATGCTCACTCCTCCATGGCACCTGATCCCACCTTTGATGTTTTTGATGTCCTCGTTTGCTCTTTTCCTATATTGTATTGTTTAATGGATTATGTGCTTGAATACTGTTCGTTTTCTTTTCTTTTTAGACAATGGAAACATAGATGCATTTCAAAATAAAGTTATTTTTGGCTTCTTATATTTTTTATTCATCTGTCCTGAATTCTAGGTAATGAAAATTTGAATTAAAAAATTACTTCAAAGTTTAAAGAAGTTACATTATTGTTCCATAATGCGGCTATGTTATCATACTAAATACATGTAACATCCATATCTATGGCTCTTTGGGACAACCCTCTTAGTAGAAAAAAGTTTTCAGACTTCAAATCCTTCTTTTTAAGAATAAGCCTTTTCACGATAAATCTCGCACATGCGCACAAACGCTTCCGGACGGCAAACGAATTTTGTTTACATTGGTGACCTTTATACAACTATGTCAAAGCGGGAGAGTTTAAATAAGTTAAAAGTTAATGTGCTGCGAAAGCTTGCCGAAGAACACGGAATTAACGTTACTAAAAAGAAAAAAGAAGAAATCATACAGGATTTATTAATATGCCAGACGTCACCCTCTGTTCTCACACCGATCGTGCAGCAAGATTCCGCTGGAGGTTCCTTGATAGTACCCTCTCAGGACAGTTTACCACCCTTTAATGCCGTGATTTATGAGTCTCCAGACCATTCTTATATTCCCAAAATAACTTTCACTGATATTTACAACTTTATTATTGAAAGACCTACACCGTGTGGTAGTACAGTGAAAAATTTCAAGGGTCTAGACAGATCTGTCAAGCACTTCGAGGCTGGTGATGTGCAAGACATTAAGGTATCACAGGTATGGGATAAAAATGTCATTTTGTTTTTAAAAATATTATGAACTCTTATAAACTTACATGTCAATTGAATTATTCTATTTTACATTTTTTCAAATGCATGTACAATTTACATGTTTGCAAGAAAAGAACTGTGGAGTCTGGATTATTTACAGGCAGTATTATTTTTAATCAAAACATCTGAAATTATTAATGTGTCAATCATCCATTCAATAAATAAAGTGCATTTTCACATAGATAAACCCATCCGTGATCTATGTGAGAGCAACATGCCAGGCTTCTATGAAAAAGCAGCAGTACCAAGTCTTCCTATGTGTGTCAACATCCAACACAGGCAAACCACATATACAGCATGGATATTGCCAGTGTCCTATAGGGTAAAATATTTAAATAATACAGTACTATTACACTTTGAAATGCTTCTGGACTGGTTTAATGGTTTATATTAGAGTACACTACACAGAATTACAAAGCCATTATTTTTCACTGAATGATATTAGTACATTACTCATTATATTTAATATTTGTTTCACATCATAAATTGTGTCACTTTCCCTAATATGACTTTTAGTTTAAAGTTTATGTATGAAGAATTATGTTGAAATAGTCCCCACCCTCTCTGACTCCCCAAACATGACAACAATGAAGTTGACAGTTTAGGGCTTTAGGCTATTATTTTGTGAATTGGTATTCATTTATTTTAATAGTGGAAATTATATAATTCTAAAAGGATGTGTAAAATAATGAGAAATACCCTTTTCAATAAAAAAAAAAGCAGAAATTTGATACATGTACTTAAAAAGTATATACATGTATATACTGTGTAATTATGTAATTGTTTACATGCATTATTCCTTGAAGCCTTTCTACTTTTAGGTTAGCACAGGCATGTAGCCATATAGGTGCACTTCTCTTTGCACTCAGCCATGCCAAACCTGGTGAGACACAAGGAAGTTGTACATCTCAGCCATGTAAATGGATCATTCCCGGGCGCCAGGTGAAGCCGACTCGGCCCATGAGCTCTTTGCCCAAAAAGTCCAAGCCTCTACATACAGACACTGAAGATGATCCAGTTGCCTCTTTTGATCCTCGCCACTCGGATGACAAAAAGATGGATCTGCATAATACTCTGCAGCAGTTGAAAGACTTAAGAGATACCTTCCCACAAACAGGTAGGAATTAATAAATATTTCTAAATATCAATTCATATTATGATTTATTTGAGGAATTTAAGGATACATGCTTTAATGCACAAAATTTTGATGCATGAATTGGTTATTAGAACCATTTTAAGCTTAGTTTGGACTTTCAGTAAGGCATGACATTCTAGACATTGCATAATTAGCTTCTGAAATGTACACTTCCTTCACAGTTGAAATGTACATTGGATAGAAATTTGGGCAAATGCCAATCAGTGTATAGAATAACCGATATTAATATCTTAACCAATGAGAATCTTTTCGCCATTTGATGACAGGCAGTAAGCATGTAGCGCCAAAAATGTCATGCCTTACTAATAGTCCAAAATAAGTGTGAAATGGTTCTATTCTTGTACCTCAGTTTTTGATATTAATGAAAACTATAAATATTCTGATGTATTAAGAAGTTGTTTATTTTCTATGATTACTTCTTTTTTTTTATTTTATCATTACATTTTAATTAAAAAAATTTGTCTCTTTATTGGGCCTCATTATAAAGAAACTTTATGCATTTGTTGCTTAAGGTATGTCACACATATGGAATATTCCTGATGCTGTCCCAGATGCTATTCAGGAGATGGAGGTCCAGGATTTTGAGGATATCATGATTACCAGGATGAAAAGTCTCATCTTCTGTGAGGGTAATGGTAATGAAATTTGTTAATAATGTTGATTCTAAAAAAAGCATCTTAAAACATTTTTGAACAGTGACATGGTATACATTTGATCTGTACCTTCTTTTAAGTATTACACCTTATTTACATCAAGTTCTTTATTAATTTTCAAATTTCAGCACCTCCATTTGCAATTGACCATGAATTGGTAGAGTTCACTGAGAAGAGTACAAGAGATCAGAGAACATCTGACATGTGGCAGAAACTACACATTGGTCGACTGACTAGTTCTTTGTTCGGTGACGTTTTGAAAGCTGGACCCAATCCAAATTCTTTAATCAAGCAAATTGTGGAGGGTTCCAGTCTTCATAAGTAAGTTGTATTCTCCATGGTAATTCTATACATGTACTAATGTATTCTGAACTTGTGATGTAAGAAATTGTTCATTTGGTTCTGAATATTAATGTTTACCCCAAATGGGACTACAGGGATTATTAGTTAACTTTGTATTTTAATTGTACTGTAAATTTCTACAGGAAAATTACATAATCCTGAAAGCAAAATATCATAATAGTAAACAGGGGGATAATAAACTTTAAAGTAAAATAAAAAAACATAGCAGAATTTAACCAGCTATTTATACATGTAAAATTAATTAGTTTTTAGCATGTGTGTCAGTTTACTGATCTGACACCACACTTTAACATATGTAGAATACTAATCAAATTTTTGCCACTCACAAAATAAATTTGTGATATACATTTGTTTCCCAATGTTTGTATACCCTTTTCAGCTAATTTTTTTAAAAGAAACTAAGTTCTGTTTTATTTCTTTAGGTATGCTGCTCTACCACCAGCTGTTAAATGGGGACAGGAAAAGGAAGCCCAGGCACGATCTGACTATGTTAATCTGAAATCTGCCATTAACAACAACTTTTCCGTCGAAGATACAGGTCTCACTTTGTGTGCAGATCATGCGTTTTTGGGTGCTTCCAGTGATGGGAAGGTTTTGGATGGTGACAACATAGGTCTCTTGGAAATTAAATGCCCCTATTCCATCCAGGGAACCCAAGTAACCAGGAAGGAAGTGGGTGAAATTATTGCCATGGGATACCCCAATTTTTGCCTGGAGGAGAGTCTGGATGGGCCACGTCTCAAAAAGAGCCACAAGTACTATGCACAAGTCCAAGGGGAATTGGCAATTAATTAAAGGATATCCCTGGTGTGACTTTGTCGTTTGGACAGATGCTGCACAAAACAATATTTGTATTGACAGGGTATATTTTGATTCTGAGTTTGTGGCATCTATGATGCCTAGACTTATTGATTTTTATATGCACCACATAGCCAAGAAGTAATTAAAACAAACACTGTATGAAATGATATGAATCATATATTCAAAAAATTTCATTATTTGTTTTCCATGAAATGAGCTAAATGAAATTTTTAATTAACTTTATTTATTTATTGACAAAAAAACCCACATGTGGCAAGAGTCATACATATTCAAATAAAGTATTCAAATCTAGTCACTGTCTTATGTTAGATGCATGACATATGAAGTTACAAATATTTCTTGTTGGTTTAACATCCGTTGGATTAAGAATTTTATAAGATATAAATGCCTTTTCTAAAAAGTTTACAATATTCACTTCACAATTATTTATAAAGAGTTGCAAAAAAATGTTCGTATTCAACATTGGTATGACAGTAAAATGATAAAATATCAAATACCTTGAAATATTAATTTGATCACAATATCAGCCAACCTCTATTTGTTATTTGTAGGTACTAATCTTAATTTTAATTTAATATCTTTTTAATTACTCCTTCATTCTTTAATACACTGTAGAACAGGAATTCACATCAAAGTTCTTCTAGTAAAATTAAATTTTTTTTCCATTCAAATTATAAGACCTCAAATAAGCTGAGAATATGATATCCGGTAATTGCATGTAAGAAAAATATATAGTTTAAACATGTATTGAAATTGATAACTCACAATAATCAATTTTGAAATGAGTGCACTATAATGTATATTTGGAATAAATACATGTACAAATATTAATTATTAACAAGTGGAACATCCAGATTTGTAAGCCAACAAATAACCTGAAAGATCTTGGTGATAAGTGGTTTCAAGGTTAGAGGCATAACACCATCTAAAATGTGAAAATTTTTCACTCTACCTATGCTCCTCTCTACATGAATTCTTAAAGAAGCTATCTCCTGAGTTTCAAATACCTCATCTGGTGAAAACTGTGGACTAACACCTCTAAATGGGGGTATGTTCAATTTACATTTCTTTTTTTCCAACAGATCTCTTATTGTAAAGCCTTTGTCAGCCATGACACTGTCATTTTCATCTAATAAATCTAAGATACCTGAATTCATTGTCAGTTCTCTGTCTGATATCTTACCTGGCCAGCCTACAGAAACAAAAGAAATAACACCTGATGGTGTGATACCAACAAGAAACTTCACAGTTGTATGGTGTTTATAGTTAGAATATGTTAAACTCTGATTTTCAAGATTTGAAGACCTCTGTATAAAAAGCTCTGTACAGTCAAGTATAACTCTAACAGAAGAATACTTAGCTTTGAAAGATAATGGCATAGTTCTATCAATAATATCTCGAGTAGGAAATGGATTGAGAGACTTAAGTTCACAGGAGAGTAAAGAAATCCAGGTGGAAAAGTATTTCGAAAAAGTACTCTCTGAAATACAAAATCTGTAAGCTAAGTCTGATGTGAAGAGGCCGAGTCTTAATCTGATGAGAACAGCAAATAACTGGTCGATCAATCCCAATGAGCCTATTGATACTCTCTGTCTGTCTGAATCCTGGTCTGTGTTGGAACCAACCCAATACCTCATTCTCTCTGCCTTAGGTCTCAGGAAACTATCATTAAAAAAAATTATTATCGTCAGAGTTACAGTATTAAAATAGAATTCATTGTGATGCAGATGTGAGATTTGGAGAAGAGGAAAACAAATACCGTAAATCTGGAAATTTTTACGTCGATTTTATTTTGCGAATTCGGGTCAAAATGGTGTTTATTAATTTTAACGTTTCAAAATTTTGCGAATTACCACTGCTTTGTTTACATTTTCTAACTGGTAATTTATTTATAAAAAAAATATTTTTGCGAATGCAATGAATGCACAAATTTGCTAAAAATTTATCTACGGCAAAAATTTCCAGATTTACGGTATTGTTTTCTTTTTTCCCAAAATGCTTTTGAAATTCCATCATACATACTTGAAAAGCCAGGTGAACACTGCAAAGGAAGGTAGCCCAGTGTAATACTTGGTCTTTCCATCATCATTGGCAATCTTCTCTGCACTCCATTTGTGCCGATCACGTTCTCTCTTGAGATCCTCCAACTCTTTCCTCAGGGCAAGGTTCTCCTCCAGTAGAGGGTCAGGGTCACATTGTACACCTATAAATTTTGTTTTGAAAACAAAAAAAAAATTGAGAGTGGTGTTACTTTCTTTCCTGCTGAAGACAGGTTAATATTGCATATATATATGTTTCACATTACATATATTCCTTGCCTTATGCATGTATATATACCTTTATCATTAAAGGTTTTTATGTCAATGTCATCTAATTTTAATGTCTCATCTGGTACGAAGGTGCTGTTGTTGTTCATATCCTGCGAGTCTGACTCTGGGGGTTGCAAACAGCAATAGCTGTGGGTGTATAAGCTAAATTCATGGTGCTGCTGCATTAAACGTCTGTCCCTAGCTTCTGCTTCATTAATTTCCTACAATTTGAAGTTTCAAGGTAATAAAATGGTGCAAATTATTTCAAACTTTAATACATGCTGTCAATCATTTTTTTAAAATTCAAACATTGACAGTGTCATACAAAAAAACCCTCCAGAATTAATTGTCATATGTTTTATATGTAAGGAATTGTATTTATGAGTATTAATATAGAATTTTACTTAATCTATATATATAGCTAGGGCTTCATTTTATGGGTCGGGTTAAACATGTGAATAGGTTAATATTTTTTCTATTAAATTTTATAGTGATAGGTAAAGAGACCTAGCTAAAAAACGAAGGCATATAAATCATGATTATAATAATGCATTTTTCTTATGAATATGACTATAACTATACATAGTGTGTTTATTTATATGCTTATATATAAGCTACCTGCTGCAAATTTCTTCTGCATTTTCTCTCTTCCCTAGCGACGTCAGAGTCAGTTTGCGGTTTTTCTTTGTAGGTGAAAATTGTTGGTATATAGTTCTCATCCTCCACTTCGTCGCTGTGCCACCCCCCTACAAAATGTTCAGAGCAGATCCGACTGTATTCGTTCGGTGCCCAGTCATCTCTGTTAATCGCACGAATCCAAGCCTTTCTCTTCTTACTGCCTTTTGGAAATCTGAAAAAACTTATGCCCTTGCCCTTTGCTTTCTCGCCTTGGCGATTAGAACACTGGTAAACAACGCAGTGAAAGACCATTACGTTGTTATTGTAAACAACCTTGGAATGCGGATGTTTTGTTGCCGTCCGGAAGCGTTTATACGCATGCGCCAAAAACAGGACCGCAGTTAACGTGAAAAGGCTTATGTATGAATGTTTTCAGAAAATAGTAGGTATAGAAACTTAAATATTTTAACTTTTACGGCCAAAACATTTATGGGACCTTCAAAGAAAATATTGTTGAGCTTGTTTTTCTTGAACTGTGTGCAGAAATCGGAATTATCTTTACTGAAGCATGAGAATGCAGAAGATTGCTAAAACAAAACAAAATTTAGGGGAAGATAATGACTCAAAATATCCGTGAAAACAAGTTTAATTCATTTGTTGGTTTGACATATTTTATTGTAATTTCTAATTACAAAGGAATTGGGCACAAGTTCTAAAAACTTATGACGCCCTCTCCCTATATATACGTCAAAATTGTATCAATCCGCTTGACGTTACGTTTAAAATATGAACACTCTAAAGGCGTTTTAAAGAGAGAAATTGACTTGTTTTATATTCTTAATGATTGAAAATTAAATTATTTAAGGAATGAAGCTTATTTCAAGTTATGTTATCCGATATAACATAACTTGGGGCAGTTTACGCTTTATAAACCGCGAAGCGGTTTATAAATAAGCGTAAATTGGCCCAAGTTATGTTATATCGGATAACATAACTTGAAATAAGCTTCAATCCTTATAATTTAATTTCAATGTAGACAATGAGACATTTTCTCTAGAAAAAGACTTCAAAATGAGCATTATTTTAAAAGTAACGTCAAGCGGAGTGATATGTTTTTGACATAACTCATTGTGATGTAGTCAAGTTATGTTATACAAAATGGATAAAACCGTTAAACCAATCAAATGACGCGTTACAACTGAAATTAAATTATAAGGAATGAATTACATAGCAACCCAAATTATACTGTAATACCTGGGTTGGAGCAGTTTACGCTTTTTAATAAACCGCTTCGCTTTTTTACCATAGCCTCCCAAAGCTTGTAAAACAAAATATGGAACAGGGTTGCTGGCTAGAACCCTTGTGTCTATTAATCCTGAAATTTCGTAGGCTTTGGAAATACTACGGTTTGACCCATCAAGCAATAAAGTCTCAAGTCTAACTCTCTCCCTCATCACAGCCCGGCTAAACACACGTATCAGGAAAAGAGGTATGTCAGCCAGAGAGATGTGGCTACAAAGGGATCAGTTTTCAATAACTCAGATTCCACTCGCGGATCAAGACCTTATCAAAGCTCAACATGATCTCCATCAATAGAACCATCCGTATCGTGAACGAGCTAAATTTCCTTCTCAAAAACCACCATCAGAACCAGAGCTGAGCGTGGGAGATATAGTTTACCTCCGATGCGACCAAAGCCAAATCCCAAGACAGATATATCATTGTCAACATGGACTATCCTTGGTGCAACATACGCCAGTTTGCAGTTTCACAACTACGCCATAAATCGTATCGAAGGATATGGAGATAACGAACAGTATTCAATATCAAAGTCCATAAAACAATACAAAATAGGAGCAGAGCAAACACGGACCTCTGAAACATCAGAGGTGGGATCAGGTGCCATCTAGGAGTGAGCATCCCCTGCTGATCGGTCACACCCACCGTGTGCTTCTTGTCATGATCGAGTCAAAGCGTCAGACTGTTACAAAGTACCAAGTGTTAATTACCCTGAATAGCTACAAGATGTATCCCCTGACGCTTTGTCTGATGATGAATCTATCAGTCTACCAACTGATGCCAATGCACCCACCTTACCATTCATTCCAAAAGCAATATCTACGATTCATATGTCGAGCCACCAGATATATATACCTGACAATAGTGAAAATGATGACCAACTAGAACCTCATGGTGACCAACACATTTCTCATGACCAGCATCAGGACACTGAAGTAATTTGAGTTGATAATGCTTCTTCTTCGGACAGACCACAATGTCAGCGTGTTCGACCTCAGATATACTCAGACTTTGTGATGTATTGACATTTGCTTGATGCTATACTGTATATGTGTGTTGTGCTTTGTTGGGAACATGGGGCAGAATAATCCCCACACCTGAGGGTAGTCTACACAGTGACGGTGTTGTACAATATTTGGGTTTAGAATTTACACACAGTTTAATATTCTTTTGTCAGTTAAAAAAAAATTTGGACATTGTTAGTAAAAAAAAAAAGAAAAGAAAGAAATTGGTAGCGCACGACATTTTCACTTTCCGGAATTATTAATTCTACCTATGTTTATTATTGTTATGTATAATCTCCTTGTTTCCGGTTTCATTATTAAAGTGTGCGCTTTGTAAAACTATGAACCATGAACCGATCTAGAATCAAGTCAATTTTCAGATTTTGAATATCTTTTTTCAAACATAAAAATCATTGTAGAAAAATATAGCAACTTTTTTAATATTTAAAGACAAATAAAAGAATTTATATCATCAGTCTCGTTAAAAGTAATTGTGACAGTCTCTTGCTCCGGAGAGCTACTGTTGTATTAACCCCAACAAACACCTCTGAGGCTTGAAAGGCATTTATTGAAATATTGGTAAAAGAACTGTAAAAGAACAAAAAACAAGAATTACAATCTGAATGAAGCGACACAGATTACATCATACACCAACAGTGACAGAAACTGGTGACCAGACTTTAGCATATTATGTGTATAATATGAATAAATCAAACCAAGACATCAATCAAATGGGTAATGTAATAAACTTTAAAGTACAAATAATTTTATCTGACACTGGTAAATCTATCTAATAACATGAGCCAAATCTGAACTTCTTAAGTACATATGCACTACACGACTTACACCATAGATAGTAAAATAATAAACAGTTGACTAGATTTATGTATGACTAGACCTAAGACGAACATTTCAGGTATAAGTATATTAATGCAGAGTAGATTCTTAATTATCGATTATACCGATACAAATAGATTACACTGATGAAAAAACCTAACCCGAATTTTCTCTTAAACAGACATGTTTACATATAGATAAATTTCACTAGTATACCAAAATCATCCTGACATGGACAAATAATGAATTCAATTTTTACGTACTGATAGAAAAACACTTACGCTGTGGCCTGAGACAAGATTGTCAAATCTAAGAGTTAATAAAAGGCAAAAAACAGTGTGCTCGGAAGCACATGTTGTCGACAATCAAAACGAGGCTCGTTTCTGCGCATAAAAGAAAGAACCAAGGTAAACATACAAAATTCCGGGACGGAACAGTAATCATTTCGTAAGTTCTATAATCGATACATTAATGACCTTGTTAGCAAATACAATTTATATCCTAGAGTCAAATGCTGACCTTTTTATACTAATTGTTAGTCCATTATTTATAAACCGAATTGACGACGAATTTTCTGGATCATGAAAAGGAGCACACGGTGGGTGTCACCGGTATGCAGGGGATGCTCCTTCCTCTATTGTACCTGATCCCACCTCTGATGTTTTGGAGGCCTGTGTTTGCTCTGCTCTTGTTTTGTATTGTTTTATGGACTTTGATCTTGAGTACCGTTCGTTACCTCCATATATTTCATCAAAATGGTTTTTATAAATAATGGAATATGAATGTTTGATTTTTAAAAATTGTTTTAGTTGAAAATCTGAATTGAGACCCTGTCATGATGCAACTTTAAACACTTTATTGAGTCTGATACATTTGTTTCATACTTCGATATTTTACTAGAAAAAGACGAAAATCTAACAGCAATCTAACAACAACGCTCTCTGAAGAACGTGAAGACTTTTAACTTTTCAATCGTCAACTTCCCTTACTTATGCAGCAATATAGTCTGCATTAGGGTTTATATCTCTCAGTTGATTCGATACGCAAAAGCATACTCTTCGTACAAATTCTAAAGAAAGAACGAGGTAAGATATTGTCAAAGAAGTTAAATTAAAGCAGAATTTAAACATTTTTGTTTAAAATTATCATTTTGTATCCAAGTCTAATGTTCGATACAATGACCTATTCAGCAAATACAATATATCATTAAATCAAATGCTGACTGTCGTTTTTCTAGCTAATTTTCGACGAATTTTTTTGTGATTACCCTTTCATGACAAGGAGCACATGGCTGGTGTGACCGGTCGGCAGTGGATGCTCAAGCACTCCTTCTTGGCACATGATACCACCTTTGAGGCTCTAGGGACCGTGTTTGCTCTGATCTTGATTTGTTTTGTTTGAATGCTGTTTTAAGCTTGAATACTGTACGAATTTTTCGAAATTTCATGACAAAGCGTAAAAAAACTACAAGAATATATATCTGGGATTATATTTACAATTGAAATCTTTTTTTATGAAATGTTGATAATAAAGAATAAAAGTGAACTTTGTACACTTGTACAAAGTGAAGAAGCCAATAATACATGTATCGACTCATTTGGAGTAGAGGGCGTCATTTGTTTTTTTAATTAATGTCATAAATATTAGTTCATATTATTATCAAATCATTCTTGCCAAATTTCCATATTCGAATTAAGAATTTGTCTGTGTCAAACTCTAAGATCTATGAAGTATAAATCTATACTTATAAATTGATAGATTTTGAAAATAATCTCAAAGAAATGCCTGCACAAGAATTCATACCTCTATTATTTTAGGTTTGAGTTGATGTTCGTAAACTATAATCAGATTACACTTGCATAGTCATTTCCGTTAATTTATTTAAAAATCTATTTTCATATTTGGTAAAACAAATAGCAAACAAAATATCTATCAAATGAAGAAAGATCATGCTCCTGCATACTTTGAAGAATTATGTATGGTGTCATCATTGATTGAAATTTAAATACTCACCCCTACTAATGTGTTCGGAACTTTTTATTTTTCGGTGTTCTGCAAATTATAAAATCCAAGGAGTTCAAAGTAACTTTGACAAAGGGACAGTAGCTCTGGAGAAAGTCAGCGAGACTACAGAGAGATAGGGTAAATTATTCACGGAAATGTGGCTAGGAAGCTACTAGCACGTGGAGACATAGTAAACAGAGAAGTTATGTGGTGTTTCAATTTTTACCACCGTATAATATCTGTAGAACGAAGGATATGGAGATAACAAACAGTATTCAATATCAAAGTCCATAAAACAATACAAAATAGGAGCGGACCTCCAAAACATCAGGTGGGATCAGGTGTTATGGAGGAGTGAGCATCCCCTGCTGACCGGTCACACCCGCCGTGTGCTCCTTGTCATGATAGAGAAATAACGGAAAATCCGTCGTCAATTCAGTGTATAAATTATGGACTGACAATAAGTATGAAAAACGTCAGCTAGCATTTGACTCAATGATAAATTGTATTTGCTGACAGATAAGGTCATGGTATCGACCATAGAACTTACAAAATGATGAAGTTAAACGAGAATGCTGATAGTCTTGTTTCATCAGCTTGTTTGACAATAATTTACTCTGTCGTATCTTTTATCTCAAGCTCACCAGAATATATCGTATCGACATAGGAATGGAAATTTCCATTGGAAATTGACAATGCGTCGTCGATATATCTAAATGTCGAGTTGAAGGCCACAACAAGTAATTTCTACTTTTCACATATAAGATTTTGAATAAATTCTGCTTCATATGAATACAAAAATAAGTCTACTTATAACAAAGCGCAGTTGGTACCCATGGGAATTCCAATAGATTGTTGGAAGACTTGGTCTCCAAAAACCACATAGATATTGTCAATCAGAAACTAAAGCATCTTTTTTTTTTTTTATGTCAACTTCAGAGTACTTTTGTGAGCAATCAGAATGTGTTTTAAACTTCAATTTCATTTGAATTCATTCAACGTTAATAAATATACATTATCTATGATATTATTTTTCTGCATTCGTGCATTAAAATTTCTTTTTGGACAAATATACACCTGTACATGTATTTGGAACCGGGCCTATATTTTTTGGCGTTAGCTTAGCAAATGAGGCACAGACATAGCTTTAACTGACAAATCAGATGAATGAGAATTGCATTATGGGTTATTACGTGTACTACAGGTATTTCACACCTAAAAAACCAAATATAATCGCGACGGGATAGGCACAAAGAACATTTTTCCACCCATTTCATTGAGCAATTTCAAGTGTTTCTTTTTGTCCTATTATTTCCATGCTAATAGTGACAAGCAATTCATTTATAGAATAAACATAAAATTCTAGGTTTTTCTAAGTCATTGTACAAAGCGATTTGAGTCTGTATTGATTCCTTAGTCGTGCTATCGGTAAATACAATTGTCAGGTGGATTCGCTGTCCAAAAACACGTGTGACACGGATATTGAATGCTCAGGAGATGCTGCTCGGTTTCCTAATCTTGAAGCTCTGAACTTGACATAAACTATATTTTATTATACATATTTTCTAGTTAACATCAAATAAAAAACGCCGGTGACATCTTTCATGATTTCTAATCTTTGTATTTTTTTTTATATGAACATATTTTTCGGCCAATATATATAATATCGATCATAGATTGACCTGAACCACGTGTTCGAAGGAGAATTAAAACATGTGTACGAGTAGTTAGCGTAAACGTTGCTGTTCATTCAATGATTGGTCAGTTGGTGCGTGGTAAGACCTGCCGTGCGTATTAATAACTATAGCCATATAAGGCATACAAAGGTTTGTCAGTGTAAATGATATTGTAAACACATTTTTCCTACCATGGTATCGGGCTATGTTGGAGGAAATTGTCTCCGGTGGGCTCCAATTTTTGCCATAAATTATCACAAAAGTAAAGATAAAGTACATTGTACTTCAGAAAGATCAGGAAACATTTTTTTACAGGACATTCAAAAGAAACAAAATATAGCATGTTCCTGTTTATTGCCAATCCTATTTAAAACCGGTTCTACCCTGTAACCTTTGAATGTGTCAACCTAAACCAAGTGGCCTGAATTTAAATCACAATAACATTAGCAGAGGTGATACTGATCATTAACAAATTTAATTTTATTACAGATAAAGATAAATGCGACACGATAGATGATTATCACTGTCTTCATGACGGATACTGTAATAATACTGATGGATCTTTTTCCTGTGAGTGCAAAATTGGTTGGAATGGATGATGGATCGCAGTGCAGCAAAGGTACATATATATGCTTTTCCTTCGAAAAAATAGAGACATGATTATGTGTAATAAAATGGAATGAGAACTTCAATTCTCTAATATTATTACTTTAAAAGGATTCTTTCTTTGTTGGGTTAACTGTTTGTTACTTTACGTACCACGTGAGAATTTTTCATATATTGTACCGGAAATGGGCTTCACATTTAGACCAACTCTCGATATTTAGAGTCATTGTTCATTGAGGATTCTTTATCGTGCTTTTGCCAACCCTGACATTAGACCTCTGTTTTAAAGCCACATCTGAAAGCCTTTTTTTCTTTCACTTCTTATGCTGGACACTGGACAAGAGAACAACCAATGCTTAAACCTACTATTAGAATTGAAATATTTTTATAACATAACATTGTATAACAAACTAAATTATTTTAAAATTTCTTTTATTTTTGTAAATTTTAATGAATGTTCACAAAACCCTTGCAACAATTTTTCGATATGTTTAAACACTCATGGCTTATATATTTGTCTCTGCAATAGTTCACTTTGTCAGGAGCCCTGTTCAAAAGGTATCCATTCTTTACAATTGTAATCATTTCAAATTCTTTAAAAGGTCAGAATATAAAGATGATATTTTGTGGATTTTTTGTGGATCGTTTTTGAAATCTCAACATTCATTTGTTCCTAAGGAATCTTTCATTTCAGAAAATACTTTTGAATCATTTCTTGAAAATGTGCAATACTGGAGCATTCCTGAAAATCAAAAACGACAGCTGGAGACTTTAAAAGAAACCATCAAAGAAATTAAGAACAATCTAACAATTGACAGAAAGCGCTTACGATCTTCGATTGACAAGCGTATTAGCGCCGCAGACCCTCGCCCCTTGGCTGCTGTGGCGTGTTACGTTGGGGCTCTATTTATATCTCTTGTCATGGGCCTTTTACTGATGTTGGACTGCAGTCGGTTGTTTATGAAGTCAAGGAAATGCCATTAAGTCTTTAAATTCTTTCTCTGGAACTTCAAATATATCCGGTTCATATAGTTCATATAAAACTCTTTAAAACTGCGTTAATTTTGTTAATTAATTAATTGTCAAGCCTCTTGATTTATATAAATTTTCTATGAGTTGATATGAGTTCAGTGTTAAATACTGTAAACCAACTTCAACTCCCGGTCTTCACATGTACGTGCCCCTAACACCATACCTATGGCCACTAGAAGGTTTCCTTATGTATTATAAATTTTGCACCTCCGTACATGATACAAGTTTATATGTTAAAAACCGTCAACTGTTGAAGTCAATGCTTCTCGCAAAGGTTCATTAGGGATTGAATACCTTAACAGCACTTTTTAAAAGTTTACATTTAAGGAATAAATCTTCCAGGATCTTTTTGTGTAGTTCTTGTGTATTTAGTTCCAAAAACTTACTGTTATGGTTATGTTGATACCATCTAATCTTGTCAACCGCATTTTCCATCATCTGAGGCCGAACATTCGAGGCATAGCTACCTGCTTCTTTGTCTGCTGCCCTCTGACATAAAGGCAAAATAGCCTGTTGGTACATGTGCTCATAAGGTAGATCCCTAAATGCTTTGGTTGTTAATGAGAGTACCCTATCTGATAAGTCTTTCAGAGACTCCTCCAGTGCCTGCCTAGCATTCTGAAATTGCACCTGAGCAGTCTTTGGGAGTTCTTGAATATATTTTAAAAGATTACAGTAGTTGAGTGCAATATGAATCTAGAGTATGGGGATCTTGTGTGGAAATTTGAGAAACGTTTGGGGTTCAAAGAACTCCCAATACATTTGGCGATGTATTCTTTTCAGCGTTTTTGGCGGAAAGAAACTTTCGCTAAATCAAGTACAACGCTAAATGTCTCTAACATATATACAAATGTACATTAATAAAGACATTAAGAAATGCGCTAAATGAAATCTACGCTAACTTTTTCAAAAATCAATTTCCGCCAAATATTGTACACGCTAAATATAATACATTTACAGTATAAGAGCGTAATATTAGCTTGCCTTCCCCTCCATGTACCAACAGAGCTTATCTCTGCACTTATGTGCGAAGCAACCACTCTGCAAATCGTGAGAACATAGCATAGAAAGCCTGCCAATTAGGTTTCTCATCATATTTCAATGTCTTACGAAGGGATGTTACTTTACTTGACCTATCAGGCAGCTTGCCTTCATTTCATCCCCATAGCTCCTGAATTCCCCTACCCTAGGGTTGGACCCCTATCTACAACCTTTGGAGGTCCATACCCCATGTCAGATGTTCTACGATCTTGTCTTCATGTTAAGGCCAATAGCGCTGAGTAGAGGGGTGTAATATGGTGTCCTATTATCCTCTCTAAACACAAGTGACTTTCTCCTACTTTGTTTTTGTCCATCCCTTGCACGAGTCACTCGATGACCTACCCTGAAATGATATTTCAAATCATTGAACGCCCACTCTCTTCCAGTAAGAAGAAGGCCAGTTAGATTGACCTAGCATTTGATGGACGGTTTTTGGGCCATAATATGTTCCAGGGTCCCTATGAGGATGGTATCGAGATACTGGTGTAGGTCAATACTCATCATTAACAACATATTCCTTAACAGTACAGTAAAACTCGTTTAGCACGAACACGGACATAGCGAAGTTTTTCTGGGTCCCCGGCAAAATTCTAAGCAAATCTTTGTAAAATTTTATAACGAATTCTGATATAACGAATTTATGGATATAGCGAACTGATTTTGAGTCGCGTTGAAGTTAAATATAATAAAATTTACTTCTTTTATAACGAACTCTCAAAGATTATAAAAAAATTGATAAAATGAACTGACTTTATATCATTTTAGCATCTGTATATATATAAAATTCAATTCATAATAAAACCTTAGTTATCGAAGATATGTTTTGTAATATTTGCTTTCCTAACGTATTTGGTAGTAATACTTGAAGGAAAACCTGCATAATTGCGAAGTCGCTATAATGGTTAAACGAATTCGTTATACGGATATAACGAATTAAATTCAAAGGTCCCAAGGACTTTGCTATAACTGAGTTTTACTGTAGTCTCTTCATCTAAGAATGCTGAGTTAAACTCCTCCCCGTATGTGTCTGGGTAAAAATCTGCCCCCTCGGTATGTTGTATGCGATGGAGATCTAGACCACAGAGTCTCATCTTTGTAGTTAACCCCTACTGACCTCATACCCCTTGCATATGACTTGATATGTTGTTCAAACCACTTTCTCCTAGTAGCAAAGAACTCATTTAATCTTTTCACCATTTCATAATGCTCCCCGCTCCCTTATCAAATTCCAGTATGTCATCTACTGTCTCATCAGACATGGGATCAAATTCAGCATGGAAGCAAATTCGCTCCTCAGCTTTCGGCAGCAGATTCTTGTCCTGACCTCTATTTAACAAATTCTACATAATGTTTTAGTTCTTACAGTAAATTTATATTCTATAATGCTAATTATACTATATTCAATAAAAACCCCATCATGGAATCCCATACCGAAACATTTAGCGAGGAACTATATTTTGTGGTGGAAGGATTTTATTAGATGAAAAAATCCCAAAGTTTTCCTCTTTTGAAGTATTCAGTATTGTTAAGTTAGCATTCCTATTTTTAAATTCAGCCTGCACACATAGTAAGTTTGTAGTGGAATATTCGATGCTGGTCATAAATTATATATAAAATTAATTTACACATATTCTATCGTCATATTTTGATAAATATACCAAATATAAGTCTTTGAAAAAAAGTAGCCCAATTTAAGCTTAAAATTAGCACTATTTTAGTAAGATCTTAAAATTGACATCACAGAGAAAATTTTATAACTGATTTATATTTTAGACGTATTTATAGTGCAAAAAGGTTATATTAATTGCTCCTTAGTGCGAAAAGAAGCGCACTGACCCCGATATTTTATTCATTATACTTGACAAAAAATACTCAATACTTTTGTGCACAGGAGCCAACCTCCTCAACAACAATAATTCCAACCCTCTTTTGAACCGTGAGCTCCTTGTACAGACGAAAAAAAATCGCCATCAGTATGTGAATTCGCTTCAAATTCTAAAAAAATAAGAGAAAATATTTTTCCCCTCGCGATATGATTTGTTTTGACTCTTTTACACCACATGAGATTAGGTGGACATGGATTTACCTAAATGTCTGAGAATATCGTCTTGTCTTTGTAAAGGCTTCGCAGTAAGAGAGATTTCTGGTGACGTCACATCCAGGTGTAGGCTAAACCCAGTCCACACTACAATTCTCTCTAGACCTATTGAAATGCAGAATTTACTGAACTCTAATGATTTTCAGGGTTCTACACAGGACATAAATTGAAAGTGGGCTGGTTAATTGAAGGTGGGGGCTTAACCAACAAAAAAAGGTAAACACCAGTTTTCAATACCTATGTTATGTCTATCTTTGCAAAAACAAAAGTAGGGGGCTAAGCCCCCCCCCCTTCCCGGTTCCGACGCCTATGTAGGACTGGGGTTGTTCTTACCACTGATTGGTATGTTTACTCCTTGGAAGCTAGGATTCCTTTGGCAGAGCTATCTTGTCTCCGGTATTCTAGTTATTTTGACAACTTCCCTACTCTTTTATCTTTGGACAAGAAATAAATACAACAGCCATCCCATAGCAAAAGAATTGGCTCTCTTAGGTAATGGAACCTCCTGGAGGGCTGTGGTTTCTTCCATTAACGTAGGATTTAGAAGAGTATATAAATTCACAACAGGTGCCCCTGGGCGTAGAGTGATTGTGACGGACTCATGGGTGATGAAACCGTCCACCTACTATGTGAACATTGTCCATCAGAATGATGTACACCTATCCCTATCCAAACCAGTCTACCAGTCGACCAGTCAACTTGTCAACCCGTCGACCTGTCAACCTGTCTACCTGTCCACCTGTGTACCTGTCAACTATTCGACCCGTCAACCCGTCGACCTGTCTACCTGTCAACCCGTCTTCTGCTGGAAAATTTCTTCTAATTTCCTTTCTATTATCCAACAACGTGCATTAATTCGAATTTGGAGCATGAATCCGATTATAAAGCAAGACGTATTTATTCAAATTTGGCGTATGAAAATATTTTTACCGGGACTACTTATCCATATATCCTAGTTGAGCAACTAGGGTATACGGATACGTAGTTCCATAAAACCGATTAACATCTTAATTTCAAATTTAAAGTTTGATAAGAAATAGTTCCTTTCATAGTAGATAGTGGGAATATTTTGCCTTATTACTTTAAATAAATCCTTTTAAAAATAGTCCATAAGAAGTGTCCTTTACAAAAGATGCTTGACAATTCCACATTAAACCTACATTGACATCAAAAGGGTCGACAGGTCGACAGTTTGAACCTCTTACTAATCAACAGTGTCACCACAAAGGTCGACAGGTCCA
The DNA here is from genome assembly GCF_032062105.1 of Saccostrea cuccullata. Classification (NCBI taxonomy): domain Eukaryota; kingdom Metazoa; phylum Mollusca; class Bivalvia; order Ostreida; family Ostreidae; genus Saccostrea; species Saccostrea cuccullata. Next base: position 210,323 of record NW_026929355.1, on the reverse strand, counting down.
CAGTTGACACCTCTTATTAATTTTCAAACCCATCTGAGATATTAGGGTTAGTTTTCAAATCCACTTGAGAGGTAAGGGTTAGTATTCAAACCAGGCTGAAAGATTAGGTTTAGTACTCGAACCCCCTGAGAGATTAGGGTTAGTTTCGAACCCACTTGAGAGATTAAGGTTAGTTCTTGAATCCACCTGAGAGATTAAGGTTAGTTCTCGAATCCACCTGAGAGATTAGGGTTAGTTCTCGAATCCACCTGTGAGATTAGCGTTAGTTCCAGAACCCACCTGAGAGATTAGGGTTAGTTCTAAAACCCACCTGAGAGATTAGGGTTAGTTCTAAAACCCACCTGAGAGATTAGGGTTAGTTATCGAACATGATAGATAAGGGCTCTTCCTCTATCCCACCTTGGGGTCAACCCGTCGACCTGTCAACCCGTCCACCTGTCTACCTGTCAACCAGTCGACTTGTCAACCTGTCAACCCTTCGACCTGTCTACCCGTATACCTGTCAACCCGTCGACCTGTCTACCTGTCAACCAGTCGACATGTCAACCCACTACCCGTCTACCCGTCGACCTCTCTACCCGCCAATCTGTCTAAATGTCAACCCGTCGACATGTCAACCTGTCAACCCGTAGACCAGTCTACCCGCCGACCTGTCTACCCGTCAACCTGTCAACCAGTCGACCTGTCAACCTGTCTACCCGTCGACCTGTCTACCCGTCAACCAGTCTACCAGTCGACTTGTCAACCCGTCGACCTGTCAACCCGTCGACCTGTCTACCCGTCAACCAGTCTAGCAGTCGACTTGTCAACCCGTCGACCTGTCAACCTGTCTACCTGTCCACCTGTGTACCTGTCAACCATTCGACCCGTCAACCCGTCGACCTGTCTACCTGTCATCCGGTCTTCTGCTGGAAAATTTCTTCTAATTTCCTTTTTATTATCCAACAATGCGCATTAATTCGAATTTGGCGCATGAATCCGATCATAAAGCAAGGCGCATTAATTCAAATTTGGCGTATGAAAATATTTTTACCGGGTCATTTATCCATATATCCTAGCTGAGCCATCCAAAACTCAAGCTGTTTATTATCAGGTGAGTTAGTTTGCTAAAACAGTTTGATGTATTTTATAAATATAAAATATTTTCAATAGAAGCAGGTCTGGTGTTCATAAAGCTTGCACTTCATGTTTTGTTTTGCTTAAATTGACCTAACTATAACCCGAACCTCTACATTAATTTTAACCTGGAACACATAATTAGAAATAAAGATAAAATGAACATTTACAGTCAAACTTCGTTATCTCGAACCTGACAGGACTGAGAAAAAACTTCGAAATATCCGAGGATTCGAGATATTGAAGGTTAAATACTTAAAGAATATGTGGTTGGGACTTTCAAATCACTTCGACATATCCATGGTATTTAAGATATCGGAGTTCGAGATACCGAAGTTTAACTGTATTAACAGAATAACAAGAATATTAACACAAAGTCTATATGTAACTGAAATAATACCCCCCCCCCCACATAGCAAGGAAGTATAATAGGATCAGTACTGAGAAAAACACAGACAACAGACACTCATCAGATACAGAGATGCTACTGGTAGACAAACCCAGTGCCTAACTATCATATTCCCTCCTTAAGGTCTTTACTTCTGTTTGTTCCAAACTCTTTTGTGGCAGATCCTTCCAGATCTTCCACATTTCACCTTTAGGGTACGGCAAACAGCATCAAGGGTAACTTGTCGTAGAGAAAAGTGATGAAGAAGGCCAGGACCCTTCCCCCACCCTTACTAGCCTGTTGTTCCACCAGTTGATTTTGATGGTCACCAGAAACCAAACTTTCCTGACTGCCACATCTGAAATACATTCTATAACAAAATATTTTCCGCAAATAAAGTGCCTTCGTTTTAAAGATTTTATGAAGTTTCCCTACTGATTTATTGATTCTTTTTCAGGTTGAATGCTTTAGAGTATAGAGATTTGAAAGACAAGTTGACAACTCCTATTGTCAATGCCAGGAACATAGTGATAAAGCAGTCCCTCAGTGACCAGTTCCTAGAGGCGTTCAGGCACCAATTCAGCCTCAACCAAGTGTTAAACATGCCAGAAGGAATGGTAAGGCACCAAGTCATTCTAAATCAAGTCTTTAACATGCCAGAAGGAATGGTAAGGCACCAAGTCAATATGAACCAAGTCTTTAACGTGCCAGAAGGAATGGTAAGGCACCAAGTCATTCTAAATCAAGTCATTAACATGCCAGAAGGAATGGTAAAGCACCAAGTCAATATGAACCAAGTCTTTAATGTGCCAAAAGGAATGGAAAGGCACCAAGTCATTCTAAACCAAGTCATTAACATGCCAGAAGGAATGGTAAAGCACCAAGTCAATATGAACCAAGTCTTTAATGTGCCAAAAGAAATGGAAAGGCACCAAGTTCTAAACCAAGTCATTAACATGCCAGAAGGAATGGTAAGGTACCAAGTCAGCCTCAACCAAGTCTTTAACATGCCAGAAAAAGTTGTAAGACACCATGTCAGCCTTATTCAAGTCTTTAACATGCCAGAAGGAATGATAAGGCACTTGTAAAATCATACCAACAGTTATATAATGTAATATCAAGAAGGACTTTGAAGGAGTCAGTGTGTTCCATACATCCACTTTAAGTAAGACTTTTATTTCTGAGAATAAATTGACTTTGGATTATTTCATCAAGGAATGACTTTTTTAATAGTGTATGAGATAAAGTAAGCTGATGTGGATATCACTTCATTTATGGTGAAAAGTAGTCTTGAAAAGATTTAAATGAGAATCAGATTTATTTATTATTTTTTTATGATATTCCAGGAGGCGGGTACTTGCATCGGGTGTATGTAGAAGGAGTCCGACATTAAGCTTGTGAAGTTATGTGACAGTGTCGAGGCTGGCCAGTGTGTTCAGTGCTACTGCCCCCCATGTTGTGCCTAGAATGCATGGGAAAGTGGTACGCGAGTCGCCAGGACTAACAAAGACCGGAAATCTGGATGTCAGAGACCTCCCCCTATCCAACATATCGCGACGTGTTCTGTGTACTAGCTAGATGTGTGTCAGATCGTATAATGATTGGTTCAATTATGCCGTGTTCTGTGTTCTAGATGTATGTCAGATCGTAAAATCATTTAAATGATGATTGGTTTAATTCATATGATAAATATATATTATTATAACAGTAACTTGATCCGAAGGGTCGTATCACGTCGAGTTGACAGGTTCTGATCATCAGATCTAACGAGATGCGAAGCGTCGAGTTTGATCTGATGATCAGATCGATCCGCGCCTGTCCACGAGACGTGTGATACGGCTCTTCGGATCAAGTTACTGTTATAATGATTTTATTATATACCCCCTTATAAGTGGCTAAATATATTAAAATAAACCTTTAGAGATCAATTGTATAATATTAATCCATTAAACATAGAAATTCATATTAAGAATTGTTACATCGATTCGTATTTCAAATTATGGCTTAATACTTTACCTCGTTAAAAAGAAATCAAATTGAGAAGATAGGTAGTCCTCATTGAAAACGACGTCACAATGAGTTACGTCAAAAAAATATTACTCCGCTTGACATAAACTTTTAAAATAGATATTTGAAGCCCTTTTCCAAAGGAAAAAAATGGAAAAAAATGTCTCATTGTCTACATTGAAATTAAATTATAAGGAATGAAGCTTATTTCAACTTATGTTACGCTAAATAACATAACTTGGGGAAGTTTATGCTTTTTTTATAAACCTCTTCGCGGTTTACAAAGCGTAAACTGCCCTAAGTTATCTTATATCGCTAACAAAAGTTGAAATAAGCTTCATCCCTTAAATTATCACACCAGAACTTGGATTTGCTTTTGGCAAATAATTTTTACCCTATAGACAAAACTATTTAATTTATGGTTTTGAAACCATTGGCAACAATATTGTCCAGGAAATCGGCTACTTTTCAAACCAAAAACACTCTCCCGTAAACCACAATACTCTTCAGAATTGTTCTCTTTATCTTACTGCTTATTCTTTTAGGTACCATTTTGCAGATATTTCAATTAAACACTCCTAATAACACTTTGCATTTATGACAAAACAGAGTTACATCCCCTAGTGACAACTACTGTTGAAGGAAAAGTGTAGCTGAATAAGATCAATTCGTTGTGTTTGAGTAGGTGCTTAATTCGGTGCCTTTTTAAGTGGTAAAACGTTTTAAGCTTAAGATATCTTCGCGTATGTACTGTTAGAGCAATGTGTTTCTTATAAATTATATCTTTAAGTAGATGTTTGACTAGGACAAATTATTAAGAAGCTTATAATTAAATACAAAACGAGTACGTCAAAAGTGCAACAAGGTGTCATTTTCCCATGCATTGACATCTTATTGTATTTTCAGTAGTAGTTTGAAATTCTGGTTTAAAAAATCTTAGTAATCGAATTGTTTTACAAAATTTCGGGTAAAATAATGTAAATCAAACTTTTCTCTTAATTGTAGCCAGTAATTTAAATTTTGTTGAAGAAACTTAGAATTATGCAAATGTTTGATAGAGCTTCACCAAGCAACATATAGTGAACATGTATCTTTAAAGATTACATAAAGATAATTATCTTATAAAGTCACAAATTTATTTTTGATGATTAGATATGATGTTTTTGAAGTCCGTGTGTGCTCTGCTCCTATTTTGTATTGTTTTATGGACTTTGATATTGAATACTGTTCGTTATTTTCATATCCTTCATGGAGATGACGAATAGTATTCAAGCTCAAAAGTTCATAAAACAATACAAAATAGGAGCAGAGCAAGCTGCGTTTATCAAGTTTCTTTCTAAAATGAGTTTGTTGATCAAATTTGAATTGGAAAATGTAAAGTAGGTGTTTTATTCACATTAAATTATTTGAGATCTACTAGTTTTCCCTATGTTTTAATATTAACTTCAAAGATGAAGTTTGAAGAATTATCAGGGGTAAAAGGACATTACTTTGAGAATTGAGATACATTTTTGTGAGCATTTTCAATTCGTCCATGCCTGATTTTCAGAACCTAAGGATCGGGGTAACTTAATAATAATATTTCCTTCAATTCATATGTAAACACAAAAGATATCAGTTACCCTTAAACATATGTATATGAGTCTCAATAGAGTGCCACATCTGTTTCATAATTATATTTTACTAGAAAAAGACGTTTATGGTAATTTTAACAGCAAACCTTTATCATAAACGTGATAACTTTAACATATATGAACCTCGATTTCCCTTATACAACAATACCTATACACTTATCACCTGTATAAGGGGTTTGTTTCGCTCAGTTAATTCGAAACGCAATTAAGAGAATGTATTTTGAAGGGTTTTTAAAACGTGGTATGTTCTTGACAAACAAGTTGATGAAACAAGAAAATCAGGATCAAGTCTCGCTAAAAAGCATCATTTCGCAAATTCTGTGGTCGATAAAATGATTAAGTCACATGCTGAATGATGTTTTTCTTACTAATTATTGGAATAATACTCACAATGAAATATACACAGTTTGTTTGATCATAACAAGGAGAACACAGCGGGTGTCACCGGTCAGCAGGGGGTGATCACTTCTCCATGGCACCTGATCCCGCCTCTGATGTTTTAAAGGTATGTTTTTGCTCTGCTTCTGATTAGTATTGTTTGAATTAGGGATATCAATTTTACTCGGACAGCTTAGTCGAATAGTCGGATGCTTTAGTCGAACGATATGTCGAATATTCGTTTAATTTTAATTATTTTTTCGTACCAGTTTCACTGTTTGTTTTTTACAGACTGGTTTACAATATTGAACCTACGCTATCACCATTATATAATGAATTTCTGAATTGTAAACATGTACGTAGTGCAATAAAAATTGTACATCAATATTGTATCCAATGTATTTAATTTCAAGATTAATATGTTAGCTGCACGTTTTATCTAAATGCAGGATATCAAACGCTCGTATTTGTCCTGGCTTTCTTTACATAACGGTATTACATGTACCCCATAATTGAAGCCAATTATTACGTGTCCGTCAAAGATCTTTCACAGGAAAAAAATTAAAGCGTGTCTCTTATAAAAACAAAGAGAGAGCGAGGGCTTGAGATAAATTTAAATTAGGAAATTTTGTGCAAACAATCAACGATTGTATGAAATTAATATCAAAAAGAGAAAACACGGTTTAATTACTCTCATATTAACTGACTCCGTATTTACAATTTTGTAATATTAAAGCTGTTTACTAGTAATTAATATTCTTTCTTAATAGTTGTATCACGTCAGATCTTAGTTGAATCTACAAAAACTAAACAATTGCCCTCTCCATTTAAAACAGTCAGAGATAGACAATTATTAATAAGCATGTTTGATTTTCTTTCCCATTCTGCCTTTTTGTCATTTATGCGGAGAATTTACTACAGGAAAGTTTCACTTGAAGACTGTTTATATATGTTTGACTGATATATGATACATCATGCATGAATACAGTCCTGTTTAACATATATTTGATAACACTGTTTACCTTTTTAAGCTATACCAATACTGTAGATTTTGAAGACATGTTTGCCGAACATACATCGACGTACAAATAATTTCCTTTGAACAATTATACCATATCCTTCATTTTACATATGAAAATATTGATCTGTAAATAAATCAAATGGGCAAATATAAGTTTATTGCCTTGAATTCAAAAATTACCTTGATGAAACACATTTTTAATGAATAATCGACTAAAGAAATTTTAGTCGATAGTCGGTATGATCGAACGATAGTCGAGTACTCGATTATTCGTTGACATCCTTAGTTTGAATGGACGTTTGAACTTGAATGCTGCTCGTAATCGCTATATATTTCATGTACATACTTAAAAAGAAATCTCCAACGAAGCAGAAATAAAACCCCTTAAAATCACAAAATTTAACGACACTCCAAAACACCAAAACGAACGAGTATTCAACATTCCATGCCATAAATCCCTATAATGTATTAAGGTCCATCATAGATACCTGCGTTAAAAAAAAATATAAATATACTTTTTTATATCATTGGTTATTTGCAAAATCTGCTAAAATCATTTTGATCGTACAAATACTCTAAAATGATATTTAAAGGATGCTTGAGTTTCATTGAAAATATCTTTGAATTTCTTAGAGTAGTTTTTAGAGACAGTGCTATTATATTCTGATGGAATTCTACTGGGTACTGATTGTATAAGTCTGCTAATTGTCTGCATATGAAGAATTTAGATATACCGAAGAGTACATGTATTATGAATTAGCAATTGATACTTCTATTCATATGTCCCTTCTATATACAATGTATCTCAGTGAAGTTGCAGTCTAGTATTATAAAACAAAAAGTCTTACTAATCTGTTTCATATTGGGATATTTTACCTGAGAAAGACATTAATATTAAACGCAAACTATTAGCCAATAAGTTGAAGAAACAAGGATAACATTAATTCGACTGGTCATTTAAAGAAAAACCTGCCTGTGTATTTAAAAGAAAATTGTAGATGGTAAATATCTAAGAAAAAGATACCTCAGTTTACTTTGAAAAATATTGATATTTAGATAAGCATTTCATGAAGAAAAAGAATGCAACTTTTCTTTCGTGCTGAGTGCGGAGTGATGAATTCTATAAAATGTTTATGAGAAAATAAGACATAATATTTTCCTTAAACTTAGCAATTTTCACTTATTAAATCATTGAAGTATTTCAAATTGCCGTTTTTCTTTCAACACTTGTTAAAGGACGAACATATATCTAGCTGTTAAAATGCAACGTGACACCGGTGATTAAACTTGTTCTGGTTAAGAATTTGAGTTTTCTAATATTTACAATGGCTGAGAATTTATCAACTCTAAAATAATCAATGACTATTTTAACATAAATGTAACCTTTATTTCACAAAAATGAAAAATCCCTTACAGAGTAGAGTCCTTAAAAAAAGCAAAGTAACATAATTTGTGAAGTATGTCAATATGATTTTCCTTGTCCCTGTTTTGAATGTAATTATGGAAGGAGATTCGTGCATGCACTCGAATAAATTCAATAGTGGAAAAGAACAACCCACGCTGTTATCAAACAGAATATAAATTAGCGTTCAAGACATTTTATTTTTAATGCCCTATTATTTATATCATTACAAAGCATTTGTCAACAAAAAAATTTTAAAATCTGATGATTAGAAATTACAGTTTCGTATAATTATAGCATTTAGTATGCTGAATCAACAAACTTTCATTATTTTTTTTTATAAACATATAGGCCTACTCATTAATATTGCAATCAAGACTAAAATTGCTATTACACTTAAGTTTGTATCAACATGTAAAGAAAAAAAAAACACCATCGATTGATGCGATGATTATCCATTCTATCTTATCAGGAAAAAGAAAAGTAAAACCTCACACAACACCTTGGTTCGTTCTAAACATTGCTGGACACAATGAGGCGGTGGCGTCAACTTCTAGCATTAATAATTTTTTCTTTAATTCTGTTTGATTTGGAGACTCATGGGGTGTTCGGAGGTATGTATTTATTTAACGTATTCTATTGAAAGTAAGGAAAAAGAAAATTTAATCCAGTTTATTAATTTTATCGTTTTGTTTTATTTTCCCATAATTGCACATGTTAATGGATTTTACACGTATTTCTTCACTAACGCAAATGATTTTCCGACCCTCTAAAAGTCTGCAAAAAGAAAATACTATAAAAAATTTAAAAAAAAAAAGAGCAAAATCATATTCAGAATTGAGAGAGGGAGGTTTTGTATGTACTGACTGAACGTCATGAAACACGGAAAAATACGATAGTGATCTTTTATTGTAAATAGTAAATACGTATTTGATTTACGAGCAAAACAGCTGTCCTGAATCAATGACTAAATCTTTCTTATTATCAAACTTTAACTCTCATTACACAACGATGTTAATCATGTGGCTGGTACAAGTCAAGACTAGGTATTCGAAGAGAGGATGTTATCTCGGAAAGTTTCTTTTTGATAATTATTTTAATGAAATTATTTGCTTTTTGTTTGGAAATGTCTTAGAAGAATAAAAAAAAAACTCCAATGTTTTTCTTCATTTAGGAAGCTAATCAGTAACCTATTTTTAATAACTACATTTTCTAAAAAGAAAAAAAATCAAGACTCAAGATAACTGTGTATAGCCACTTACCTTTTGAAAGGAGATGGGTGAACATGACGAGAGATTAGCCCATACAGCAACAAACATGAAGGTGAAAAATTAAATCTTTATTACATCAAAATTTTCCATAATATTTCATCTAACATTAAAGTATACTTTATGTAAAATTTTGAAAACTTGCACAAATCTGATGAAGATTGAAGTTATTTGCCTATGAAATATTATACACACACGAAAGAGGACAAAACGAGTCATTTTTTCACACTATTACACTATTTTTCGATATGAGTTGTCTTCTCTCCATTTTTTTGAAAGATAATCCTCAGAGTTTGCGTATAAATATACTTATTTTAGGTTCCAAAATTATAGAACAAAGACCCACTATACCTTAAAAATATAATTTTATGACATAAATTTCGTATCTTTTCGAGAAATACTTGAAGTCCCTGAAGTCAATGGTCACATCACAAACATGATTTAAATACCACTCTTCGTCAGGACTTGTGTAGCGTAGTGGTTAGCGTGCTAGTCTCAATAGAGTAAGCAACTCGGGATTTGTATTGCCAGGATTCGAACCCAATTTATACCACATTATTTTTTTAATAAAATAATAAATTTTAACGATTTTTTTCCCCTCAAAACTTCTTGTTTATCATGATTTCATAAAAAACAATGATGAGAACTTTACTCTGAATACTAAATTCACAATTTGAATATGATTTTCATATATGTGAAGTTAGTGGGCTTTCTGCACGCTAATTTCACCCATCTCCTTTCTAACTCCTTAAATGACACACAATTTTCCCTTGTAATGTCATTTGGGTGATTCTGCTTAGTTAAAGTGATGAGGCATATTCCCACATACATCTTATATCTTTAGTATAGCCAAAATAAAAATCGTATTCAAAAGTAAACGAATGTGAGAGATATGAAAATCAAATAAAACTGAATTTGTCATATTATATTTAAGAATGTGCGGAAGAAGACTTGAGGAAATTTTCCACATCTGACGACTATTTGTTTTGTATTTGCGCTTGGAGTAAATGGATATGCTCGTTCAAGTTACATGAAACAAAGTTTGCAGACATCTGTAATAAACGTAAGAATATGCTCTTGTACAGATTCTACGAATATGCATTTTTTATGTGTTCGAAAATAATTAACATTACACAGAAAGGATGGATAATTTCTAATAATTTAATACATTATTATGATAATCTAATCAATGTATTAATCAATTTTTATTCAAAATCTTTATATCTAATGAACAAAGTATCAATGCAGATTATTCAAAGTATTTTTCCTTGATTATTGCTAGCGCTCTCGAGCGCTAGCAACTACGTTAGTCCAAATTCCTGGAATACGCATGCTCGGCTTCACGGTCGTGCATTCTGGGAAAACTGTGAACACTACTATGGATAGACCGTACGATAACAATTTCGTTGTATCATTCAATAACTTTTTTTATTGTGTAGCTTACACTTTTAAGATAACTACATAATTGTAATACTTCAAATTTTCTTTTTTTCTGACGGAAAAAGCCAGAGTCATTATCTGATTGTTCTTAACGAAGACAAGGAGGTTTTTTACGTCTAAGCACAAGATAGACTCTATTTTCAAGACCTCACCACAGTAAAAATATATTCTATATGCTCGCAATCATGGCAATGTAGGGGAAGAAAAAATTCCATAAAGAAGGATTTACACTAAAAATTACGCACAAATCCATTATTTATTTTAAAAATATTTGTGTATGGCTTTCAACCTCACAGTTCTTGACAAAGATGACCTAAGTTCCAAGCTACTTCACATTTTCACACTCGAAACTTTCTGGATACTCCAATGGGTCAACACAAAAACTTCACCCCCCCTCCCGCCCACCCCCATCGTTTCTTTACCTATGTGTCTTTAAAATACACTTCATAAAATTTATAACACCCAGCCTCGAAAAACATTAAAAAATTCAGCAAAATAAATCACTTGATCACGGACCTTCCTTTCTATGTTTAAAAATTTGCTACTGCGCTAGCTCACCTATCGTTTTCAAAAGATAAACTTGTTGGAAAAATAGACTACATAATTCACGTGAAATGAAAATAAATATTCATTTTTAAAGCAGATGGATTTACATGCAGTGCAGGGAATATTAAGTCTGGTAAGTGTTCACGACATGTTCATTCCTCTCAAGATACAGTCACCAGTGAAGTAAGTGGTTCTCTTTAATTAAATCTAAAATTATAATCATCTATTTTTTCATTGCAAAGACAGTTACTTCACTAATATTTTGTTCTCATTATTTTCAAACAATAAACTTTCAAGAACAGTATACTGGTCACGGTAGCCTAGTTATAGAGCGTTCGCTTTGTGATCAGGGGGCCCAGGTTCGATTCTCGTTCGCGGCGCAGTGTCATCTCTAAGACGCAAACACAGGTAGTGACCGTTCCTTCGCCAAGCACTCGGCACAGGAAGTGAAAGTCACGGGTCTTTAGATATGACCTTAAATACGTAGGTCCCAATAACCTAACTTTTTTGACAAAAAAACTTTGCAAAGGTTTTTCTCTTCAAATATTTATAATTTTGAGGGATCTACTATGCATTCCGTGACTACAAAATCTGTAAGAACAGATTCTATAACAAAGGAAATTTCAAAGGCATTTTACGTCACTGAAATATTTTTTTAAAGCTAATTCGTAGTATTTTTGTTCCGAGCTTAAGAAAAAAAGGGAAAGAATGCGCGGATCGGGGTGGGGGCTAGAGGTACTTAAAGAAGCAGTAGAAAAAAAACTACTTCCTTTAAGATTTTAAAGATAATTTTAGAAAAAAAATACTAGAAGAGAAATTATAGAAAGAAAATGCATGTACTAGTATTAAAAAGGAAGGAATACTTATTGGATTTGTTTATCAATTTATTACAGTCTACGAAGAGATCATAACAGAATTAAGGATTGAGTATATCACTTATGTGACAAGTATCATAGGATCAGGATCATGTATGTATGAAACTATTTGTACACAAAGTTTCAAATAAAAAATCTATTAATACATGTTTAAACACAAAAATATCGATAAGTTATAACTGAAATATTATATCTTCATATAAAAAATCTTATTCTTTTTTATAATAGTTAGAAAAATCTAAAACGATATTGAAGGATAAATAATATCCCAAATTCTATCACATATCTATAAAATGTCCCCTTTGTCTTTTCACACACATATTTTCGCTTAAGCATTCTTAACTTTCAAATGAAGTTCATTCGACTCATCTATTTACACGTGGAATTAATTATCGCGTAATTTCGCGAGAAGCACCACACGCAAAATAAAATTACTCGCCATTATTTTTATGGTGCTGAAATCTATGTAAAATCTCTAAACCAACCGTCCATTTGCGATTCATTATTCTCGCGATTTGACGTTGAAGAGCCAATTCGCGATAATAAGTACTCATTACTCGCGAAAAATAAGAAATATACAATATAAGTTGTATTTGATGATATTATCATTGTATCGACAATAAAACATACGAAATGATGACTTCAAACGAGACTTTTGATATTCTTGTTTCATCACATTGTTTGTCTATATCTTGTCTCGCTTAAGAAATTGTTCCTACGTAGAGTAAGCTCTTGGATATATGCATGGTGCAAATGGAATCAACTGAAAATCATAAACACCAGCATTTAAATTTCAACATTTTCAAAATACTTCTATGTGCATTATTATTGATTATTTGCGATTTTATTGAATTGGAAAGCACCCTTGTATGATACTACCTTCATTTGTTAATTATGCTCCTATTTTGTACTGTTTTATGGACTTTGATATTGAATGCTGTTTGTTATCTCCTTATCCTTCATCGTAGAAATGGTTGTATAAAGCGTCAAGGAGAACATATTGATGTTGCAGGCTTTTGAATGAGTTTGGGATTCGAAATTTTCTTTAATTCTTATGAAATTTCTAGAATCCACAATTGATTAACACATTTTCTTGAATATCACACAATTAGAGGTATTCAATCAAAACTACAGAGGAGTAAAAGACATTGCTTCAAAATTGTTACGTCCATTGTACACTATGAAAGTAAGAAATAATATGTTTAAGTGGGGGAATATTCTTTTATTTCCTTAAAATTTTAGTTTTTATTAACATTTTGGTTTATATAAGATACCCATTTAAGCTGAAGACATTTGCCAGAATAGTCCGTGTCTACACAGCACCGAATGCATCAACACCAACGGAACTTACCGGTGTCTGTGTGAAGAAGGGTGGACTGGATATAACTGCAGTGTTGGTAAGAAATTTATTGACTGATATTCAATGTAAACAATATCCGAATGTATTTTTGCTAATTTTCCCGGAGCAAACGATGGTCAGTAGGACGCTAATATTATACAAGTGTTCGGCAAGGCCCGGTCAGTGTCAAGAAAGGCGTTGGAGCGATAAAGATCCCTGAGTGCTCAATAGTTTTGAAGGTAGAGTAAAGGTCTAAATTTGAAGCACTTCACCGGTTACATTGTGACGTCTTTATATAAGTGTAAAATTCTCGAGCGGATGTAAAACAACATACAATAAATCAATTATAGATTTGCTTAATTTCATTTTGCTGACAAGATCATTGTATCGACCATAGAACTTGCAAAATAATGACTTTAAAGGAGACTGTTTATATTCTCGTTTCATCAACTTGTTTGTCAATACTAGTAACTTACCTCGTTTAAAAACTTGTTCGAGCGGATATATTGCCTCCTCGTAAAAAAGGAAGTTGATAATTGAAAAGTTGAAGTCACTAACATAATTTTCTAGTTAAATATCCAAATATCAAGTTGTTTTGTGCGAGTCATCTATGTCACACAGCGATAATGATGTTGACATGGGAATTTGGACTGGCCAAGACTGTAACATCGATAGGAAGACATATTTAGTAAATTGTTGATTGGGTTACTGAACAAAGGATCAGTGTGCAAAGAATCTAACTTGTACTTGGCAATCAGAAGTTAGAAAACGTGGTCTTGTGAGTTAAAATATATCTGGACAAGCTTTTTTAAAACCTTTTAATTAGCATCATATCAATTGACGAAAATCATAGAAACATTATTTCAATTTTATTGCAACAAAATTGAATATTAAGTAGCTTATGTACTAAGAATATGGTTTTAAATATTTGAAATGACATTGTAAATTAGACCTCAATGCTTCGCAAAGTATCGTCTTTCTGTTCACAACAGATATCAATGAATGTGAGGAGAGCGGACCTTGCTATAATGGCGGATTATGTCATAACACTAATGGTGCATATGAATGTGAGTGTCTACCAGGCTGGACAGGGCACTACTGTGGTGAAGGTAAATTCTCATTAAAAGTGTTACATATATAGGTAATTAAGACTTGAAGTCAGAAAATCGAATTTACCGACGAATAAATCCATATATTTCACTTTACCTATCATAGAACACACAAAATTTTTTAGAAATTTACACAGCAAGATTGCCATTTTTCCTTAGTATTAAGAATAAAAGTAAAATTTGTGAGAGTACAAGGATGTGTCAATTAAACCCATCCAAAAATTTGAAGTTTCAATAACTTTAAGATGAAATAAAATTTTTAATATATTTTTGTGTGAAATGCTATTAAAATATATAAGTCGTGATATTATACAAAAAATATTAACTACAAATCTGTGTCCATGCACCTTCAAATTCTTTTAAGACTTCTGGAATCCACAATTGTTTTACACATTGTTTAGAATATGCCGTAGCACAGCACATTAGAGGTTCTTAGAACTGAAGACGGGTAAAAAGCATTGTTTAAAAATTGTTGTGACCACAGTGCACTATGAACGTAAGAAAAATATGTTGTAGTGAGAAATATTCTTTATTTCTTTCAAATTTTAGTTTTTCTTAATAAGATACATTTTTAAAGCTGAAGACCTGTGCCAGAATAGTCCGTGTCAACACAGCACCGAATGCATCAACACCAACGGAACTTACCGGTGTCTTTGTGAAGAAGGTTGGACTGGATATAACTGCAGAGTTGGTAAGAAATTTATTGATTGGTATTCAATGTATACAATATCCGAATATATTTTTGCTAATTTTCCCGGAGCAAACGAAGGTAAGTGCCAGAGTCGATTTAAAAGTACACTTACATAAAACAGTCCCTGGACATTTTCAAAAGACATTTAAAGATGCATTTTTAATTTTTTTTTTTTTTATAAAATAGCTTTTTAATTATCTGGTGCGCAACTTTTAGCAGCAAATCCCAAACGACGTTCCTTTATTGACAATTTTATTAATGGAGTAATTGTATTTTGTAATTTTAGTATTTTAATGTTATAATTTCTAACTCATATATGAGTATGTTTTTATGTAATCATAGCTCTTAAATTACATGTATGTTTACTTGCGTTTTACTGTATAGCGCTTTAGAGATAATTTATGAGTATTTAGCGCTTTATAAAATCATATATTACTATTATTATTATTATTACACATACTAATACAAACGCTCGTCACTTTGAAGTCAAAGTTATGAATCCTTCGAATGGGACCTAAAAACCGAGGTCCCATGTCAAGCTCGCATTGACACGATTAGGGCCTTTTACTGTTTAATGGTTCTGAATGCAGAGTAAAGGTCTATAAAATTGAATCCCTTTTATGGAGACGTCTCTATATTGGTGAAAAACTCTCAAATTGGACGTAAAACAACATACAATAGATTATAGATTGTATTTGCTGAGAAGGTCATTGTAGCGAACATGGAACTTGCTGAGAAATCATTTTAAACGAGAGAGTTAATATTCAACCTTTTTTTTTAAAACAACTTACCTCATTTTAAAGAGATCATACTCCTGTGATTCAATTCAATTCAATTCAACCGAGATATATAAACCCCAGAAGCAGGTGATGTGTATATAGCTTCATTAGTAAGAGGATTTGACAATTGAAAAGTTGAAGACATCACGTTTATGATAAAGCTTTGCTTTGTTGTTACGATTAACGTATTTTCCTAGTTGAATTAATGTCCAAAAATATCAAGCTTTTGTGCCAGGCTCATCTGTGTCAGAACACACAGGAATTCAGAGCACAGCGATAACTTAGTATCTATTCGTGGACAAATTTTCTTTTAAAATGGGGTGGGGGGCTAAGAAAGTTTTGGAAATATGAGCTGCATTTTTGAAAATTTTGTTTTGGTGTTAAAATGTATTGTTATGATAAACTTGTATGTAACTTGAGCCTTTATGATCAATTAGACTATAATAAAGCAGAAAAAAAGACTTCTTTATACAATCCAAAATACAGTTTTATATAAGAAATTATTATTGTTCAAAATGACAATAATGTAATTTTGATTCAATCGAAACTTTTAAATAGTTCTTTCATCGCAAATATGAACAACTGAAGTTTATTAAGGTTATTTTTTCTGTCTTTGAAATAGTTATTCACAATATCAACAAAAAATTCCGACATCAAAGTTGCAGCTCATATTGCTTTAATACACAATTACTTGTATTTGGAGTAAATGACTCAATCATTTCCAAACAATCCTCGTAATTGTCATAACCGACTTCTTATTTACAATTGCATTTTGAATGGACGACATTCTAACCCGAGTCGTTTTACAGATATAGATGAATGCAATACAACAAAGGATGCTCCATGTCTTCATGGTGGAACCTGTAATAATACTGTTGGATCTTTCTTCTGCGAGTGCCAAGATGGTTGGAAAGGATCACGATGCAGTGAAGGTGCCTTATGATATTTTTCTGGTGTCAAAGTGATATCACATACAAGATGGAACGAGAAACATAAAGTTGTGTCATATGAATTTTTCTTAAATGATCACAATCATTTCTGATTGCTTGTCCGTAGTGATGCATCTCATACGAAATGTTTTCACTCATATGAGCTTATACTTTCCTTTTTACTCTATTGAAATGTAACTTCCTTTGATGTATAGAATATCGTATCTAGAAAACATATCGATTTATAATTAATTCAGAACCTTAATATTGAGTGAGAAACTAGACATGACGTTTTTATTCAAATATCTTGTGTTTTATTTCAGATATAAATGAATGTTTAGGAAACCCATGCAACGATTCCGCAATTTGTATAAATACTTATGGCTCATATACTTGCATAAGCAATAGTTCGCTTTATCAGGAGCCCTGTGTAAAAGGTATCCTTTCTTTTCAACCTCATTCATTTTAAGGTATTTGAAACTCCAGAGTATTTCTGATTTAGCTGAAATAAAATCAGTGATATCAATAGTCTAGTTTAAAATTTATCGTAAAATGATTGTTATAATTATATATTGATGTATGTTAAATTTAAAAAAAAAACTGCATTGAAGTTAAGAAAATATCTTCAAAATTGTTATGTCCATAGTGTACTATGAAAGAAAGAAAAAAATGGCAAAATGTCAAAGTGGAGGAATAATCTATATTTCCTTAAATATTTTTTTCTTTATAATTTTGGTTGATAAAAAATACATTTTTAAAGCTGATGACCTATGCCAGAGTAGTCCGTGTCTACACAGCATTGAATGCATCAACACCAATGGAACTTACCGGTGTCTGTGTGAAGAAGGATGGACTGGATATAACTGCAGTGTTGGTAAGAAATTTATTGTGGAATTCAATATAAACAATATTCGAATCTAGATTTGATAATTTTCTCGAAGAAAACGATGGTAAGTGCCGGAGTCGATTTCAAAGTAAGGACACTAACATAATATATAATACAAACGCTCGTCACTTTGAAGTCAAAGTTACGGATCCTTCGAATGGGACCTAAAACAGAGGCCTCTTGTCAAGCTGGTATTGACACGATTACGGCCTCCTACTGCATAATGGTTTTGAATGCAGAGTAAAGGTCTATAAAATTGAAGCCCTTCACCGGTTTATGGAGACGTCTCTATATTGGTGAAAAACTCTCGAACGGGACGTAAAACAACATACAATAAATCAAATACACATGTATAGATTTTATTTGCTGACAAGGTCATTGTAGCGACCATGGAACTTGCTGAAAAATCATTTTAAACGAGAGTGTTAATATTAAACTTTTTCAAACAATTGAGATCATACTCTTGCGTTTCAATTCAGCCGAGATATATAAACCTCAGATGCAGGTGATGTGTACAATGCTTCATTGGTAAGAAGATTTGACAATTGAAAAGTTAAAGACATCACGTTTATCATAAAGCTTTGCTTTGTTGTTACGATTAACGTATTTTCCTAGCTGAATTAATATCCAAAAATATCAAGCAGTTGTGCCAGGCTCATCTGTGTCAGAACAAACAGGAATTCAGAGCACAGCGATAACTAAGTATCTATTCGTGGACAAATTTTCTTTTAAAATGGGGGGGGGGGGGGGCTAAGAAAGTTTTGGAAAATGCAGAATTAAACCAATATGAGCTGCATTTTTGAAAATTTTGTTTTGGTGTTAAAATGTATTTTTATGATAAATTTGTATGTAACTTGAGCCTTTATGATCAATTAGACTATAATAAAGCAGAAAAAAAAGACTTCTATATACAATCCAAAATAAGTTTTATATAAGAAATTATTGTTGTACAGTATGACAATAATGTAATTTTGATTTTATCGAAACTTTTAAATAGTTCTTTCATCGCAAATATGAACAACTGAAGTTTATTAACGTAATTTTTTCTGTTTTTGAAATAGTTATTCACAATATCAACAAAAACTTCTGACATCAAAGTTGCAGCTCACATTGCTTTAATACACAATTATTTGTATTTGGAGTAAATGACTCAGTCATTTCCAAACAGTCCTCGTAATTGTCATAACCGACTTCTTATTTACAATTGCATTTTGAATGGACGACATTCTAACCCGAGTCGTTTTACAGATATAGATGAATGCAATACAACAAAGGATACTCCATGTCTTCATGGTGGAACCTGTAATAATACTGTTGGATCTTTCTTCTGCGAGTGCCAAGATGGTTGGAAAGGATCACGATGCAGTGAAGGTGCTTTATTATATTTTTCTGGTGTCAAAGTGATATCACATACAAGATGGAACGAGAAACATAAAGTTGTGTCATATGAATTTTTCTTAAATGATCACAATCATTTCTGATTGCTTGTCCGTAGTGATGCATCTCATACGAAATGTTTTCACTCATATGAGCTTATACTTTCCTTTTTACCCTATTGAAATGTAACTTCCTTTGATGTATAGAATATCGTATCTAGAAAACATATTGATTTATAATTAATTCAGAACCTTAATATTGAGTGAGAAACTAGACATGACGTTTTTATTCAAATATCTTGTGTTTTATTTCAGATATAAATGAATGTTTAGGAAACCCATGCAGCGATTCCGCAATTTGTATAAATACTTATGGCTCATATACTTGCATAAGCAATAGTTCGCTTTATCAGGAGCCCTGTGTAAAAGGTATCCTTTCTTTTCAACCTCATTCATTTTAAGGTATTTGAAACTCCAGAGTATATCCGAGTTCTGATTTAGCTGAAATAAAATCAGTGATATCAATAGTCTAGTTTAAAATTTATCGTAAAATGATTGTAATAATAACATATTGATGTATGTTAAAGTTAAAAAAAACTGCATTGAAGTTAAGATAATTACTTCAAAATTGTTATGTCCATAGTGTACTATGAAAGAAAGAAAAAAATGGCAAAATGTCAAAGTGGAGGAATAATCTATATTTCCTTAAATATTTTTTTCTTTATATTTTTGGTTGATAAAAAATACATTTTTAAAGCTGATGACCTATGCCAGAGTAGTCCGTGTCTACACAGCATTGAATGCATCAACACCAATGGAACTTACCGGTGTCTGTGTGAAGAAGGATGGACTGGATATAACTGCAGTGTTGGTAAGAAATTTATTGTGGAATTCAATATAAACAATATTCGAATCTAGATTTGATAATTTTCTCGAAGAAAACGATGGTAAGTGCCACAGTCGATTTAAAAGTAAGGACACTAACATGATATATAATACAAACGCTCATCCCTTTGAAGTCAAAGTTACGGATCCGTCGAATGGGACCGAAAAACAGAGGCCTCTTGTCAAGCAGGCATTGACACGATTACAGCCTCCTACTGCATAATGGTTCTGAATGCAGAGTAAAAGTCTATAAAATTGAAGCCCTTCACCTCTTTATGGAGACGTCTCTATATTAGTGAAAAAATTCTTGACGGGACGTAAAACAACATACAATAAATCAAATACACATGTATAGATTGTATCTGCTGAGAAGGTCATTGAAGCGACCATGGAACTTGCTGAGAAATCATTTTAAACGAGAGTGTTAATATTCAACCTTTTTTTAAAACAACTTACCTCATTTTAAAGAGATCATACTCTTGCGTTTCAATTCAACCGAGATATATAAACCCCAGATGCAGATGATGTGTATAATGCTTCATTAGTAAGAAGATTTGACAATTGAAAAGTTAAAGTCATCACGTTTATCATAAAGCTTTGTTGTTGTTACGATTAACATCTTTTTCTAGTTGAATTAATATCCAAATATCAAGCAGTTGTGCCAGGCTCATCTGTGTCAGAATAAATAGGAATTCAGAGCACAGCGATATCTAAGTATCTATTCGTGGACAAATTCTTTTGAAAGGGAGGGGGGTAAGAAAGTTTTTGAAAATGCAGGATTAGAGCAATATGAGCTGCATTTTTGAAAATTTAAATTTGCGGTTAAAATGTGTAATGAATAAATTTGTATGTAACTTCAACCTTTATGATCAACTAGACTAAAATAAATCAGAAAAAACCTCTATTTACAATCCAAAATACAGTTTTATAAAAGAAATCATTATTGTACAGGATGACATTAATGTAATTTTGATTCAATCGAAGCTTTTAAATAGTTATATTCCATCGCAAATATGAACAACAGAAGTTTATCAACGTTATTTTCTTCCGTCATTGAAATAGTTATTTACAATTTAAACAAAAAATTCGGACATCAAAGTAGCAGCTCATATTGCTTTGATATAAAATTATTTGTATTAGGAGTAGATGACTCGCTCATTTACAAACAGTCCTCGTAATTGTCATAACTGACCTCTTATTTACAATTGCATTTTGAATGGACATTCTAAACCGAGTTGTTTTACAGATGTAGATGAATGCAATACGACAGACTATACTCCATGTCTTCATGGTGGAACCTGTAATAATACTGTTGGATCTTTTTTCTGTGAGTGCCAAGATGGTTGGCATGGATCACAATGCAGTGAAGGTGCTTTATTATGTTTTTGGTGTCAAAGTGATTTCATATATAAAATGGAACGAGAAATTTAAAGTTGTGTCATAAATTTTTATGAAATGATGACAACCACGATTTATGATTAATTCATAACCTTAATATTGTGTGACAAAATAGAAATGGCGTTTTTTTTTTATATATCTTGTGTATTTTTTCAGATATGAATGAATGTTTTCAAAACCCAAGCAACGATTCCACAATTTGTATAAATACTTATGGCTCATATACTTGCATAAGCAATAGTTCGCTCTGTCAAGAGCCCTGTGTAAAAGGTATCCTTTCTTTTTAACTTCATTCATTTTAAGTTAAGGTATTTGAAACTCCAGAGTATCCGAGTTCTGAAATGAGGAACTGAAAAAATTCAATGATTTCAATAGTCTAGTTTAAAATTTATCGTAAAATGGTTGTAATAACAACATATTGATGTACGTTAGAGTTTTTCTTTGAAAACTGCATCGAAGTAAAGATCATTATTTCAAAATTGTTAAGTCCATAGTGCACTATAATGAAAAAAATGTCAAAGTAGAGGAATATTCTTTATTTCTTTAAAATCTTAATTTTCTTTATATTTTTGGATAATAAAAAAATACATTTTTAAAGCTGAAGACCTGTGCCAGAATAGTCCGTGTCTACACAGCATCGAATGCATCAACACCAACGGAACTTCCCGGTGTCTTTGTGAAGAAGGATGGACTGGATATAACTGCAGTGTTGGTAAGAAATTTATTGAGGAATTCAATATAAACGATATCAGAATCTATATTTGATAATTTTCTCGAAGCAGACGATGGTCAGTAGGACACTAATATTACACAAGTGTTCAGCACTTGAAGTGAAAGTTGCGGGTCGTTCGGATGAGTCTTTAAAATGCAAGGCCCGGTCAATGTTAAGGTAGGCGTTGGCATGATAAAGATCCCTGACAGCTCAATAGTTCTGAGAGTTAAGGTCTAAATTTGAAGCCTTTCGCCGATATATATAGTGACGTCTTTATGTAAATAAAAAAATTCTCAAACTGATGTAAAGACAACATACAATAAATCAATTACAGATTACATATCTAGTTTTGCTGACAAGGTTCTTGTCACTGTATCGGCATCAAAACTTGCAAAATGACTTTAAATGACACCCTTTATTTTCTCGTTTCAGGAACTTGTTTGTCAATACTAGGAAATTTCCTTGTTTTTTAGAACTTGTTCTTACGACAAGCATGCTCGTGCAAATCAAATCGAATGAGATTAAAACCCCCCAGATGCAGATGAGAAGGGTATATTGCCTCATAAAAAAAGGAAGTTGAAAATTGAAAAGTTGGAGTCATTAACATAATTTCTAGTTAAATATTCAAATATCAATTAGTACATGTTTCACACCTCGAACAAAGGATTTTTGCTGCTACCAAATCACTTGGTACACCCAAAGCCCAAGCTTCATGGTTGGGCGACTCTGCTATTGTGTGCATAATTATTGAGCAAATCATTACCAATGATAGGTAATTACAATCATGGACACAGGGCAAGGTCACCAGACAATGAATAATGGACCTGATGTGATACATAGTCCAAAAAAATCTACATAAATTAGTACAGGAAGAAAGATCTCTTTCTCTTCCCCTGTCTTTCTTCCTGAATTATTCAACTTTAGCCAAAATAAAAAAATAACATGAAAAAATTTAATTAAAATCAAAAGTAAAAGAGAAAGTTAAGATATGTCTAGTTAATTTTGATTGAATATTTAGGATTTACCATTTACATTGGTACTTTAATCAGAATTATCGCATTGAGAAGTGAGAACAATAAAATTTTACTTACTATTTGATTTATTCTTTGATTCCAATTAAACAGATATAGACTGATTGTGAAACAACAAAAAGTCTAAATATGATCTTTTTTAAGAAGTTCAAATACGTTGGAACCGTCCTATATTGCTCAAGTCGTGTACATGTATATCCAACCGTAAACCTTTCTTTTCCTGCTTTTCATTTTAAGTGGAAATCTTTGCTTTCAGGAGAAATTGATCAATTTTACCACCAAAAACAAATGTTTAATAATGTCCACAAAAATAAAATGCTCCTGACTTAAATCCATCAAAATAACATGACTACCTTCATACAGAGATTTTTGAATATACAGAAATGAACCTGCATTGTGTTTGAAAACTACTCACTGTAGACCGTCACCTGACAGGTAGATATTACCCCGAGGGTATAATTATCACATCTGGGCCTGTACAAAATTGCAACAGTCAGGGTCAAACTATCCTTAGTACATGTTTCACACCTCGAACAAAGGGTTTTTGCTGCTACCAAGTCACTTGGTACACCCCAAGCCAAAGCTTCATGGTTGGGTGACTCTGCCATTGTGTGCATAATTATTGATAGCAATTATAATTATAGCAAATCATTACCAATGATAGGTTACAATCATGGACACGGGGCAAGGTCACCAGACAATGAATAATGGACTTGATGTGATACATAGTCAAAAAAAATCTACATAGTTACATAAATTAGTACAGGAAGAAAGATCTCTTTCTTTTCCTTTGTCTTTCTTCCTTAATTATTCAACTTTAGCCAAAATAAAAAGATAAAAAAAAAATTGAAATTAAAATCACAAGTAAAAGAGAAATTTTAGAAATGTCTAGTAATTGATTGAATATTTAGGATTTATCATTTACATTGGTACTTTAATCAGAATGATCGCATCGAGAAGTGAGAGCAAAAAAATTTACTTATTTCTAATTAATTCTTCGATTCCAATTAAACAGATACGGGCTGATTGGGACACAGCAAAAAGTTTAAATATGTTTTTTAAAAGAGTTTCAAATATGCAGGAACCGTCCTATATTGCTCAAGTAGTGTACATGGGTATCCAACCGTAAACCTTTCTTTTCCTGCTTTTCGTTTTCTGTGGAATTCTTTGCTTTTCATGAGAAATTTATCAATTTTACCACCGAAAACAAATGTTTAATAATGTCCATAAAACTAATATGCTCCTGACTTAAATCCATTAAAATGACATGACTATCTTCATACAGAGGTTTTTGAATCTATAGAAATGAACCTTTATTGTGTTTGAAAACTACTCACTGAAGACTGTCACCTGACAGGTAGATATTACCCCAAGGGTATAATTATCACATCTGGGCCTGTACTAAATGGCAACAGTCAGGGTCAAACTATCCTTATCTTGATTGAATAATAAGAACACACACAAAGATTTGTAATTTAATAGATAGAGACACAAAGGGCTTAATTTCTCGTGTGAAGCATGTACCAAGTATGTTGTTAAACTTTTCCATCGCCATTCGATTTGGTGCCTCGCTTCGCTCGGCACCAAATCTCATGGTACTCGGGAAAAGTTTAACAACATATACTTAGTTTTGTCAGATCATCTGTGTCACACAGTGATAACGAAGTAGCTATTCGTGGTCAATATTTTTAGGGGGAGGAGAATGTTTTGGAAGTACATGCTTTGGAGAATTATTTGCATTAACTGCCGTCTTTGACGTCCTATTTTCGGTTTCGTTTTGAATAAATTGACGACATTTTAACCCGAGTCGTTTTACAGATATAGATGAATGTGATACGACATTGGATACTCTATGTCTTCATGGTGGAACTTGTAATAATACTGTTGGATCTTTCTTCTGTGCGTGCAAAAATGGTTGGAATGGATCACGGTGCACCGAATTCGAAGGTGCTTTATTATATTTTTCGGTGTCAAATAGATATCACATATAAGATGGAACTAGAAACTAAAAACAAGGAACTTTTATGTTAATTCTTATTAAATGATCTCAACCATTATTTTTTATTGTTTGTAGTGATGTATCTCATGCGAAAATGTTTTCAGTCATATGAACTTTAACTTTCTTTTTCACTCAAATGAAATATAAATTACTTTGATATATAGAGTATCGTATGTAGAAAACATTATTTATAATTAATTTAGAACTTTAATACTGTATGAGAAACTAGATATGGCGCTTTCATATGTTTTGTGAATTTTTTCCAGATATAAATAAATTTTTACAAAATTCTACAACGATTCCACAATCTGTATAAATACTGAAGGCTCATATACTTGCATATATGCAATAGTTCATTTTATAAGGAGCTCTGTTGAAAAATTAAAGGGTTCTTTATAGCTTCTATTATTGTACGGTATTTGAAACGTAAAATAATTTTAGAGTATCCTTCTTAAAAATTTAAACATTAATTAGTAATCTAAAAATCTTTCATTTCAGATCCCCCCTTTAAATCCTATCTTGATAAAGTGGAATACTGGAGTAATCCTGCAAATCAGAAACGACAGCTTGAGACTTTAAACAAAACCATCAAAGAAATTAAGAAAAATCTAACGATTGACAGAAATCATTTGCGATCTTCGATTAACAAACGTATAAGCGCCGCCGACTCTCGTACCTCAGCTGCTGTGGCGGGGTACGTTGGAGCTCTATTTATATCTCTTGTCGTGGGCCTTTTTCTGATGTTGGACTGCAATCGGCTGTGTATGAAGTCAAGGAAATGCCATTAAGTCTTTTTTTCTCTCTCTGAAACTTAAAATATTTCTGGAACTTTTAATCATTAGATATCTACATCGAGAAAATGACCTAGTGATCTCGCAAAGTTTTGACCAATTCTTCAACATATTCAAATTTATAAAATAACACATTCAAACCTTAAAAAATCTATTTATCTAGAAAAAAAATAATTTTTGTCCGACCAAAGACGAACATATTGAAACACCCGCATCTACATTGTACAGGTCCGCAGAACTGTTCAAATGTTACCATAGGTCATGCTCTAAGAAGTGGCAAGTCGTAGATAAAAAAGATTAAATACTGTATTCGAAAAAGATAATCTATTTATATCTTTCTCCTTGCATGCTCCACTTTTTTTACGAGAACGATATAACATATTCTTTGGATTGAGTTTCGTTTGTTAGTTGTTAACACTTTTCTACATAATTGAATTCCACATGAAATTTTAACTATATACTGAATAGTGTTTTAAAAATGCAAAACAACGAAAACTCCCCAGATCAAAAATCAATTACAGAATTCAAACTGTCAATTGATGTCTTTGTAACATCACAATAAATTGATTGACCTTGAAATAAGTCACAGTGATTTGCTGTCTGATTTTCATAAGTTTACATTAATGATTAACCTTTAAAATTAAATTAATGGAGTAATCGCAAAAGTCTCTTACGCCTCTTATAACAGGTCGAGGAAACTATTAGATTTTCTGTGACGTCAGAATAAATTTACGTGCTAAATGACGCACCAACGTATGTGTCAAACTGAACAATCAGCTAAATGAGTTGCATTATGGGTAACTACAAACAATAGTACATGTACATTTGGAAAAGGCCAGCTTTTTAAATCCCCCTCGGAAAGACATAATGCCAAGCATTTTAGACATTTAATGCAATATGTACATCATTATTTAGTAATTCGAGTCCATGCTCACATTTACTTACAAGTGTTTTACAACGGTAAAATTTGGGCTTTCTACACGCACTCCATTCTACAAGTCCGTTTGTTGATAATTGCCTGGCAGCTCTTCTCCTTTACTTGGGAAGACTTTGTGAGCAGTATTTCAACGCACTATAATTTTAAAACACGGAAAATTAACTTCTTTAGTTAATTTGAGCATGGGAAATCTTAATTAGCATCTATTCTCCGTATTTTTTTTTTTTACAAATATATTGAAAATAATTATTAGTTGGCTTTTCCATTTGAAATCGCTCCTAAATTTGCCTGACCCACATGTGTTTATAGTAAATTACAAACATATCATAGCAGATCATCATGCTTTTTCTTCTTTTGAAACATTATTTGCTGTGAGCACTGCTGTGCGCAGTGACAACAATATTCATTGATTTCTTGATCTGTTATACACAAAGTTTATAAATGTTATGATTTTACTGTGGATCTACCGAGGAAATTAACCAAAAATTGACACAAATGAAAACCCCTAATTTAAATATCCAATTAGATTATATAGCCATCTAAATTAGATTATATAGCCATTTAAACCCCTAATTTAAATATCCAATTAGATTATATAACCATCATGATTGTGACGCTGTTACGTCAAAGATGACAATAGCTGATCAGCTGTTCACGTTTATCTTACTGAAATATATGCGAATTCAATACAAGCTGAATTTTCTGTGTTATGGACAACTAAGTCATTGAATTTTACAAAATGAAATTGGATATCCATTTTTAGCTCACCTGAGCCGAAGGCTTAAGTGAGCTTTTCTGATCAAAATTTGTCCGTCGTCTGTCGTCGTTGTTGTCATCGTTGTAAACTTTTCACATTTTCATCTTCTTCTCAAGAACCACTGGGCCAATTTCAACCAAACTTGGCACAGAGTATCCTTGGGTGAAGGGGATTCAAGTTTGTTCAAATGAAGGGCCGCGCCCTTTTCCAAGGGGAGATAATCATGAATTTGTTAAAAATTAATGGCATTTTTAAAAAATCTTCTTCTCCAGGGGCCCATTTTACAAAAGGACTTACGACTTAAGACCAAGTTCAATTATTCATATGACTTTTAAATTAACATTATATCTAAAATTATTTTATACTTTTTAAAAAGAATGTGGTAAGACATTTTCACACAAACAATTTCAAAGAGAATTATTTATTTTGCCAAATTTACAATAATCTGAAGTTTTTGGTCTTAGTCGTAAGTTCTTTTGTAAAACGGGCCCCTGAACCGCTGGGCCAGGAAAGATGAAACTCATATGGAAGCATCCTCAGGTAGTGTAGATTCAAGTTTGTTCATATCATGACCCCCGGGGCAAGGGTGGGGCCAAAATGGCCGACCCAAGTTTTACATAGGAATATATAGGAAAAATCTTTGAAAATCTTCTTCTCCAGAACCACTAGGCCAGGAAAGATGAAACTCATGTGGATTCATCCTCAGGTAGTGTAGATTCAAGTTTGTTCAAATCATGACCCCCGGGGCAAGGGTGGGACCAAAATGGCCGACCCTTGTTTTACATAGGAATATATTAGAAAAATCTTTAAAAATCTTCTTCTCGAGAACCACTGGGCCAGGAAAGATGAACCTCATGTGGAATCATCCTCAGGTAGTGTAGATTCAAGTTTGTTCAAATCATGACCCCCGGGGCTAGGGTGGGGCCAAAATGGCCGACCCAAGTTTTACATAGGGATATATAGGGAAACTTTTTAAAATCTTCTTTTCAA
This sequence comes from Saccostrea cuccullata, assembly GCF_032062105.1. Classification (NCBI taxonomy): domain Eukaryota; kingdom Metazoa; phylum Mollusca; class Bivalvia; order Ostreida; family Ostreidae; genus Saccostrea; species Saccostrea cuccullata. The sequence goes on along the minus strand of NW_026929355.1, from coordinate 181,639 downwards.
GTACTTCAAAGCTATTAGTGATATTTATATGCAATCATCCTCAGGTAGTGTAGATTCTAATTTGTTCAAATGATGAACGCCTGGAGGGGGGATAAATTCAAGCCCGATGTGCTCAGGTGAGCGCTGTGGCCCCTGGGCCTCTTGTTTTTATATATGAACTGTCGGCAAGAAAAAATATGAAAATCTGTAAACAGAGACGATAGCAAGGGGCCCATGGAAAGCGAAGAAATTCAGAAATTCCCTTACAATGAACTATGTGGAAGTAACAAACAGCATTCAAGCTCAAAAGTGCATAAAAAATCACAAATTTGGAGCAGAGCGAACACGGGGCTCCAGAGAGGGATCAGGTGCCATGAAGGAATGAGAACTCTCTGCCGACCGGTTTCAATTTGATTTGTCATCATATTATTTGTACTAGCCCATTATTTACAAATTTAACACTATATAAATGTGTTCTTTTTCGTTTCTAACATTAATTTAATTTATAGAGAATATTCAATGTTTTGTCGTTGAATATGGAATTTATTTCACGAGTGGGACGGGATTTTTTTTTTATTTTTACGAGTGCGAAGCACGAGTGAAAATATCAATAAAAAATTCTGTCTCACGAGTTGAATTTTCTATTTATTATATTTTCTTTGATTTTCTAATGTTTTTTCTAATGCAGTCATAGGCTACATGACGTCATAGTTGAGCGGTTGAGACGTTATAGCCAAGTGTTGTGAGATTATTCTGTCGGAATGGTAAATATTTAATTTCTAATGAAGCAATGAGTATTTTTTCATTCTTTCTTATTGGAAGGAATTTTCGAGAGTTTTACCGCACTTCTGATATTTGTCACACTGTGAAAGGATATCGTTTTTATTCAATGAATAAATTACAGTACTTCACTGTTAAAAATGTAATAAATGCATGTATTTTGTAAATTTAAAATATTGAAATTATATTTTTCGATCACGAAACATTGCCCTTATCAGAGCTACAGATTCGAAATTGCTTGGAACAAAACCATGATTAGATCAAAAGCCTTATACCTTGGAATTATTTAATGTTCTTATAGTTATCGAAAAGCACCTGAAAAAATATTTGTATCAAAATTTTTCTTAATTTAGCTGCTTTTGTCGTTTGATAAGCCCCTAAATCGTGTGCAACTTCTCAACTCTCTTACACCCAATTGTCGCTTACGACGTCAGTATTTCGACGAAATCTTACTGGAATTAGCATATTGTGGTATTTAGTTCAATTCTCCGGTATCCTTGGACTTTCAGTAAGGCGTGGTGTTCTCAAAGTTATATACATGTAATTAGCATCTGAAATTTACACAACCTCTCATTCACTTTGAAATATAATGTACATGGGATAGAAATTCGGGCGAATGTCAACAAATGTAGCAATGATTCACTAACAGCGTTTAGTACGGCAAAGATGATTGATTGTATACTGTTTAACGTTCCTCTCCAGAATATTTCACTGATATAGAGACGTCACCATTGCCGGTGAAGGGCTGCAAATTTAGGCCTATGCTCGGCACTTACGGCCTTTGAGCAGGGAGGGATCTTTATCGTGCCACACCTGCTGTGACACGGGGCCTCGGTTTATACGGTCTCATCCGAAGGACTGCCCCATTTAGTCGCGTTCTACGACAAGCAAGGGGTACTGAGGACCTATTCTAACCCGGATCCCCATGGGAGAGTACGGCGAAGAGGTGGTGCTTAAGTCGTCACATAGTTTTCAACAAAAAAAGTTTCCGATGTTATTTCTTAACCGATTAGAATTTATGTCGCCATTTGAGAGACGCTTATTACGTAGCGTCGAGAATGCGACACCTTACTGAAAGTATAAGGATAACAGAGAATTGTACTCAATTAAAGCTGAATTTTGAATATTTTCATAGTCAGTAGTGATGTTGTTTGTTGTTTAGATATTGTGTCATTTCTAAATGTTGGTTGCCTTCTTATATAGAAAATACGTTTTGATGACTTTGTAAGTGATTAGAAATTTAAAGATTACCTTCTAATGTTTTATCCTTTGTTTAAAAAATAATGGTTAACCATGTGGTAACAACACTTCTAATGTTTATGTGATGTATACTCAAGCATGTCATATCTAATCTAAAATATGAAAAGTCGTTTTTTTCATTATATTTTTGACATTAAGTGATTTTAAGTAATGAAATATACCTGGTATATGAATGTCTTTTAATTATCTAGATTTTTTTTCAAATAACGTAGAGGTTTTAAATATATAAAATCATACACTTTGATTGAGATATTATTATACAATAACGACGTTTCAATATCGATTTGGAGAAAAAAATGATTATTTTAAACAGGTGAAGTCTTTGTAAATGTAAATAGGGGTCTTACAGAATAGGTGTATATTCATGCTGTATTTTAAAATCTTTTCAATAGTAGTAGATTAGTATAAAATTGTTTTTAATGTCATTATCTTTTTTATAATCTGTAGCAATAAACTACTCATGTGAAATACTTTAAAACCGTGTTAATTTATTTAACCGTACCCTGGATTTATATATTAAGATTTCTATATGAGTTGATAATAGTTATATGTTAAGAGCCATTCTCTGTAATGATTTGAAATTTTATATAGGAGCTGTGGCACGCATAGTCTCAGAATTTCTCCAAACTCTCTATGATAAAAGTCATTGATACCCTAAACTGAAATCAGGCAAAAATTGGTTGCTATGTTTTATAGTTACCATGGCAACATGTCTTAAAGTTCGAAAAATGGTATTTTTTAACATGTTTAGAGCCCCATAGTTAACATTTGCAGCAAAGCAAACAATTGGCAATGACTGTTTCCAAAACACAAGACGAAAGACTACCTTTAAGCAATCGCTTAATGGTAGCTTAATGGTGACTTAATGGTGGCTTAAAGAAATTAATTCCTTTAAGCCACCATTAAGTCACCATTAAGCTAGACTTACAGGTGCTTAATGTCCAAACTTCATTAAGCTACCATTAAGCCACCATTAAGCTGAGCTTAATGGTGACTTAATGGTCAACCCTCATTAAACTTTTACGCATCTTATATAGAATCTTTTAACTTGCTTTTAGTTATTTTAATATCATTTACGCAAAATCTATTCCATCTCATAATTCTGTCTCGATCATAATTTCTACGAGTTTTTTGTCAACATGCATAAACTTGATCACCGGGAACGAAGTTAGCTAATAGCCACAGGGGCTTGCTCGAGGTGTCTAATTTTTTCTTAAAATCATTTACAGTGATAATAAAACAAGACATCATGTATCAGAACTGTATATTATTTTTATTTTTTAAATTAACCATTATTACATGCGTTGTTTTTATTTTTAGTGTATATGATTTTAAAAATAAATAATTATTACACACCGTGAGCAAGTCCTTGTGAAATATCTTAAATGTACAATACCCAAAATCAATTTGTTTTTAGAATTATCTATATTCCGAACACAAAACATATATTACTTTATTAAAATGGTCATTTTATTTCATATGTAAAAAGAAACATTTCGCTACAGAATTCACAGGAATATAACTATATGATCTCATGAAAAAACCTTTGTCCTTTTTTTTGGGGGGGGGGGGCTACTGGTATACAAATGTTTAGTTTTCAAAAATTGACTTTTACCATGAAAAAATTTTTAATGGCTTTTACATCATGAATAATTTTAATTAATTCATTATTTTGTTTAATACTGCAGCGGTAAGTATCTGTCAAAATCTAGTCGGTCTTCAATGATTGTTATTTCAAAATCGATTTTCAGAGGAACGGCCGATCAGATTAAACATGACATCCGACCAGCAGGCATGTTCATGAAACTTTCCTAAGATTTGTCCTAAGATTAATTCTAAGATATGACTTAGGAAGAAAGTTAGGAACATCCTAAGTTCAACTTTAGACATATCATAAGATGCATCTCGACGTTAACTTAGGAAGATCTTAAGTTAGGACATCCTAACTTACAGTGAACACTTGTTTCCTATACATTTATCGATAAATATAAAATTTTGGAGACATTTACAGCAAAGAAAAAAGATACATAACATTAAAAAGAAAATCCATTTACATGTACATGTAACCTCAGTATATTTTGAAGTTTGCATTTTTTGAATTATAAGATATTTAGTACCGCTTGTAAATCGTATTGAAACAAACAAATTACAGTTAAGATTTATAGTTTAAAAATATTATTAACCTTTCACTGATCTACCAAGATGATCATTATGATATAAAGCATAGGCGTCGAAACCGCGGGGGGGGGGGGGGGGTCTAGGGGAGGTTACACCACCCCACCCCCAACACTTTTTTGCAAAGATATACATAATATAGGCCTTTTGGTAACATTTCTTTTTTACTCCCAACCGGTTAATTCAGAAATTAGAACATGTCAATAATTACATTGTCTCCTAATTCCACGTAATTGCTAGAGAATCGCGAAGGTTGGGTGGTCCCTCGTTTTTTTCCGAAGGTAGGTTTATTACCATTAATCTATGATAGAAGTTATGATAAATGGTCGGTCTATCCCCACCTTCCCTTTTAATTAACGAATAACTCCGACCCCCCCCCCTCCCCAATGCCCCAACACACATATGTGTATTAAATATGTTTTTGTGAATAGAAAAAAAAAATTATGTCAAGTTTTTTCCCCGAAAATTTTAGCTTTTGGCTTCTTGATAAGGGGGAAAATATCAATATTATCTCTCAATTAAAACTATCGAAAATTGTAACATATGTTGCAAAGAAGAGGTCTTTTGGTAACATTGTGTAAATTAACAGCTCATATACGGACTGCTGAGAAACAAGAAATTGTCGCTAATACTTGCAATGTTCAAAATCAAAAGCATCACAACAAACTTAAGAAGTTCTTAGGACAAGCTTTATGTTGTCCTAAAGTTAAGAAAAACTTAAGCAAGTTCCTAAATTTAGGAAAGCTTCGAGAAACTGACTTAAGACTAGGATGTAGGACACACCGTAGTCCTAAGATAGCTTCGTGAACATGCCTGCAGATGTATACACATTAAGAAACGGGGTAGGATTAACAGATAATCCGTGTACAGTAAACCGGCTGGTCAGACAATAGACCTTAATTAGGTGTCCCCCGTCCCCGGTTAACTAACAGGAAACTATACATACACAACGTACACTGACAGATTTTAATGATCAATTATTTAAAAAAAAGATTAAATTTAACGCAAGCATATAACAAATCAAAAATTATGATTCATCGTAAAAAGTCAATTATTTTGATACCCATTATGATACAAAAGGAATTGAAACTGAATATGATATTCTAAAAAAAGTTTTTGTAAACGTAATTAACCAGGTAACTCTTACTCGAGGATTGTTACTAAATTGTTGACACAGAAACCGTTAATATCCGCAGTATATTAAAAATAATAGTAGAATCTGTTTTTTTCCTCTTTCTTTTTCGATGATAGACTTTTGTGTTTTATCTATAATTAATTTATCTTCAATCATGATTTAATGCTTACATTTCGAAAATTTTCGAATAACACTAACAGAGCGAAGAACTCAATCACACTACATCAAACTAAAATCCGAACTCTGTGTAGAAATATATATATTAATGTGTTAAGATCCAAAAATAAAATTGTTTATATTTTGATTAATAAACCAATTCAAGACGTTTGGAAATGTTCAACAAAATTCTAGTAAAAACCTTAACAAGTCCAATCAAATTTTGAAAAAAAATAAAGGTTAAATATTTAATATTTTCCATATTTAATCAGGAGCGGCGATAGCGTAATGGATAGGGCGTTTGCATTCGAAACCTAAGGTCATGGGTTCGCGCCCCCACTGCGGCGATTTTTTTTTTTTTTTTTTTTTTGATTTTGAATTTCGGTCTTTTTCATTATTTTTACCAAATCAAGATAAAACGAACTCTACATTTATAATAATGATAACAAATCACTATAAAAATAATTTTTCACCCATATAAACAATATAATCGACTGCGTAATGTGACTTAATGGTGGCTTAATGGTAGCTTAATGGAGTTTGGACATTAAGTACCTGTAAGTCTACCTTAATGGTGGCTTAATGGTGACTTAATGGTGGTCTAAAAGTAACCATTAAGAACCTGTAAGGCACCATTAAGTAACCATTAAGCTACCATTAAGTTAGAAATTTGGCTTAATGGTGGCTTAATGGTTACTTAATGGAAGCTTACTGGTGGCTTATAGGTGCTTAATGGTGGCTTAATGGTGGTTTAAAGGCGGCCTTTAAGCCACCATTAAGCACCTATAAGCTACCATTAAGTCAAGCTTAATGGGAGCATTTCATCTTGTGAAAGTTGAAGGTCAGATGTCTCAAATGCATGATAAACATGTTTGGTAAATCAACTATTACATACGTTACTATGGTAACAAAGTATTCAAAAGTAAAAAAAAAATTCATTGAATTTTATATAGTTTATACACGTAAAAATATAAAGCAATTATAGGATGAAATGTGACAAATTTTCCTCATAACTAGTGATCAATTTTATAAGATGTTGGTGTGCTCCAAGTTTTCCCATTTGATAAAATTCAGATTAGATTCTTTAAATAGAGCGTTGTTATGGAAATAAGCAGAAAATATATGCTTAAAAACCTGAAAAATATTTTCTTTCCTTGGATACGTACCCTTAAATGTAGATTCCCAAAACTTTTATGATTGATATTTATTAACAGCTAACTTGACTTTTAATTTTCACTATCATCCAATCTCCAAGTGGATGCAAGAAGTTAGCTCACAGGGTTTAATATTTATATAAAGTTCACAAAATCGAACATTTTCCCTTCTTGGTAACCATAGCAACAGTGTTGTTTTCTTCATCAAATTTTATCAATATATGATTTCAACTTCAGTTCTAACAGATAAGTACTATTCAAGCTGAGTCCTTAAATTTGTTTCTTGATTAATTGGCAATTTAATTCTTAATGCAGCGAAAAATATTTCACTTTTAAGCACTGGTACTTTGTTTCCATGGTAACACTGCACAGTAACAATTATACCCAATTTTTCTTATGGTTTTGGTGTTGCAAGGTCCTAAGGATGCATATTTGCCAGTCTTGAATTTTCATGATTTTCCTCAAGACAGTAGCATCAACCCAATCTTCGTTACTGGTTTTGCATGGTTACACTGTGTTACCATGGCAACCATAAAAGTTATTTATAGAATAATATGGCTTTTACTTATATACTTAAGGTCAAACATTTTCATTGTTTTTCTTAGTTTGTTGATTGAGTTTGAGCATGTAACACCTACCATTAGTGAATACGGAGTGTTTTTCAGCATATTTCAGCATTTTTTAATGTATTCCAAATGTACCCTTGGTTACCACTTACTTAGAGATATATTCTAAACAGTTTCTTTACAGTATAAGTGACATCAAGGTGTCATGTTTTTGTGAGAATGGTTTGTTTGCTTTTTCTAGTTTTTATTAAGCCATAGTCAAGATTTAAAGTGGCTGAAAATCTCGATTTTTCAAACTTTACCGGCTGTTGCCATAGCAACCGAGATGCATAGCAACGAAATTTTGTTTGATATTTGTTTCTGGTGTCAAGTACTAAGCATGGGTGAAGTTTCATCAAAATCGGTGACCATGCGTGGCAACAAAGTTTAAGTGGTTACAGAGAATGGCTATTAAATATTGTAAACCAACTTTTATTTGCAACCGTGTTTCGCAAACTTCTTGTACTCGAGTTTGTTTATGCTGCGAAGAAATATTCTAACCTATAATGGGGGTAGGGGGCAATTTTGGAGAATGTTGCTTCAGTTGCGAAAAAATAAAAGCCCCCCCCCCTCCAGTCCCTAAAAAGTAGGTAAAAAAAATTGTTCATAAACTAGAATCGGTCAAATGTTGCTTTATTTGCGAAAAAAAATAGTTGCTGCAGATGGATTTCTAGCGAGATATCGCGAATGATAGAGGTTTACAGCAGTTTAAATGTTCTGCTAATTCTGTCTGTTAATGCGGATGCGTTCAAAATTCCGGTGAACCTTATTTGTTAGATGCGATAAAGTAAAAAGACTATAAAGTAAAGAGAAATATACATATGTTCTGTAGTAAAATAAAAACCCAGGTATTCGTCCTCCGTATAAATTGTGAGGGTGCTTAATGTCTTTGAATTACTAAAACAAATTTAAAAGAAAAAGGAAATTAGACTGATCTAAAGTTCAATTAATCTAATTTATTAAGAATATTTATGAACAATTGAACACTAAAATAATTTTGAAGTATCACATCGTTTTTCTGGCAAAAACTTTCAAAATTATCATGTTGTAAAAGCATTTTTTTTTTCAAGTTTTTTTCAAGTTTATTGTTTGGAAATAAATCTTAAGAAACTATTTTGTGGGATTCTTGTGAATTTAATAGCAAAAACAAAAATTATTAAACAGCTTTACGGACTTTTAAAATTCCAAGCTGATAAAAATTGAACGGTGTCTTTTAGAACACCGTTCATATAGGGCTATTTTTGCCCTGTGAATTTTTGAGGAAGTAAAATTGCTTAGTTTTAATATATTTTTTCCTGCTCCGATACGTAGCTCACTGTGGCCGTTGCAACTGTTGTTTACAACGTTGTTTGAGGTGTTGATTGTGACGTCACAATGCCGCTGCACGTGCATTGACCCTCCGGTGAATACGGCCTCAAATCCAGTGAATATGTAGTGTTATGAACTGTTTGCGCTTGTATAGATTATGTAGGGAATATAAATAGACTATATAATAAAAGCACATACTGACCGTGCACTGAAGTCCATAATAGTTATATTATATAATCACTCAAAGTGAATGCACTGACACAGTCCTAACTGAACAGACTCGGCTGTCATTACGTCACAGTGGTTAAAACAAGCTTCTTATTTTATGACGTCACGTTCTACATAACTTTGGTGCAACCCAACGGTGTGTCGTGCGATATCATTTTACGCGGACGCGCTTTCGCGTTGATATCACAAAAGGTGACATTCTTTCAGCCCATGAAAATTACGAAAATAATCTTCTTATATAATATTGCATTATGACGTTATGGTCTATCTATTTTTCAATATTTTGTAAAATGAAAAAATTGCATACTTTGATCCAACCTATGTGACAAAACTTTTAAAATTTTAGATCTAGAAAAGCGCTTATGTTTTTTTTAACTTGCGCAAAATTCTTCTGATGTGCTGAAAGAAAATAGGAAAGTCTGATATTATAATTGCTCCAAAGACAAGGGACATAATAATGAGTCCAAGAGTTCCCATGACCGCAGACGTTTGCCGCTCATCCGGAGCACTGACCCGAAGCCTGACACTGGAAGATAAATTTCTGACGTTTACAACCAACTGGTTTCTGATTTCTGTGAGCTTTATCTCCAGGTCTTTGAACTGTTGCAGAAGGTTGCTTTCATTACTCCAAAAGTTTACCTTGTCGAAATAATCGCAAGCACAAGGGCAGGATTCTCCTAAAAAAAATAATAGAATCTTAATTTTATTGTTTCTCATATTATGCGGTTTATGTTACATAAATAAATTATTTTAACGTGATGCTGGTGTTATTATAAACAATGCCGGTAAGTAAAATTATGACCAATTTTTGCTTTTGGATAAGGACGCGTGATTTGAGCAACAGTTCCACAATGGAATATACTGAAAGGAAAAAGAAACGCAAAGGAACAAAATGCGCAAAATATTTTTTCTGCGTGGCCAAAAATTATGAACACTGGTCAGGGATGTATCTTCGTAAATTTGCACGGGAATAGGTGTTCAAAACTACCCAAACGTGAAATGTATGACGTCATAACATGTAGGAAATTGCATGGTAAAAAGTCAAAACACGTGCATATTGATGATGAGAGTTTTGTAAACACAATTTGTTGTACCAAACTGATGCAGTGGAGATATTGACATTGTTTTTGCATATTTGAAGTCAGGATGATTTTTTGCATTCAATATACGGCTGATGTTTCAGTGGGTCTAGTAATTGAATTGCATAAGTGAATAAAAAGGCAGCACCACGTTGCTCTGCAGTTTGGTTTTAGCTTTTCCAGCAAAGAACATTTTTCAGTTGCTAAAGAGTAACGTGAAAAGTTTCCAACCAACCATGACGGTGACGTTGGTGCCAGATAACTTCACATTGAGACCATCATGCCACCTCTGTAATCGTCAAGACCTTAACAATGAGAGCGAGAGTAATAAATGTAGGCAATAAAAATCGTAACATTCGCTAACTGACGGAAAACAAAAACTTTTTGACCCATGAGCTTGGCAACTTTACTTCGGTATCACCCTTACTCGCGCACTTATGTGTCCTTCTTCAAGCATGTTCTACCTGGGAAAAAGGAGTCAGTGTCTGTCTATACTTTTTATCAAATCAACTGAATTCTGTTAATTTCATCTTTTATCCTCAATCTAAAATCTGGGGGATTAATTGAACATTCAAGTTTGCGGGCTTTAGAATGCACTAGCATCTCACGACCACCGTTGGACTTCCTGGTAAGAAGGGTTGAATAGTATACTTATCAGAAGGTAAATGCTTTGAAGAACTCTGCTGTTATTGATGAGAAACCTTTTAAGGGAGATGATGAGATTTTTATTTTCAATGTAGGGGGCGTACCGTCATATGAATGAAACATATGGAGATAATGAACTGCACCCAAGATCAAAAGTCCATAAACAATACAAAATAGGAGCAGAGTAAACACGTACCTCCAAAAATCAGAGATGGAATTAGGTGCTATGGAGGAGAGAGCATCCCCTGCCGACTCAAATACTCATTAATCAGTCAAAATCAAATAAGCTTTTGGTAACATACTGATTAAAGATGAATTGCAATGATTGATAAGAATATTGGAAAATACGTTCGAAATCAAAGCTCTTATTTACTACTAAGCATTTCTTTTTCATTTCAGTATATATTGAGAGAACGAATATTAATGTTTCATTAAACAATACTAATCGGAAAGAGAGCAACACAGTCCTCTAAAATATCAGAAGTCGAATCAGGTGCCATTGAGGACTGAGCATCCTTTGTCTACCGGTCACACTCGCGGTGTGCACCTCATCTTTATTGGTAAATACAAAACATCTTTGATAATTCAGTATGTAAATGTGGCCTACTCATACAGCTGTTTAAAAAGGTTCCAGTTGTTTCGGTATCTGTTGTTACCAATGTACTTATACCTTTTGATGAATCTGTTGAAACTATCGATGTCACCTTGGTTGTTTCTAGGGTTGCACCAATTGATGTTTCTGTTGTTTCTATGGCTGTGCCATTGGATGTTTCTGTTGTTTCTATGACTGTAGTATTGGATGTTTCTGTTGTTTCTATAACTGTGGCATTGAATGTTTCTGTTGTTTCTATGGCTGTTCCATTGGATGCCTCTGTTGTTTTTATGATAGTAGTATTGGGTGTTTCTGTTGTTTCTATAACTGTGGCATTGAATGTTTCTGTTGTTTCTATGGCTGTGCCATTGGATGTTTCTGTTGTTTCTATAACTGTGGCATTGAATGTTTCTGTTGTTTCTATAATTGTGCCATTGGATGTTTTTGTTGTTTCTATGACTGTGGCATTGAATGTTTCTGTTGTTTCTATGTCTGTAGTATTGGATGTTTCTGTTGTTTCTATAAGTGTGTCATTGGATGTTTCTGTTGTTTCTATGACTGTGGCATTGAATGTTTCTGTTGTTTCTATGGCTGTTCCATTGGATGCCTCTGTTGTTTCTATGACAGTAGTATTGGGTGTTTCTGTTGTTTCTATGGCTGTACCTGTTGATTCTATGACTGTACCATTGAATTTTTCAGTTGTTTCTATGGCTGTACTATTGAATGTTTCTGTTGTTTCTATAACTGTGACATTGAATGTTTCTTTTGTTTCTATGATTGTAATATTGGCTGTTTCTGTTGCTTTTACGGTTGTGACCTCTGATGTGTCAGTTGTTTGTATTGTTGTCGCTGTTGGTGGTTCCGAATGTTCTATTGCTGTGTCGTTTGATATTTCTGTTGATGTTACCTCTGTAATTTTAGAAATCCCAGTTTTACAAGTTTATTTTAATGAACTGACTAAGAAGTAGTTAATACGGAAATAGATGTACTGTGTTCGAAACCATTTCTTAAAAATGTTAACTTGTAATCGATATTACCCAATTTTTAATTTACATAGTCACAGTCGTCACAGAGTTAAATGCAATTGTTTTCATCCAAAGCAAAATCACATATAAATGTACACGCATTTTATGCGTATATGTTAAATACACATTCAACTTTCTTTTGGTTTACCTGCTAATTACATTTACTTACCTGTTCCCAAATCTTCGAGAAGCAATTCCTGGCACTGGGACTCTCCTTAAATAAATTAATAATTAAAGACTTGTTAATAGCGCTTGTTATAATGCAACAAGTCACAAGTTTATATAATTCATACAATTATAAAGTATGTCTTTTGTGCATTACTAGTATTGTTATTCTAACATCTCCAGTAAAAGCTTTCTGAGTTTCTTTGTTTCAAAGCATATTTTGAGTCCTGCTACTTAAAAAACACGATTGTCTAAATTTCTTATATTAACAAGTATGGGGATAGCTAAAAGTTATCAAACTCAAACTCCATATAAACAACACAAATTGATGGCAGACAAAACACGGAACTCTACAAACATCAGAGTTGGGTTGGTTCCAGTGTCATGGAGGAGTAAGCATCATCTGGCGACAAGTCACAACCTCTGTGTGCATCTTATCATTATCGGGAAAGTGTTAATAAGAAATGTAGATAATTCAGTGTGTAAATAAAGACCAGATTATATGAATTTAAGAGGCAGTCCACTGAAAATCAGGCAATGGGTGGCACATGGCATGTCATGGATTTTTATTTTTTGCATATAGACTTATTTAAGCAAGTGTTTACACATGACAACATCAAAAAAAAATTTAGTGCTCCACTAGTCCTATTTTTGGTAATTGCTCAATTTTAAGTGCAAAAAGGTCAACATGGGGGTAAAAAAAATTACTACGTTTTTATTTTGTTTTATATGTACCAGATACGCAAAACCTGGATGTGTCTATCAATATTATTTATACCATAGACTCTTATCTTTAATTTTAGTAATGAATAAGACTCCAATTTATATTTCTTTAGAAAAAAATATGTGGTCCAAAACTGAGTTTAGCAAGTAACTTTTTGAATTCATTATCCAATTTTCATTACGTTATAAAACCCAATACATTTCAATGACAGATTTTTTTCTCATGTTATTATGAATACAAAGTACAAACTTTTGAGTCACGCAATAAAATCAGTGGGCACCCTTATATTGAGAGAAATAAAAGGAGTCAAATTTACCTGTGTTTTACAATTTTTCACAATTAAACCGATCCCGACCGGAATTATATAAAGAAGGAAATACTATAATTGTAATGTTAAATTTGGCTCTTTTGTTGTAATATGGCCAAAAAATTACTTGATTTATTTTTGTACATGTCTTATGGGTGGCAGTTGTCTTTAGTTTTATAACTTTACACATTTTGCATTATTTTCAATCGGGATCGGTTTTATTTCAATCGGGATCGGTTTTTACCGTAAAACTGGAAATATTCTGCATTTAATGTATCTGAAAAAAATATGCTTGTCTTTTATTTCTGTTCAGTTAGTCAACTGTTTTAAAATTATTTTATCCATGGATTCAAATGTTTATACAATTTATTTAAAATACTAATGTCTTTTACGTACATGAAGATTACAATCATATATAACATCTGTACAATTTCTTGATACTCGGTATTAAAAAAACAAGTATTTGTACATGCATTATGCAACAACTGAGAGTAAACAGCTTATCTTTATTAAATATCTTATTTCCAACTAAAGTTTTTTTTAAATTCTCTCGTGAATTAAAGAGTTCAATTCTATCATTGGCGAAAATATACTTGCACTACCTAAATGCAGAAAATATTTAAATGTGCACAGTCTCGGCTTTATCCAAATTTTTTAAACCTTTCATCTATAAAAGCCGTTTCCCCTATATTTTCATCTTATAAAATTTAATTTTATAGTATGTGATTGTTTCAATCACCAAATTTAACCAACAAAAAAACCCAAACAAAAACAATACAAAACAAAAAATACGCCCACGAAATCTTCCGTTTTAGTGGCAAATTGAAGTGGGGAGTTCAACAGTAATTTTCCTCAATAAATATTCTTTTAATCTTATTTTTCACTCTTTTAATAAAATATTTTTAATCGTACCGCGGATCGTTTACTTTGGTTTGACTGCATAGATAAATATAATCAAGTGTTATTTTGTGTGTGTGTGTGTGTGTGTGTGTATGTGTTTACAAATATCATGAAATAAGTATCTCAACTCCGTTGACTTGAATTAAATGTTGTGTAAATCTAAAATATTCATCTTTCCTTGATAATCAGAAGAAAATAATTAAAATCTTTTCACATCCCAATTTTATAAGAAATATTCAATATAAACAATTAATTATTTGTACGCATAGCCTAGTAAATCAGTTTAAAAAATTAGTTCTCGGACATGTACAAAATTACTTTTAGGAGACGTCGCCCGTGAAAAAAAATACATTTTATATAAAAATATATGATTATTTAACATGTAGGATAATGCACTCTGAAAAGTACTTGAACAGAAAAAGAGAAATTATTTATGTTTAATCGTTTTATTTGCGCTTTTATGCAAAGAATTTACAAACTTCTTTGGAAAACTTGTAACTATTTAATTGTGACGCAATATTAGTCAGGTATATGACGTCACTGATACATCAATGGAAACGTGGATTCAACCTGAATAATACTGCCAATCTTAATCTAAATATTACGTTTGGAGGCGAAAATGAATTCTATTTTGAAAATAAAGTAGTAATTTTTTGTTAAATAATTTTATTTTGTGTATATATTCTAAATATTTCACTAGGATTTCGATAGTAAGGTGTTTAGCAGATTTACCGATGCCACGGGAGATAACTCTTACATCGCAAAATTTCATAAAAACGTCTCTGTATTTTGACAGAAAACTACTATCAAAGTGTTTTGCCCACCAATTTTATTTTTGAAACTGAAAGACGAAATATTTCTAGATTTAGTTCAGCATGAATTATAGTCCTGTTAAATAAGTATTGGAAATAACAGTTCGTTGTTTCTGACCTAAATTCAATGGTTTATATAGGGGAATTCAAAAACACGAAACAAAAGGATATTTTACTAAATAAGCAATTTTAAAACAAATCTTCGATTACATTATTCCATTTGGACTACATTGATATTGTTTTCAATAAAATATCAAATATTCGTCACATTCGATGTGCCGCCTAATAATACAACCCTGCCTGGTTTTTCGGCGGACTACCTCTTAAAATATCACACAGGATTTGACATAATGATGGTTGCTATTTGTTGACAGGTCAATGTATCTATTGATAACAACTTGGAAAAAGATTACTTTAAACGATGCTGTTGATATTCTTACTTCATTTCTTTGTCAATAGCTTACTTTGTTTAAGAAATCTTTTGCATGTATAGAATGAACTGGTAGACGTTAATCCCATACTCGTACATGCGATGAAAGGGTATACTGCTATGTATGGCACGCCAAATTCACAAAAATGAGATAAACTTGTTTCACAATTGATAAATTAGGTTTATCGACTGTAAACTATAGTTTACAAACCTTAAACTATAGTTAACGATTCGTTAAGTATAGTTTTCATCTGTAAAACTATATTTAACGGTTGTTAACTATAGTTTACGAATGCTAATCTAAGTTTATCTGTCTGTAATAAGCGTTAACAATAGATTTTGTTGATAAACATAGATTCACGTTTGTAAACTATAGTTTACAATCCTAAACTATAGTTAAGAGTTGTTAATCATAGTTTCACAAATCGTGAAACTATATTTATCAGATCGTTAACTATAGTTAACGGTTTGTAAACTATAGTTTACAAATCGTGAATCTGTATTTATCAGATAATCTATGTTCTGCAATCGCAAATGATTGTTTTCGGTGTTAAGTATAGTTTACGGTTGTGAAACATAGATTATCGCGTTAACTATGGTTTACGGATGTAAAATATAGATTAACGTTGTTAACTATAGTTTACAGTCCGTAAACTATAGTTTACAACCGATAAACCTAGTTTATCAACTGTGAAACTATGTTTAGCTCATTTTTGTGAATTTGGCGTGCCATAGCTATGCATCAGTAGGTAAAGTGGACAAAAGAAAAAGTGGAATCATCATGCTAGTAAAATTTCTGTCTAGGTAATGATTCATGTCTTTTTCTGGTAACTGTCTAATTATTAAACATGCCAGACTCTTTGGTGTCTATATGTCAAGTTCAGTCGGGTATATCAAGTCGACATTGAATTATAGAAAACACTAAAATTGAAAATTGATAACACGTCGCCCCGTGCAGACCTTACTTTTTATTCATATTTAGCAGAATTTGTGCAAAATCTTATGCGTGAAAAGAAGGAAACACTTGTTGTGGCTTTCGCATTTAGATATATCGACGACGTATTATGAATTAACAATGTTTACATTTGCTGTGTTTTTCTACTAATCCAACTGTGAAATTGATTTGAAAACCATTTTTGTATATATACACGGAGAAACTCGCGCGTAGGTGACTTTACAATCAAGCTACGCGACGTTTGTACAAAGGAAACGATATAGGGCAGCGAAAATTCAATTATTGGGTATATTTTTCGTGCTTGCAAAGATGTAAAATGTAAATATAAGGAATGTATTTCAGTTCAATGTGAATTAGTTGTGTATA
Organism: Saccostrea cuccullata; assembly: GCF_032062105.1. NCBI lineage: Eukaryota > Metazoa > Mollusca > Bivalvia > Ostreida > Ostreidae > Saccostrea > Saccostrea cuccullata. Next base: position 164,859 of record NW_026929355.1, on the reverse strand, counting down.
AATTACATAGACTTGCACGTAGGCATATCTTGCACGAAGCGCTAACACGCTAAATGAAGTATGCCTAAGTGGCAAGTCTGTGTAATTTACACACCAATAATTTACAAAAAAACCCCTAAAAATATTCCTGAAATGGTAATTTCCATTATTCCATACGATATATCCTAATGAGTGTGATATAAAAGATCCCACAAAGTCTGATACATGTGTTTCATATTTGGACATTTTACTTGAAAAAGATGTTAATGGTAATTACAAATAACAAACAAGTATGATAAACGTGATGACTTTAACTTTTCTATCGTCAACATTCCTTACTTATGCAGCAGTGTACCTTCCTCACCTGCATACGGAGTTTATATCTCTCAGCTGATTCGATTTGCAAGAGCATACTCTACGTATGAAGAATTCCTAATACGAGGTTAATTATTGACAAACGAGTTGATGGAAGAAGAAGTTTAAGGTCTTCATTGCGTAAGTTTTATGGTCCATACATTTACCTTGTCAGCAAATACAATTTATCATTGAGTCAAATGCTGACGGACGCTTTTCATAATTATTGTTAGTCCATTATTTTATACACTGAATTGACAATGGATTCTTCAATTCCCGATCATAACATAGAGCACACGGCGGGTGTGACCAGTCGGCAGGGGATGATCACTTCTTCATGGCACCTGATCACACCTCTGATGTTTTGGAGGTCCTGTTTGCTTTGCTCCTATTTTGTATTGTTTTATTGACTTTTGATCTTGAATACTGTTCGTTATCTCCAAGTATTTCATACCTATTGAAGCCTTTAAAATTGACAAACACATAATATGTGTCAATGAGTAACTTCACCATCATTTTATAACAAATTCAGAAAAAAATTATAAACAGATTCAGAGTAATTCTAACCAAATAATTTTGTTGATGACGTCTTAGAAGACGTAAATGTTTCTGAGTTCCAATGTTTTGTTTAAGAAGCAATTTAAGAAAAGATTTTTGGAATTTTTGCGGATCCTCCTCTGATTTATACCACTTTTAGATTAACTTCAGCACAATACCTGTGAGGTTTCTGCTTTTAGCAGCTATCCCTTTCAGTAAAGGAAAGAGATCGACTTTACTGGAACTCGCTTTACTTATTTATACCTTGAATGAAGTTCAGAAATCTAGTATAGAATGTTTGTGTATTTAACGTCCCTCTCGAGACATGGAGACGCCATCACTTTCCGTTGGAGAGCTGCAAATTTTGTCCTATACTCGGCACTCAGGGCCATCAAGCAGGGAGAGATCTATTTCGTGCCAGCACCTACTGCGACACGGGACCTCGGAATATGCCGTCTCATCCCAAGGACCAGTCTCCACGTCCCAAAGTGGGATCCGATCGATCCCGCGAGGTAAGTTCCAACTTACTTCGCAAATCTTGAGCATTCAATATACGAGGGTTGCCCCAAAAAGTCGTAGACAATGTTTATAATTTTTTAATCATGCAACCAATACTTACCAAATTTTGCAAAGACATAATATAGTCAATGTTCTTTAAAATTTTGAATTTTTAAATACATAGCTTTCATATTAATAATATTAGGACTATTTATATGAAAGCCGATAAGGCCTGTCGGCGCACGGACAAAATTCTGAATAATTTACGCATATAACTATTACATTTGCTTTTATTTCTTTAGTACTTTATAATACATTGAATTCAAATTTAAATCACTGAAACCAGAATAAAAAAATTAATATTATGCCAAAATTTCATATAAATGTCATAAGAAACAGACGATTGGTGTCATGATTTCCATAGTATCGTTGAAATTGAGTTTGATGAAAATGACGTCGTCAAACGCGTAGTCGCCGCACGAAGATGTAATAAATTGTGTTGAGTATGGTTAACATACATCGGAGACGGGAAAAAAGAATACAGAAGTGACATTACACACCAGTTTTCAATAAAGAAGTTATTTTTTAATTGCATGATATTCAATAAGAGTTTTCCTTCTGTACCGAAAATAGTTAATTACGGCATGTAAGAAGTAGAGTACTGTTTGACACACGCAGACAATTTGGAAAAATCTGGACCGCGAAGTACGTCAAACAATTTGTATTCTCTGCTGCCTACAATGTAAGGCGATCTTTCGACTAAATTTCGACTGAAATTTGAATCTGCTTTAAAAAAGAACAAGTAAAAAAACAAACGGACAGTAGTGAATTTAAATATGTCCGTTAATCAAGAGTGGTCTAATCACTTAAAAAAAATTGAATGTTAATACCCGCTAGCAAAGCAGACAAAGAGATCATGACGTTATAAGAGACGTAATTTACGCTTGCTTTCGTGCGCCGGTGTACACTTATATTCTTTCTTTATTAATTTATTTTTTCATAATTTTCTTATAAGATGTGATATCATCATGAAACTTGAAGTGCATGATCATAAAATGTTACTCTTTGCTATGACAAGGAAAAAATTTTTATAAAGCAAAGAGAAACAAAACTGTTTTACCTGTCTACGACTTTTTGGGACAACCCTCGTACATACATGTAAACTAATTCAAATTAAATTTGATTATATATATTACGCATCTGCTTATTATTATGACTTCAATACAAAACCCTATAACCCAATAAGAGCATGCAGGGTTTAAGTCCAATTTTTCGTCAGTTCATTACTTCTGACATAGCTTATATATGGCACGCCAAATTCACAAAAATGAGATAATCATAGTTTCACAATCGATAAACTAGGTTTATCGGTTGTAAACTATAGTTTACGAACTGTAAACTAGAGTTAACAATGTTAATCTATATTTCACATCTGTAAACCATAATTAACGCTATAATCTATGTTTCACAACAGTAAACTATACTTAACACCGAAAACAATCATTTGCGATTGCAAAACATAGATTATCTGATAAATAAAGTTTCACGATTTGTAAACTATAGTTTACAAACCGTTAACTATAGTTAACGATCTGATAAATATAGTTTCACGATTTGTGAAACTATGATTAACAACTCTTACCTATAGTTTACGATTGTAAACTATAGTTTACAAACGTGAATCTATGTTTATCAACAAAATCTATTGTTAACGCTTTATTCAGACAGATAAACTTAGATTAGCATTCGTAAACTATAGTTAACGACCGTTAAATATAGTTTTACAGATGAAAACTATATTAACGAATCGTTAACTATAGTTTACGGTTTGTAAACTATAGTTTACAGTTGATAAACCCAGTTTATCAATTGTGAAACTAGGTTTATCTCATTTTTGTACTTATAACCTCGATGCTGATTTCTTGGTTTTCCCGTTTACTTCGTTTAAGGTATCCAACCTATATAGGGACATGATTTTCCAACCTTAAAATAATATCCATCCTGTATTAAATACTCTGAAACTATTTCAAAGCAGTTTAGAGTAGAAAATGATTTACCAAAAATATCAAAAATATATAACTACCCGAACAGTAATTAATTAAATTCGAGCAGTAATTAATTGAATTAAATAAAGAATGAATTAAAGTCTAGGGGAACAAGCAATTTTTTGAAAATAAAATTTTAAATAACATGAATATCAAAAATTGCTGGGAAGAAGTAAACAAGTAAACTATTAAGAATAGAAAAAAAATTTAAAAACAATTTTTCACCGGAATTTTTTTTTTGAAATGAATTTCATTGATTAAAAGCATAAGTGGATAACACTTAAAGAACGAGTCAAGGTAAAAAATTAGGACACATTCCGCTCTTACATAATGATACTAAAACATGAAGGTTATGTCTACAAATACTGAGTATTTATCAAGTCTGGACGGTTTCCAAATAAGGAAGTCAAGAGCGATAACCGTGAATGTCTATAAATACACAGAATAAACAAGGTGTTAGCATTAGAAAATAATTAAAACACGTGGTTTTACAGTTTTTTTTTTTTTGCTCAAAAGATTTTTTTGGAACAATGTTTTTGTAAACTTTATGCAAATTTAGTAATAATAATTATAATATGTAGGACAATTCTACCATGAACAAACACGACTAGGAGGTAGCAATCCCAAAAGTTTAACTTGCATTTGCGTTAAAAAATTGATATAAATACGAAAAATTTTCAGTTTTTAGATGCAGTTTCTGGTATACCAGGTACATGTAAGATATTGATAAAAAACGCGTTCATGAATAATTATTGTCTTTTCTCCTCGTTTCACGCCTTTCCTTATGCCCATTTAAAGTCTGCATGGCTTAGTATTCGGTGCTCATGAAATCGGGGATATTTTAAAAGTATAATTTTATGTAGTCCATACAATAAACACTTGTGTGAGGTGGATATATACACATGAAATTTAAGCATCATCGGTGAAAATCGGATGGCTAAGCAATTTTATATTTACTAACATATAGTATATTCTGGTAAATGTTATAACTAAACTTGATAAGAACTTGCTAGTGTGATTTATTCCTCCATAAACGATTACATTGTATCATGCATTATTTTTTTCTTTACGGAGATAAAAATGTCAAGGTTGTTCACGGTAAATATGTAGGGAATACCTTATTCTTCAAAAGTTTTCAACTTACTGGTACTTCTAAAAATTTTTTGTTAAAAAAAATCTTTTTGAGGAAAAAAAAAAAACAAAAGCACGTGTTTTCTTTTTGTCCTTTTGAGTTATGTTTTGGAGTGTGTAAAAATGCTGTTGCCTGATTGGACAGAAAAAAAACCCACAAGTACATGATGTATATTTATAGCAACTTTCAGTTATCGTTCTTGACTTCCATATTTGGAAATCGTCCAGTTCTGTTTATCCACTGTATATTTTTTATGCATTCCAATTCATTGAATCTGAGGCTATTATAGATCTGATACCTCAAATTGGAAATAAATGATTGGAGATATTTACCTGCCGGGTGTATCCTACCGTTTGGTAAAACTTTGGCTATTATATCTGTCATTGAAAAAAAACACGATTAGAGCCGTTTGGATAATATACATTTAATCTTAGAATGGAGTGGAATTTAACAATTCAGAGCATGCTCCTCTACACCTTGCTTGTTATTAAAACGTCTCATTAACATTTTTCTCCAGCTGTTTTTCTTGATATGGTGATCATTACAGAAAAAAACATCTGAATTTAAATGTTCAGTAATTTTATATAATTTTCTTTTAATCATCCATGAATTTTTAACAACTGATCAGGTTCATTCCAAAGACTATTTCTACCTACATAGCTATTAATAGCTACGTAGGTATTTAAACCTACCCAAAGTAGCCATTTTTACCTACTTTCTGCTTTACTTGCATTTTGTGGCAAAACCAGGAACGGCGCAACATGGTGAGCACGGAATTTCTTGATGCAGTCACACTGATGATGGATATAACAAAAATTTGGCCAAGAAATGATTACTTCCAATATTATCAATTTTGCATAGAAACTAATGTAAAATTGCCGATGCAGGAAGTAATTATTTTTCGACCAAAATTTTGTCGTATTCATCATTATTGTGACTGTATCAAAAATATAGTATGCACCATGTCGTGCCGTTAAGTCTTTTGGCCACAAAATGTAGATAATAGAAAAAGTAGGTAAAAATAACTACTTTGTGTAGGTTTAAATACCTACGTAACTATTAATAGATACGAAGGTGGAAATAGTCTTGGGATTGGACCTGCTGATATCTGTCAAGAACCCCTGATAATGCAAGCTGATTTTTTGTCTACGAACTTTTGTTGGCACTATATTCTCAGAATGAGAATTGAACAATATGTATTTGTGAAACACAATGCACCCAAATGCAAACAAATTTCGAAAAAGCTATTTTTAGCATATAGGTCACAATCAAGGTCACAAAGTCATTTACCTTGGTGTCACCTGAAAGAAATGAATTATTGGAGTATGCATACAAAATATGAAGTCTGTGTCTCTTATTGTTCAAAAGTTATTGCAAAGGTACCGAAAAGATGTTTTTAATACTGTAAATTGGCAAATAATCGCGATGATTTTAATTTTGCTATGTTCGCGATTCATAGTTTTTCCGCGAAAATAAACCCATCGTGAAAGCTATTATTAGCTATTAAAACGTTTAAATGATTGTGAGAAATTTTCTTACAGCGTGAAATTAAAACCATCGCGATTGGAACTTTTTGAGAAATCGTGAAATTTTAACACCGTGGAATTAAATCGACTTACAGTATATAGGTCAGAGTCAAGGTCACAAGGTCATTGACTTTAGTAACATTTGAATGAGCTTAATATTAGTGAAGTATGCACACCAAATATGAAGTCTCCATCTTACATGATTCAAAAATTATGGCGAACGTTTGGAAAACCTATTTTTAGCATATACATGTAGGTCACAGTCAAGGTAAAAAGGTCATAGACCTTGATGTTATTTGAAAGAACTTAATTAGAGGCGTATGCATACCAAATATGAAGTATCTATCTTTCATGGTTCAAAAGTTATAGCGAAGGTTAATGTTTGCAGACAAATAGACAGGACAAAAGCAATATGCGCCCTCGATCTATCGATCCGGGCGCATAAAAATTATGAGGAGGTAAGGTACTGTGAGTATGTACTTAATCTGTTTAAATATTTGGCAATTAAATTATATAGCAAATTCTGAAGAAAATAAGAAAATTACTCACAGTTATACATAGTTGTGTTGATACATTTCATGGTTTCCACTGTAAGACAATAAGGATTCTTGGTTATTGATTCAATCTTGTAAACAATGTTTTGTATGGAAGCCCATTTAGGACCTATAAAATTATTTTTGAAATTTGATACATGTATAACGAATTGTTGAATTTGTTATAACGAATTTAATTCATTATAACAATTTCTTTGAATGTGAATCTGAATAACGATTTTAATCTGTTATAACAAATTTGTTGAATTCATTATAACGAAATCAAAAAATTGTTATAACAAACTAAATTCGTTCAAACGAATTCAAAAATTTGTTATATCAAATTAAATTCGTTTAAACAAATTCCAAAGTTTGTTATAACGAATTAAATTCGTTTAATCAAATTCAATAATCAGGGCCTATAGAAAAATATATATGAATTCGATATAACGATTTGTCGAATTCGTTTTAACGAATTCAATTCCTTATAACAAATTATGGAATTCGTTTAAACGAACTCAATTCGTTATAACAAGTTGTAAAATCTGTTAAAACGAACTTCGTATACTATTAACAAATTTTTGAATTCGTTATAAAGAAATCAATAAATTTGTTATAACAGATTAAATTCATTATAACGAATTCAAAGAAATTGTTATAACGAATTAAATTCGTTATAACAAATTCGACGATTCGTTATATCGGATTCAAAAATATTTTTCGATAGGTCCTGAATGGGCTTCCGTATTTTGTTAACTGGTACTATTTATCTTATAAATTTCTCTGTCGTAATAAAAAAACAAAGGTGATTTTTCTGAAATTAAGTACCTTGATACATCTGATAATGAACCCATAAATATGCCGATTCCTAAGCAGAATCTCTCTCTCAAAAGAACTATATGCGGTATATTGCATATATTTGCCCCCACAAAAGTCAAATTTTGAAAACTTCCTGAAATGTGCTGAATGCAATAAATTGTATGAGAAATATAATATTCACAATTTTTGTGTTTATGACGTCACAAACTAGTCCGATTTTATATCTTTTTTCAGAAAGAGGACAAAATGGACAAAATTTCAACAACTGTAGCTTTGAAATTTATAGAGCGCAAGTTTGTTCAGGAACTGTGGTATTGACATATTTCATTGATATTATCATTCTACACATTATATCAAAATATTGATCCTGAACACACATGCGCTCGGTGACTTTTACTCAAAATATCGACGAAATATGTACATTTTTCTGTAAAATTCATAAAAAAACTGAAATTTACGTCAAGTTTGTGACGTCATTACATACATATGACGTCAGTACTTATGAAAATATTCAGTGCTTTGAAGTCAGCATATACTCCCCTGTTTAAGAACTTAATTAAATATATCTCCATCAAAGTTTGATTTGGAGGGCAAATATTGGTTATTACCGAATAAAGTTCTTTGCATAATTTATGTAAAAGATTATTATGAACGGGTGTTAATGAGCTTTATAATGAACAGGTCATCATATAGTGAATTTCCTTCGAATATTGAGTTTGCCTTTAAACAGAGAATGGAAATATGAACCTGCCTGTATTTCCACAATGACAGATGTTGTTGAAAGAAAAATTGGTGTTGTATCCGAGTTCGGGGACGCTGCTGGAGTACCAGAGTCCTTGGTGGCAAAGACAAAAGTTCCCCTCACTATAGCAATTACCCCAGAACTCTGCATCCGTACATTCCGTCACGGTACCTGTTAATGTTACGCATACTATGATAAAGCATCATTATATATACCTTATTCAACAGTCATCAATCCTAAATTCTATGGTCGATACAAGACCTTGTCAGCAAATAAAATTTATCATTGAGACAAATACTGACTGACGTTTTTCATATTAATTGTTAGTCCATTATTTATACACTGAATTGACGACGGATTTTCCTGTTTTTCCCGATCATGACAAGGAGAACACGGTGGGTGTGACCGGTCAGCAGGGGATGCCAACTCCTCCTCCATGGCACCTGATCCCACCTCTGTTGTTTCGGAGGTCTGTGTTTGCTGTGCTCCTATTTTGTATTGTTTTATTGACTTTGATATTGAATACCGTTCGTTATCTCCATATCATTTAAGGTTTTAAAGTAATTTTGTATATTGAGAGAATTAATCAATATCTAAGAAAGAAACCTAATGTCACAATGAGAAAATGTAAAGAAAATATAGAGGGTATTTACACACTTTGTTCTGGAAAGAGAAAAAAACGGAAATAGGTGTCAGACCAAAACGTAAGATAGGAAATACACCATGGCATTATGTAAGAAATAATTTTTAAAAATGAAACGAAATTCAGAATCAAAATCAATTACAGTATATCCTCTTCTGTCACAACAGCTTAATAACAGAATCGGACATTGTTAATATTGCTTATTAATATCCATGATTGAGAAGTTTAATAGTTATTTGATTTATTCCTTTAATTGCTCAGGCAGAGCAACCGAGTCCTCGAACCCATAAACATTACAAAAGTATCACTAAGGAGTTGCAGATACGAGATGGGTACCCTTCAATATCATTATTAAAAAGTAGTGTCAATGTTTTGCCGTGGGAAACCTTACTATGTTTCCGATCATTAAGTTAAATAGGAGGCGGACAATAGCACTATATTTGTTACAAAGAATCCGTGAAATTCTCATTTAATTTCATTCAATATGCTGAATGACGTTTCTCATACTAACTGTTAGTCCATTATAGAACTTATTTAGATGAATTGACGACGGATTTTTCCGTTTTTTCCCTATCATGACAAGGAGCACACGGTGGGTATGACCAGTCGGCAGGGGATGCTTCCTCCACGGAACCTGATCCCACCTCTGATGTTTCGGAAGTCTGTGTTTGCTATGCTCCTGTTTTGTATTCTTTAATGGAGTTTTTATCTTGCCATATGTTTCACTCAGTGGTATAAGAAGAGTTGCGGATAAGAGGTGGGTACCCCAAAGCGTAACAGACGAACGGACTTCCCAGTCACTAAATACCCTCTCATGTTTCAAAAGGGAAAATAAAAAAATAAGAGCCATTATTATACATGTACAATAAACAATAGGACGTCGTCAATTAAAAAATTAAAACAAATGCCAAAGAACCAACCTCTTCTATCTAAAAGATTTAAAAACAAAAGGCAAAATCAAAATAAAAAGAAGCAGAAATAAATAAAGCTATTAAAGTTTATAAATCCATTAAATAAATATTAACGCATTATAAAAGCAAACAGGCGTTAATTTTTTTTTCAAGAAATTCGTTTTAAACATAGTTATACTTACCAGGGAAAAACGAAAAGCATATTGAAGGTAAATTAAACAAGAGACTGAAAATTAGAAATAAAGATGAATCTATCCTCATCTTTAACCGCGATTCCTTCTCAAACTGCCCCACTACATCATAAATAAATCCATCCTAAGTACATTTTTCTGTTCATTTATCCTTCTTTGAAGCAAACCTTTTGATTCAGGTCGATACTGTTAATGTAAAGCATTTCTTATTCATGGTTTTGAACAGCAATTTTTTACGATATATCTTTGATCATACAGACAGAAAAATAACATGCAAAGGTGTAATGGCTCTTTTTAAAAAAAAAATAATAATCAATTACACTGTGTCTTCCTTATTCTTAATTCTTTTGATTATATCGGACTACTTCACATAAAACGTACAGTCTGTAAAAATTCATCAAGCTGGCAATAACAACCTTCTACGTTTTGAATTATGTATGTAAAAATAACAAAAATCCATCAAGTAATTAAAAAAAAGTATTCAAGTGTTTCATATACTAACATAAATCTACTTGATTTACAACAACTTGAAAATATTATCCTTGCTTTCAAAAACGCAAGATCGCAAGTTTGATATCAGATCTAAGGTAAAAATGCAAGTTTAAATATTAATTATGAAAAATGCCCATCACAAGCCCATCATACATCATTTGTGTCAAAAAAGCTTTTTCGATTCAACCTGTGCTACAGTACTTTCCAGAAATGATAAAATTATGAAGTAGGTTCCTAAAAAATTTCAAAGTAATTTATGGAAAAAATAAAATAAGAAAATTAGCAAAAATCTATATTTAACATGAAAACACGTGTCCTTTCTTTACTTCATCCAAAATATAAAGGTTAAACGAGGATGTATCGTTTATACTTAACTTGGAACTCTCAGACTTTTTAAGATTTAAGTCCATTTAAACAATACAAATCTGGAACAGAGCAAACGCGGACCTCCAAAACATTAGAAACGGGATCGGGATCGGGCGCTAAAGAGGAGTAAGCATCCCTTGTCGATCGGTCAAAACTACCGTATGCTCCTTGTGAAGCTCATCAGTCAGGATTTAAACTTATCACCTATACATGTTTTCTAGCTTATTTATTATGTACATGTTCCACAAACGTTTAGTTTTTGATTTGAGGCAACACAGGATGAACCTGACCTTTTAGTAAACAGAATGGTCAATAAAGATCTTCAATGTCATAGGGCGTCAGAGATCGATCATTCAGTCACCTCTCAATGAACTTACAGTCATTTTTATGGTGGAATTTCACCCTGTGCTACAAACTATCAAAACTGTGTCAGTTACACTGTGCTACAAACTACAAAAACTGTGTCAATTACACTGCTACAAACTACTAAAACTGCGTCAATTACACCGTGCTACAGACTATTAAAATTGTGTCAATTACACCGTGCTACAAACTACTAAAACTGTGTCAATTATACCGTGCTACAGACTGTTAAAACTGTGTCAGTTACACTGTGCTACAGACTACTAAAACTGTGTCAGTTACACTGTGCTACAAACTACTAAAACTGTGTCAATTACACTGCTACAAACTACTAAAACTGTGTCAATTACACCGTGCTACAGACTATTAAAACTGTGTCAATTACACCGTGCAACAAACTACTAAAACTGTGTCAATAACACTGTGCTACAGACTACTAAAACTGTGTCAGTTACACTGTGCTACAGACTACTAAAACTGTGTCAGTTACACTGCTACAAACTACTAAAACTGTGTCAATTACACCGTGCTACAGACTATTAAAACTGTGTCAATTACACTGTGCTACAAACTACTAAAACTGTGTCAATTATACCGTGCTACAGACTGTTAAAACTGTGTCAGTTACACTGTGCTACAAACTATCAAAACTGTGTCAGTTACACTGTGCTACAAACTATTAAAACTGTGTCAATTATACCGTGCTACAGACTGTTAAAACTGTGTCAGTTACACTGTGCTACAAACTATCAAAACTGTGTCAGTTACAGTGTGCTACAAACTACTAAAACTGTGTCAATTACACTGCTACAAACTACTAAGACTGTGTCAATTACACCGTGCTACAGACTATTAAAACTGTGTCAATTACACCGTGCAACAAACTACTAAAACTGTGTCAATTACACTGTGCTACAGACTACTAAAACTGTGTCAGTTACACTGTGCTACAGACTACTAAAACTGTGTCAGTTACACTGTGCTACAAACTACTAAAACTGTGTCAATTACACTGCTACAAACTACTAAAACTGTGTCAATTACACCGTGCTACAGACTATTAAAACTGTGTCAATTACACCGTGCAACAAACTACTAAAACTGTGTCAATTACACTGTGCTACAGACTACTAAACCTGTGTCAGTTACACTGTGCTACAGACTACTAAAACTGTGTCAATTACACTGTGCTACAAACTACTAAAACTGTGTCAATTACACTGCTACAAACTACTAAAACTGTGTCAATTACACCGCGCTACAAACTACTAAAACTGTGTCAATTACACTGTGCTACAGACTACTAAAACTGTGTCAGTTACACTGTGCTACAGACTACTAAAACTGTGTCAGTTACACCGTGCTACAGATTACGAAAACTGTGTCAGTTACACCGTGCTACAGATTACTAAAACTGCGTCAGTTACACCGTGCTACAGACTATTAAAACTGTGTCAATTACACCGCGCTACAAACTACTAAAACTGAGTCAGTTACACTGTGCTACAGACTATATATACTGTGTCAGTTACACTGTGCTACAAACTACTAAAACTGTGTCAATTACACTGTGCTACAGACTATCAAAACTGTGTCAGTTACACTGTGCTACAAACTACTAAAACTGTGTCTGTTACACTGTGCTACAAACTACTAAAACTGTGTCAATTACACCGTGCTACAAACTACTTAAACTGCGTCAGTTACGCATTGTATTTTTAAAAAAAAAATGAGGAGATCTTTGTAATGAATGTTTCGTTTCTCTAGCGTTAATCAAATGAAATATAAGTATAATTAATAGCAATCAAGCTCAAATATCTATTTAAACATTCAAATCTGGAGCAGAAGAAATGCGGAGCCTTTGCAGCGTCAGGTGGGATCAAGTGCCATGGAAGAGTAAACATCCCATGTCAACTGGGCACACCCGTCGTGTGATCCTCGCTATATAGATAAAAGAGAAAATCCGTAAACATAGCAGTGTGTGAGCAATAGTAACAGTATATGTATGAAAAACACCAGTCAACATTTTACTTAGTGATAGCTTGTATTTGTTTGGGAAGTTCATTACTTATGAATGCACAAGTTTCATTTTAAAAAATTTAAAACTTTATTTCATTCAACATGAAAAAAAGATGGTGATTCGATGCACATTTCCAAATGAGACAACTGCATGTGTAAAGGATGGCTTCAGAATGGGAATGAAAGTCGTCAGTCAGCATTTCATTTAACAACAAATTGTATTGCAAAGTTGTCACACAATGACCTTTTATTTCTTTTCAAATTTCGTTAATATTCTTAATTGTATTTGTTACCTTTGCAAGGTAACAACAATCCTTCGCAACGGAGTCATTTTTCAAATTTCTTCCCATAACAGAGTAAAAAAGAATATGTCTTAATATAAATTATTAATTACATGCAAAATATTTCATACATTTATTCAATATAGTAAGAAATCCATCTTTGGAATTAAACAAAGAAGGATATGGAGATAACGAACAGTATTCAATCTCAAAGTCCATAAAACAATACAAAGTAAGAGCAGAGCAAACACGGAACTCCGAAACATCAGTAGAGGTGGAATCAGGTGCCATGGAAAACGTCAGTCAGCATTTGACCCAATGATAAATTGTATTTGCTGACAAGGTCAATAGAACTTACGAAATGATGACTTTAAACGAGACTGTTGATATTCTTGTTTCATCAACTTGCTTGTCAATAATTTACCTCGTTTTAGAAATTTTTCATACGTAGGGCATGCTTTTGTGCATCGAATCAACTGAGATGCATACACCGTATGCAGGTGATGAAGGTATATATTGCTGCATGCTGGAAGTTGACGATAGAAAAGTTAAAGTCGTCACGTTTATCATACAGCTTGGTTGTTAGGTTACCATTAACGTCTTTTTCAAGTAAAATATCCAAGAATGAAACAGATGTGTCAGACTCTGTCGTGTCTTTAATCTCAAGCTCTCCTGGATATATCGTAATGGAAAACTAATATAATATGCCAGAGATCAATATATTGAAAACATTTCTTATAACTTCATCAAATGTGAAAGCAACATTCACTTCTTTGTCATTATTTTTAAACCTTGATTAACACATTCAAAAGGTTTCCCTTACATCAATGGTGGAATACTGGAGATGTGCTGAGTTCGACAATCAGAAAACAGCGTATTGCTTTTATTTCTTCGGTATTGATAGTTAAATTAATCGTTCATTGAAAATCGGTCCAGAAATAAGGATTTTCTGCCGTTTGCATGCCTTTTGAGCATTTTGCTTGTTATTCGACTTTCTGCTCACTGAAACGACAATACCATGACGCCAGCGTAAAGAACTCTTCAAGACCTTTCCAACGACACCAAGAACGTTGACATCAGAGCAGTCAGTCAGAAGATATGAGCAAAAAAAGAAAAGTAAGTGTTTGCAGGGGTTAAAGTCAGGGTTAACGGGGGTTAGGGTTAGTGGGGGTTAGGGTTAATGGGGGTTAGGGTTAGGGTTAGGATCAGGGTTAGGGTCAGGGTTAGGGTTAGGGTTAGGGTCAGGGTTAGGGTCAGGGTCAGTGTTAGGGTCAGGGTCAGGGTCAGGGTTAGGGTTAGGGTTAGGGTTAGGGTCAAGGTCAGGGTTAGGGTCAGGGTTAGAGTTAGTGGGGGTTAGGGTTAATGGGGGTTAGGGTTTGGGTTAGGGTTTGGGGTTAGGGTTTGGGTTAGGGTTTGGGTTAGGGGTTAGGGTTAGGGTTAGGGTTAGGGTTTGGAGTAGGAATAGGGCTAAAAACGAAGATGCCCAATCTAGGTCATGCCCAATCTAGGTCAAATGAAATGAAAGTGGAAAGTGAAAGTCACGGATACATGCAAAAGTAAAGGAAAAACTGAAATTTTCCAAAGCTCATAACTTTCTTATTTATTATCGAATGGAGACGAGTTTGGTGTCGTTGGAAAGCTTAGAAAACGAGCAACACGATTAAGTCAGAGTCATAAAACCTAGGTGTCAGGAAACGGGAGAAAAATGGCTTCTTTTTTAAACAGCAGATTGTGCTTAGAAATTGACAATTTGAGAATTATTGACCATTTTCAACCTCCCAGATCTCGAGAATGGCCTGCAATTGACTCACCCCACTTATGTCAGTGAGACACGACAAAAGGGACTCTTTGTACCTGCAAAGAGTTGGAAAAACTGCGGTCTACCTCTGAAGATATAAATGAGTAAACATGCGGAAAATGTTCAAAAGTCTTAAAAACTTTGAAACAGGGATTGGACAAGTTAAAGTGGTCAGGTCTCGACAACCTGCACGTTGCCGAGGAGGTCTCAGCAGAAGCTGCTCAAGTGTCCCAAAAGACGGTTATGCTCGGAGACGAGGTAAAATTGCGTTCCACGCTAAGTTCTTTTTCCGGGCGATAGCGCTTAAACGGTGCGAGATAGAGGCCCTAAACTCAGTACATTAAAGATGAAGAAGACCTCAAGGGAAGCCTAACAGAATACAGTGATGCTTTATGCTACCTTTTAAATAGATAAGTATGAAATAGTGTTGAATGTCATTATATTTTTGATGATAAGTCGCATTGTAATACTCATATAGAACTTTTTAAAACCGCGTTAATTTTCATAATTCAACCGTGCCCTGGATTTATATAAATATTATAATGGTCTAATGTTAAATTCTGCAACTTTCATTTGCAGTGACAAAAAAAGTTAGCGAGTTTCACAAACTTTTTTGACTCGCATTTTTATTTCGCTGCGAACAATTTTTTCACCTACATTTGGGCTCTCTGGCATTCTTGGAAAATGATGCTTCAGTTGCTAAAATAAAATAGCAGCTGCGGGTGGATTCCAAGCGAGAAGTCTCGAAGAAAATTGGCGTGGACTATAGCAGGTTTACATGAACTTTATTTATAATATGTGATAAACTACAAAGACTATGAAATAAGAAAAAAAGATACATGTGTTCAGATTAAAAAGACAAGATATTAGACCTCCATATATAAATGGCAGAAGAAGAAACTGACAAAGGTTAATTAATTTCATTTATAAAAAAAAATCTATATAAAAAAGGGGTACCCTATCTCAACATGTAATAATTTGGTAGTGTAACATCGATTTCCTGGCAAAAACTTTCAAAATTGTCGTATTTTAACATTTTTTTTTTCAAGTTTATTTTTAGGAATAAATCTTTCAGAAATTCTTTTGTGTAGTTGCTTTGTATTTAAATACAGAATCATACTGTTAAGTAGACACCTTTATGAAGTTTTTAAATTCAAAGTCGATAAAGATTAAACCATTTAGAGAACATGGTTCATTTTTGGCTTTTTTGGCCTTGTGCGCCTAGTTTTAGAACTAGTTAATTAACAAGGAATGAGATTATATTGTTTTAAAAGCTTAAGCCTCTTACTGACAATATACAACAGCATCTATATAAATATTATATAGATGCCTTTATTTTATGAGGAAATATTGTGCTCGAGATCGGCGTACACAGTCGGGTTCGGTATACTCGTCCTTCTTTACATGCGCTTCAAAGAGAAAGGTAGCAGACATTTTTAGCTCTTAAAAAATTTTAAAAATAATCACTGTCCTGATTTCTTTTCTTCAAAAACCCCTCCCTCCCTCCCCAATCATACAATGCTCAATTGGTAGGCAAGTAGGTACTGCTCTTGGTTTTTTGTTTGTGTGTTTCAGAACAACTGGCTATCCACAATTATGATATTGTCGTGGCATCTATGATGGAAGAAATGGTCTAGAGTATCGCACACGGAGGCATTTGCGCCCATCCGTTCAACTGATGTGTCAAGTTTGTGCATTTGACTGTATGATATTTTGAAGACATTGAACTGTGAACATTGGCTTGATATTTTATAATGTAAATACATTAACATTTTATTCATTTGTTCGCGGTCAACCCGGAACAAACAAATGCTGCTTGAATTTGTGCTGCTCATTTTGTGCTTGTTGCAATATTTGAATTAATTCAAACTTTTTATAAGTAAAAACTTTAATAAGCTTAAAGGTAAATGACTGTTTGTGATAAACCTGGAACAGCCAAATTATTGATTTGCTTTGTATTGTGTTGTTGCTTGAATGTTGGGTCTGCCCTGCTTGGCGACCCTTTGCTGTTTATATATTATGCCACGACCAACAACGCCAAACAATAAATGTTTAAAAATATATTTATTGTTTTTATTTCCTCTATATAGATAAAATGACGTAATTTTCTTGCAAGTCAATACATTATGACGTCATGATTGGCATCATTTTGAAAATTCTGCAAAAATGGCCAATTTTAAGATATTTTTCAATATTTTGTTAAAAAAAAGGCATACTCTGATCTAAACAATGCAATTAAATATCATTAAACTATATATACCCCAAAACTTGTTAATTTTTAGATCCAGGAAAGCGTTCATGTTTTTTTTAACTTGCGTAAAATTGTTCTGATGTGCTGAAAGAAAATTGGAAAGTCAGATATTATAATTACTCCAAACACAAGGGACATAAAAATGATTCCAAGAGTTCCCATGACCGCAGAGGATTGCCGCTCATCCGGGGCACTAACGCGAAGCCTGACACTGGAAGATAAATTTCTGACGTTTAAAACCAACTGGTTTCTCATTTCTGTGAGCTTTATCCCCAGACCTTTGAACTGTTTCAGAAGGTTGCTTTCATTACTCCAAAATTTCACCTTGTCGAAGTAATCGCAGGAACAAAGACAGGATTCTCCTAAAAAATTTCAAAGAAATTTAGTTTTATTGTTTCTCTTATATTATGGGGTTTATGTTAAAAAATGAATTATTTAAACATATAAACAATGGCAGTAAGTAAAATTGTGACCAGTTATAAAAGCTGTTGGATAAGGGGGCGTGATATGAGGAATCGTTCCACAATGAAATATACTGAAAGGAAAATGAAACACATGGAAACATAATAAGGGAAACATTTTTGACAGCGTGGCCAAAAATTATGACACTGATCAAGCAAGGGTGAATCTTTGTTAATCTGCACGAAAATAGGTTTTCAAAACTACCAAAACGTGAAATATATGACGTCATGTAAGAAAGTGGTAAAAAGTCACGTGCACTTCCTATTCCAGCAAAGAACATTTTTCAGTTCTCAGAGAGTAGCGTGAAAAATTTCCAACCAACACTGACAGTGATGTTTGCGCGTAATAACATTACATGGAGACAGGCTTTTCCTTCATGCCACCTCTGTAATCGTCAAGGCATTACTAATGAGGCCGACAGTAATACAGTAGGCAATTCTTATAGTTACATTCACCAACAAACTAATCGAGAACAGAGCAAAGCTCTAAAATATCAGAGGTCGAATCAGGTGCCATGTAGGAGTGAGTATCCTTTGCCTAACGGTCACACTCGTTGTGTGCGCCATGTCTTTATTGGTAAATAACGAAAAAAATCGTTGATTAATTGTAAACATGGCCTAAGAATTAGTATAAAAGAATTTAGGTAGCATTTGACATGACGATAAAGTGTATTTCCTTACAAGATTATTGCATCGACCATACAACTTACAAAATTATAATTTTAAATGATGAGACTCCTGACATTCTTGTTTCTTGTTCGTACGGATATATCTTAACAACGGGATAAAAATAAGTCATTCAAGTAGCTTTAAAATAATTGCATGATAGCTTGCTTACATCGAGCAATCCCAAACACCCCACATCTCCAACACCTATAATGGATCAACGTTAATAATCTAAAACCAATCAAGGGATACGTCTTTCAAGGATAAAGATCAAAATATAAACAACATCTATTTCTATTTTTAAGGCTTTTTAAAGAAAGTATCCATACCGCTGTTCAAAAAGGTTCCAGTTGTTGAAGCATCTGATGATACCAATGTACTTATAGCTTTTGGTGTTTCTGTTGAAACTGTTGATGTCACCTTGGTTGTTTCTAAGGTAGTACCATTGGTTGTTTTTGTTGTTTCTATGACTACCATTGAATGTTCCTGTTGTTTCTATGGTTTTACCATTGGGTGCTTCTGTTGTTTCTATGACTGTAGCATTGGGTGTTTTTGTTGTTTCTATGACTGTGCCATTGGGCAATTCTGTTACTTTTATAGTTGTGGCCTCTGATGTGTCTGCTGCTTGCATAGTTGTGTCATTTGATATTCCTGCTGATGTTATTTCTGTGATTGCAGAGACTCCAGGTGTACTTGTTGATTGTAATGAACTGACTGAGACAGCAATTTATACGAAAATAGATGTACTGTATTCAAAACTATTCTTTAAAAATGTTAACTTGTAATCATATCTACACATTTTAAAATTTTTCAGTCACAGTCGTCATAAAATAAAGTTATATGTAATAGTTTTCATCCAAGACAAAATCACATATAAATGTTCATGCATTTTATGTCTATATGTTAAATACAAAATTAACTTTCTTTTGGTAAACCTGCTAGTTACATTTACTTACTCGATCCTAAATCTTCAAGAAGTATTTCCTGGCAGAGGGACTCTCCTTAAATAAATAAATAAAGACTTGTTAACAGTGCTTGCTATAATGCATCACAATTTCATATAATTCATACAATTATAAAGTACTGTGGTTTTATAAATATTCGTTGAGCATTAATTTTCGACGATTTCGTTGTTGAGCAGATCCGCAAATTCAAATGTTTATTGAATTAAGAAATATGATATTCATTTGCATAGGCAATGCTTTTGTTCACGAAATTACGTATCCTCGAAAACGTCTATTTTAAAAATACACGAAAACTGATGCCAACGAAAATTGATGAAACCGCAGTATGTCCTTTGTGCATTATTGTTATTCTAACGTCTCTCAACTGAAAGCTCACTCATATAGAATAGACTAGATGATACCACTTGCCGGTAAAGATCTGCAAATTTTTTCAGGGCCTTTGAATAGTGAGGGATCTTTTTTTGTGCCAACACTGTGGCAACGCACTTTGAAAAAATTACGCACTTTGAAAAAAATTTTCAAAGTGCGTTGAAATTGGGACAAAATCAATTAACGCATTTTGAAAAAATTTTTCAAAGTGCGTTAAATTTGGGACACACTCAACGCACTTTGTAAAAATTTTTCAAAGTGCGTTAAGAGTGTACATTAACATTTTTGCCATGGAGAAAATTAATGCACTTTGAAAAAAAATATGTATACAACAAAAATTCTTCACTTAGATTTAGTAATTGAGAGAATCAATTTGTAATTAATCATTTTTTCGAATAACTTTTTAATATACGTGTATTGATTTAACCTCATTGAGAACAAGGAGAAGACGAGTAAAATATCTCTAAGCCCAACTATTTTTTTTTCAGGTACATATAGCCATCGGTAGCAAATTGAACGCCTCTCCATCCCAAGGCAAGCCCAATTTTCAGTGCCTATATTATGTATATCTTTGCAAAACATTTGTTTGTTTAAGCCCCACTCCAGGTACCGATGCCTATATATGCCACACCCAAATATATGTATTTGCATAACTGGTTGAAAACTTTCAATAAATTTTAGCTTACATAAAATGCATGCAAACTGGAAAAAATTATGTACAGTAAAACATTTACGAGAGGAAGAATTTTCAAATTAAGAAAAACAAAATCGCTCACTTTCACATCATGAAGCGACCTTAAAATTATCACCCAAAATTTATCCAACATGTTCAATTATTTATCATTCCTAAGATTTGAAGAATATCGACCATACACATTTTTTTTTCAAAGTGCGTTGATTTGGTCCCAAATTTAACGCACTTTGAAAAGAAATTTTATTTTTTCAAAGTGCGTTGATTTGGTCCCAAATTTAACGCACTTTAAAAAATTTTGTCAAAGTGCGTAATTTTTCAAAGTGCCTTGTAACACAGCATCTACTGCGACACGGGACCTCGGTATATACGGTATCATCCGAAGGACATGTGCCCACTTCCCAATGTGGGATTCGATCACGCGACGTACATGTAAGGATCAACTTACTTCGCGACTCTAGAGCATTCAATATTCTTAAACTATTTCAAATTAAATTTGAGTATACATATTACGCCTCAGCTAATTACTATGACTTTAATACAAACCCTCTTAACCAATTAGAGTGAGAAAGGTTTAAGTCCAATGTTTGTTCTTCTCTTCTTTTTAATTACTTTTTTTTAATCTATATCAAATGCTTCTTTGCAGATACAACTGCTGACTGACATATCTAGCAAAATTTGTTTCAAGCAAATTCTTCTGCTTATTTATTTACAGATTTCTTTGTTTTGTTCATTTAACGAGGCCCAATCTAGTTGGAAATTACGAAAACGGAATGATAAAAAAATTTGATTCTTGGAAATAAATTTGTATGTATTATGCTAAGAAAAATTAGAATGAAATTTTGTTACCTTGCCTTTATTGTAGTCAAATGGGGGCACTCTCAAGATATGGACCATTTTCGTGTTTTTATACACAATTACATACTACTCAATAAACAACGGAATTGACAAATAAAAAAAAAATAAATGATGAAATGTTTTAATTTTCATATATATTATGCAATTCACATCCCTCTTTTAAAAAATGAAAAGAAAATCGGAGGTAGCCTTTATTGCAGTGAAAAGGGGGCATATCAAAACACAAAAATAGGACTTATTTTATCCAACTATAGCTAGTTTTTTATAAGTTGCAATAGGCCAACTTTATATAACATCAACAAACGATTGTAATACTGCATAAGTTTCTAAAAATTAAATCATTCTTACATTATGGCATAATTTTTCCTTTATGCTCAATAAAAATGGTGAGTATAAACACTTCAATGTTCGAGGAGAAAGACTAAAATCGTTTACTTTTGGTTGCAGTTGGAATTTTTTCTAACTCACAAATTGAAATAAAACAAGATAAAATTAATGAATCTGTTCCAAGAAATTGATACCTCAAAATAAATTATATTTCAAAGTTGTTATTAATTTAAAAGTAATAAAAAGCCAGAATGAGCCAGCTTTCAACAAGCAGTCTATAGAGCAAGATCCGCGAAATATTTTAGCGAAATTTGACGTCATTTTAATTGTGACGTTATTGTATTCAATTGTGACGGCAGTCCAGGGTACTGTGACGTGCCTGAGTCGACGCTGCGTTAAAACGTATGCGCAGATCAACTAGATCGGGTCTCGTTAAATTTGAAAGAAATGATAGGAGATATTTACCTGCCTGGTGTAACCCACTGTTCGGTACATGATCTATTATATCTGTCATTGAAAAAAAAAATACATGATTAGAACATTGTGGGTACATATATACATTTACCCAAAAATGGACTTAAACAATTCTTGGATAAATGTATCTTGATCAATACCATTTATCGAGCACAGAAGACAGCTGTAATTATTGAGATACAGTTTTGAATTGTGATATCAACTACTGTAAACCAACTTTTATTCGCGGCGATTTATTTCGCGATTTACCGGGGAAAAACTAGTTTGCAACGATTAAATTTCGCGACCAAGCCTATTTTGGATCTGTTGTTCATAGGAACATAGACTTAGAACACCGGTTCGCGGCGAGAAATATTCGCGATGACGGGACTCTCGAAAACCTCGCAAAAATTCCTCGCACGTGAATAAAAGTTGGTTTACCGTATTCGAATGAGTGATATCACCTGTTCGAATGGGTGATATCACCATTTCAATTTGAATAGGTGATATCACTTTTTGGCAGTAAATACCAAAACGGCGCTTCATACAGAGAGGTGTTTGAGAACGAAGTAGGAACGACATGATTTGTGTGTCGATCATTTTTTAATTTCGTTCCTAAATCATGAATATTCAACATTTAAATAACTATGTACATGTTTGGAATATGCAAGATGACACGATTGTACCGAGTAACTCGACCTACGTAGAAAGAATAACTTTGGAAAACCAGCAATTTATCAAACACATTTACCTTACCCAGGAATAAAAATTTAGGAAATACGCAGAGTAGTTTGATCTCTTTTTGTATTTTCCCATGGAGTTCGAAAAATTCAATACTTCCTGGAACCGTGTGCTATATTTTAATGCCTTTATATCGTGTTGTACACTTTTAAAACAAGTTTGGAGAGATTGATTGATTGCATGTTATTTAATTATAACATCTCTCTCGAGAATTGTTCACTCATATGGAGACGCCACCACTTGCCGGTGGAGAGCTGATAATTTTGTCCTATACTCGGCACTGAGGGCCATTGAGCAATGAGGGATCTTTTTCGTGCTAGCACCTACTGGGACACGGGACCTCGGTCTATACAGTCTCAACCGCTGTAATTTTCATATAATTTTCTTTGAATCATCCAAGAATTTTCATCAACTAATATCTTCCCCTGGTAATGCATGCTGACTTTTTGTCTACGAACTTGATGGCACTATATTTACATTTCCAATGTCTTTGTCAGGGATAAAATAACAAAATGTAAATGTAATTTATTTCCTCATCAATGTATTGGCGCGGTTCCAAAAAAAAATCACGTGCGGGGCGGAACAAACAGCTAGACAGAAGTACTGGTACTTGAAAACAAAAGAAACATTTTATTCTTTATATTAAAAAAGTAATCGATTTTCTTGATCATACAAACATTTTCTAAAAGATATTAGGTTTTTTGAAGTTTTATCAAGGAAAAGAATCAATGTGTCATTTAGATTGCCGACGTGCAATGCTGAAATGCATGTGTACCGTATTTAAGAGAGGTCCATATATCTCATTCGTCGTCTGAAAAGTTTACAACCATTGAAATTTTCTTTTTTGTTACGATTTATATGCTTTAAAATGACGCCTTTACACGAATTATTCTTGAGTCGTAGAGTGCATCCTGACAATCATGTAGTTATGATAAACTAGTATATCGATGATGTGATGCAATGTATCCAATATATAAATATCTGTCTGTTTACGCGGCAATGAAACACCCCTCCTCAACAAAAGAGCGCACCAAGGGAGGTAATTCTCGAAACTGAGAATATCTTAAAAAATTATCAATAAGTACATGTAAGGTACTTTATGTACCGTATATCCGTTTTTTTCGCGATGATCTATTTTTTGCTTTTTCTGCGATCATTTTTAATTCGCAAAATATAAAACACGCAGAAATTATGCCAGCTATAATATGACAGAAAAACATAACCATTACAAAAAAAAAAACTTCAGTACTAAGTAAAATTTACTTACGCAAAATAAAGACTACAAATACAAGTAATGTTTCCAACACGCAAAAAAAAAAACGGATATACGGTATGTCCTTTATTAATTGGAGAAAGTTTTATCTGTTAAGTATTCAATTTAGTTACATAATTACTTCTGAAGAAAATAAGAAAACTACTCACAGTTATACATAGTTGTGTTGATGCATTTCATGGTTTCCACTGTAAGTCAATAAGGGTTCTTGATTAGTGCTTTAATCTTGGAAACATTGTAATTTTGTAACTGATATAATTAATTTGAACGAATGAACCCATACAGATTCCTAAGCGGAATCTCTCTCTCTCTCTCTCTCTCTCTCTCATTAATTTGCATAATTTATGTTTTTTTTAAAATATTATTATAAATGGGAGTTCATGAGCTTGATAATGAACAAGTCATCTCATGGTGAATTTCCTTTAAAAATTGAGTTTGCCTTTAAACAGAGACTAGAAATATGAACCTGCCTGTATTTCCACAATGACAAATGTTGTTGAAAGAAAAAAGGTGTTGTATCCGAGTTCGGGGACGCTGCTGGAGTACCAGAGTCTTTGGAAGCAAACACAAAATCTTCCCTCGCTGTAACAATAACCCCAGAACTATTCCTCCGTACACCCCGTCACTGTTAATGTTACGCATAATATTTGCAATATGATGTTTTAATCTTTTGTAATTTTTATATTGAGAGAGTTAATTAATTTCTAAGAAAAAGATCGAATACCACAATAAAAAAATGTAAAGAAAATATAGAGGGTATTTATAATTATTCTGGAAAGAGAAGAAACCTGAAATAGGTGTTCAGATCAAAGAGTAAGATAGGAAATACACCATGGCATTATGTAATAAAGAATTTGTAAAGTGTAAGGTCAGAATCAAAATCAATTACAGTGTATCTTCTTCTGTCACAACAGCTTAATAACAGAATCGAACACTGTTAATATTGCTTATTAACATCCCTGATTGAGAAGTTTAATAGATATTTGATTTATTCCTTTAATTGCTCAGGCAGAACAACCGAGTCCTTTAACCGGAAAACGTTACAAAAGTATCATTAAGGTTTTATTCTTTATATAGGAGGAGTTGCAGATAAGAGATGGGTACCCTTAAATATTATTTTTAAAAAGTAGTGTCAATGTTTTGCCATGAGAAACCTGAAATACGAGGGCTTTTCAATAAAAAATGTCCTGAACTGTATGACATACAATACAGATATCATATCATTAAATTTGGCTTTCTCTCATAATTGAATCTTTAATGAATTTATAACAGTTCATGTGACCACTTTTCATCACATAGTTTCATTGTGAGAAGTTGGGAAACAAGGGCTTTTCGAGACACTGCATTATAAATGAATGGTCAAGAATCGGTAAACTAGAGTGAAAATAAAAGCTTAAACAAAGCTGCTGTAAAACTTGTTAAAATCCCGAAGACATATTCACTGAAATATGTGACATTTACAGCAACCAATACCTGTTTTACAGACAAATGAGCAGGTGGATCTCAATGATAAAAAATTAGATAATCGGCATCAAAAATGGGTACCGTCCTTGCCAACAAAAAATTATAACACTTATGTACTGTTTGCCAAATTTCAACAAAAATACTTGATGATGTAGGATTGATTTTAAGACAAATAGCAAATTTGAGAGACATCACATCGGGAGTAGTTTACACTGTTTTTAAGAAACGTTCGACGGTAAAAAAGCTTAGTACTCAAAGGTCATCCTATATTTTGAAAAATGAGTGAAAAGGACAGCGTTTATGAATGTCTTAACAATTATTTTAAAATATCAGTAATTGGAGTTATCCACGTTTTTTTTATATTCAAACAGATAATGGAACTTGAATATATTGCTTAAAATCCTCAGAACAAAATTTACCATAAGATGTACTTGACAAAATCAGGGAAGGTCTTGCGAGAGCAAAGAATTGTAAGAGCACAAAGACAGATTTATATGTAATGTTCTTAAATATTGTGGTATTGTTGTTCAAATTCGTATTCGGGGAGACAGTTTAATTTCTGGATGAGGCTAGAAAACAATTTTTTTGCAAAAAAATCGAAAGGTTTATTAGAGGAAGGACCCAGAATCAGGAATCCACTACATTAAATTTCTTCATGACAGCGTCCAAACCCGCACGCCCTGAAGAGTAAAGGGGTTTTCGGGATACACAGATAGTTGATATTTTTTCACATTAACAATATTCGCCAGATCATTGACCTTTTGACTTATTTCTATTTCCAAACTTGAAAAAAAAAACACCTTTGATAAGGAAGAAACAAGTCCAGGAAATCATTGGATCTGCCATTTTCCAGTATACCAAGGGTCATACCCAAAAATGAGTTCTAAAATCAATCAGAAATTGGATAAAAAAGGTTACGGACATGTGTTGTAATTAAAAGAGATTTATAAGTAAAATAATGAAGACAAAATCATTGAAAAGCGTCTTTTGCTTCTTTCCGAGCACCGAGGACATTATTTATTGAACAACCCTCGTATATGTTTCCGATCATTAAGTTAAATAGGAGGCGCACAATGGCACTATATTTGTTACAAAGAATCCGTAAAAGTCTCCTTTAATTGAATTCAATATGCTGAATGACGTTTTTCATACTAATTGTTAGTCCATTATTTATACACTGAATTAACGACGAATTTTTTCCGTTTTTTCCCGACCATGACAAGGAGCACACGGTGGGTGTGACCGGTCGGCAGGGGATGCTCCTTCCTCCACGGCACTTGACCCCACCTCTGGTGTTTTGGAGGTCCGTGTTTCCTGCTCCTGTTTTGTATTGTTTTATGGAGTTTTGATCTTGAATACTGTTCGTGATCTCCATATGTTTCATTCAGTGGTATAAAAAGAGTTGCGGATACAGTGTAAGAGGTGGGTACCCCAAAGCGTAACAGACGGCCTTCTTCCCAGTCACTAAATACCCTCTCATGTTTCAGAAGGGGGAATAAAAAAATAAGAGCCATTTTTATACATGTACAATAAACAATAGGTTAACATCGTCGTGTAAAAAATTAAAACAAATGCCAAAGAACCTCTGTGACAACGCACTTTGAAAAAATTACGCACTTTGAAAATTTTTTTCAAAGTGCGTTAAAATTGGGACAAAATCAACGCACTTTGAAAAAAATTTTCAAAGTGCGTCAAATTTGGGACAACACTAACGCACTTTGTAAATTTTTTCAAAGTGTGTTAAAAGTGTACATCATCATTTTCACTATGGAGGCACTTCACGCACTTTGAAAAAATATATACTAGTATTTCAAATAAATTCTAGACTTAGATTTTAGTAATAGACATTTTTTCCGTCATATTTGTTTCAAAAACGAGATAAATTGATCTATTCTCATCGAGAAAGAGGAAACGAAGGTAGAAGGACCCTCAAGCAATTTCTTTTTCTTTACTAACCAAATATATGTATTCATAATTTTCTTCATAAATTTGAGTTTAAGTGTAAAAAAATGAAAAAAAATTAATAAGATTTCTTTTAAAAAATAATGCTTGTAATACATGTACATATGTATAGCATATGCTTTTGTTCTGTAGAAGAGAGGCCCAGGAGCCATTTCGCTTACCTAAGCAAGATTAGCCAATTGACTAAACATTGGCCAAAGTAATTGTACATATTCTAATACAAATCAAAATATAAATATAAAATGCATATTAAATTTTTTTTTCATGCAACTTAAGATTCATTTATTTTTATGACTGTAAAATAAAGGTCATCATCTTGCAAAAGAATTAGAAAACCATATACTTCTAAAAACTTATCAAATAACTATAAAAAGACAGTTATGTTGTTTTGGAAAATTATTTTTAATTTAGGATACAAACTGAGACTCCATTTTGTTGCATTCCCCGTACCCCAAAGGGTCATATGTAAAGTGTCTATATCTCAGATCCTAAAGTGACGTCATTAATAAAGTTA
Source organism: Saccostrea cuccullata (assembly GCF_032062105.1). Classification (NCBI taxonomy): domain Eukaryota; kingdom Metazoa; phylum Mollusca; class Bivalvia; order Ostreida; family Ostreidae; genus Saccostrea; species Saccostrea cuccullata. The sequence goes on along the minus strand of NW_026929355.1, from coordinate 136,635 downwards.
TTCAACAGGGTTCAAATAATGTTTTATCATATCTAAAATTTGCTAGATATTGACTACTTTAAGTAGTGCATATTTTTTTCAAAGTGCGTTAATATGGTCGATATTAACCCACTTTGAAAATAGAAATTATTTTTTCAAAGTGCGTTAACTTGGTCCCAATTTTTTTTCAAAGTGCTTAATTTTTCAAAGTGCGTTGTAACAAACCTCCCTCTTCTAACTAAAAGATTTAAAAACAAAATGTAAAATCAAACTAGATGCTGTCATGAGACAGTAATACCCGCACTAAGGTGTTTGCCTCTAAATACACAATCCTACGGGCGGCTTTCCAAGGAAAAAGTCAAAATAATTCTATATAATTCAGGCACGTAGCATCGTAGTAACCTGAGAAATTTTTTTTTACTTACCTAAAGAAGTTAACAAGCAAAAAAAAAATGAAAAGACAAAATTACTTTCACTTCCAATTTTTTCCCCATATTTCCTTGCTACGTATATACTGTGGTAAAAAGTGGGGGGGGGGGCAACCATCTTTTCAATGGACATTTTCTTATAGTAAAGGTAATATTGGGGGAAAAAGTTGAGGGGGGGGCAGGCCCCCCTGCCCCCACCCCCCGGTTGCTACGTGCCTGTAATTTACATGTATTCATCAAATTGAGTATGAAATTCTCCCTGTGACCTATAGCTCAGAACCTCTTATATTTATTTTACACGCTTAATTCATTATATACCAGTTTGAATTCTATTAATGATGTAAATTAGATTTTGATAAATGTTTTGCTCATAATAGGACCTTTTTAAATTGACTAGCCCCCCCCCCCCCCCCCCCGACACCACAATCACACAGCACATACTTTTTGGAATAGGCTAGATGGAACAGTTTTGTTAAAACATTGTTTGTTATGAATTAATTTAAGATTTGTTCTTGTACTATACATGTTAACATGTAAATTCTACATCACATCACGTTGCGTCACCCATTATCATATTTTTAGATTAAACTCCATTCGGCACACCTCGGCCGTTTCCCACTTCATCTGATAAGGTGACGGAATCGACGGCACGAAGGTTTTCCGAATGGAATAGCATTGGAACATGCTGCAGACTGGTGTGCATTGGATTAATTCATTTTGTGTTATAATTGGATTTATATTTCATGAAGTTGACAAGACCTATGGAGGTCGGTAAGTACAAGTTTAAGTATAGTGGGAGGTAAAATAAACCCAAACGATTAGGTTAAAGTTCAAAAAGGGTCAAAGATCATCGCATGCCACACTAGACGAATTTCATATTGTGAAGTTATCTCCCGTTGTCGATGTGACATTCAGTTACTGCCAATACTGGTGCGGATCCAGAATTTTTTTTCGGGAGTAGGGAGGGGAGTTCACATCTCAGTCAAAAAATTCCAGCCCAGAATTTCCTGACAAGCAGGAGAAAAAAAAATATAAACTGAAAACAAATAAACAAAATAAAAACAATGATAGTGGGGTCAATGTTTTCTAAGTTAGGGGGAGGATGTCCAAAGTCATTTTTTATTTGCTTCAGTGTATTAGTCTTGTTTAAATAACAAAGCAAATTCCAGGGGGGGGGGGGGTCCAATCTCCCTACCCACTCCCTGTCCCTGAAATAACAATCTATTTTGTGATTCCAATTAAATAGTATATTTTTTTCCATTTGACTAATTATACATATTTTGTTTCTTGTGTTTATATTATGTCTGTCTATTTGTCTGCAGAAATTATAACCTTGCCCATAAGTTTTAAGTGGGATGGGCTATGGTTTATTTCTTGTGACAATTAATTAAGACCTTTAATTTGGATACCATTAATTTTTAATTCTGATCGCTTGACCTAGGATACACATTTTTACAAGAAAAATACCAAACTTTAAACTTGGCCTAAATTTTGATCAGTAGGTGCTAGGGCTTTCATGCTTAACATGTGTATTCATTGTGAACTGTCAACAGGTATAAATATGTTTGACGTTGACCCTAGAGTTTGAACCACTTAAAAAATTAACCTTGGCAATTAACTTTTGAACAGGAAGTACTAGGGATTACTTATTTCACATGTGCATTCCTTGTGACAAGACTTTCTTCTGATACCAACAATTTGAACCCTTTGACCTTGACCTTTGAGTTTGACATATATTTGAGAAACTTCAACCTTCGCAATAGGCTTCCATACAGGGACATCAGTGTTTCACAAACACATCTTGTCTTCATTATTATTTGGTGGTGTCTCCATATGAGGGAAAAATTCCCGAGAGAGATGTATTCACAACAAACAAACAAATTACTAAAGAAAATATAAAACATGAATATGTTGGTCATGCATATCTCTGCATGAAGAAAACAGCTTTTCAAATACTGCAACCATATTGTAACCCTTTCAAAACACTCATTTGAGCTTTTCTGGTTTCCTTATCATATAACGTCTGTCGTGACATGTCGTCCATGTGTTTGTCTGAAAACTTTTTACATTTTTAACTTCTCTAGAACCACTGGGCCAATTTTACCCAATTCATATAGAAATATGTACATTTGTATCTCAGATTGTCCTTCTGTCTGAATAAAATTAACCTTGGTCATCACGGTCATATCTACTGAATGAGAAGAGACAAGGCATTCATGTTAAACTTATGTACTAGTATTTACCTGTGAGAATGGCATGGTTTTTTTTTACATATGACCTAGAAGTTTGACCTACTTGGAAAAAAATTAAATTGTTATAAATTCATCATTTTGAAAGAGAAAAGTTAGGGCATTCATATTATAATGCATGTATATTATTACATGTGATAAGACCTTTCCAAATGAATCATGACTTATACTCTGTGACCTTGACCTTGAAGCCTAACCTACTTTTCAAAAATGTTGCATTTGCTTATAACTTTTGATTAAGATGAGACATGACTCTCACATTTGACATGTACATTAATTACTCATAAAAATTCAAGGTGTTTCCCAGCATGCGATGCTTTTTTACCCTTTGACGTTGATGTTTTACATAATTTTCAAAATATTTAACTCTCCTAAAAGATGATTAGGCTTCTGAGTAACATTAAGGAGGACTTCAGGAAAGACAAGACTTTTTGCACAAAAAACGTCATTTTTCCACCCCCATTTGACCCCCCGGGGAAAAATCAAAATTACGAAACCTTACTGCACTTCTACATTACACGGTTTTACACCACCAACCATCTCCCAAAAGATGATTAGGCTACTGTATAAAATGTAGGAGAAGTGCAGGGAAGACGGGGCTTTTTGCATAAAAACGTCATTTTTTGACCCCCATCTGACCCCCTGGGACAAAATCAAAATTCCGAAACCTTATTGCACATCTACATGAAACCACCAACCATCTACCAAAGGTGATTAGGCTGCTGAGTAAAATGTAAGAAGAGTTCAAGGAAGACAGGGCTTTTTGCATAAAAACATCATTTTTCGACCCCCATTTGACCCCCTGGGGCAAAATCAAAATTCCAAAACCTAACTGCACATCTACATGACACAACCAACCATCTACCAAAAGGTGATTAGGCTGCTGAGTAAAATGTAAGAGGAGTTCAGGGAAGATGGGGCTTTTTGCATAAAAAACGTCATTTTTCGACCCCCATTTGACCCCCGGGGCAAAATCTAAATTCCGAAACCTTACTGCACATCTACATGACACCACCAATCATCTCCTAAAAGGTGATTAGGCTGCTGAGTAAAATGTAGAAGGAGTTCAGGGAAGACGGGACTTTTTGCATAAAAAACGTCATTTTTCGACCCCCATTTGACCCCCGGGGGCAAAATCAAAATTCCGAAACTTTACTGCACATCTACATGACACAACCAACCATCTCCCAAAAGGTGATTAGGCTGCTGAGTAAAATGTAAGAGGAGTTCAGGGAAGATGGGGCTTTTTGCATAAAAAACGTCATTTTTCGACCCCCATTTGACCCCCCGGGGCAAAATCTAAATTCCGAAACTTTACTGCACATCTACATGACACCATCAATCATTTCCTAAAAGGTGATTAAGCTGCTGAGTAAAATGTAGAAGGAGTTCAGGGAAGACGGGACTTTCTGCATAAAAATCGTGATTTTTCGACCCCCATTTGACCCCCGGGGGCAAAATCAAAATTCCGAAACTTTACTGCACATCTACATGACACCACCAACCATCTCCCAAGAGATGATTAAGCTACTATGTAAAATGTAGGAGGAGTTCATGGAAGCAAAGTGTGACAGACGGACGGACGGACGGACGGACATGAGTAACAACAATATACCCGAACTTTCTTTAGAAAGTGCGGGTATAAATAAAAAGAAGCAGAAATAAATGAAGATGTTAATGTTTATAAATCCATTAAATAAATATTAAAGCATTTTAAAAGCACGCAGGCGTTAATTTTTTTTTTTTTCAAGAAATCCGTTTTAAACATGGTGATACTTACCAACGAAAACCGAAAAGCATATTGAAGGTAAATTAAACAAGAGACTGAAAATCAGAAATAAAGATGAATCTTTCCACATCTTTAACCGCTAGTCCTTCTCAGACTGCCCCACTACATCATAAATAAATAAATCCATCCTAAGTACAGTTCGCTGTTCAATTATCCTTCTTTGAAGCAAACCTTTTTGATTCAGGTCGATACTTATTAATGTAAAGCATTTCTTATTCATGGATTTGAACAGCAAATTTTTACGGTATATCTTTGATCATAGAGACAGAAAAATAACTTACAAAGGTGTAATGGCTCTCTATGAATATTAACATACTTCACATAAAACGTACAGTCTGTAAAATTTCACCAAGCTGGCAATAACAATCTTCTACGTTTTGAATTATGTATGTAAAAAAAACAAGAATCCATCAAGTAATTAAAAAAAGGTATTCAAGTGTTTCATATACTAACATGAATCTACTTGATTTACAGCAACTTGAAAATATCATTGCTTTCGAAAAACGTAAAATAGCAAGTTTGATATCAGATGTAAGGTAATAATGCAAGTTTAATTATTTAAAACAAGTAACAGCTTTTTAAAAAGCTTGCCTGACTAAATTAATCAATATCTGCATGAGGAGTGATAATCCTTTTGAGTTATACTTTTGTGGGTTTAAAATATGTCCTTACTTTATATTTTGAAAACCTTGTGTAAATGAAATCCTTGATTTATTTAACTTACAGACGAATCATCTCTGTTTGGGTTGACGGGTACCATCAGATGTATAAATCAGAAGAGATGTCAAGTCCAAGTCATTAAGGGTTACATGTATCAAAATAGCCTTTTTTTTAATTGACGAAACTAAAGGTTAATCGGAGAAAATATTAAACAAATTTGTTTTGAGACTACAATCAGTCATAAGTTGGCAGATCATTGTAGATAATGTGAACAAATCTGCATGAATATTTACTGCACCTAGATTTGTTTTTAATTGAATTTCGGTTATAAACACATGCATATGGTCCACGTATTGCAGTCCTTTTTTAAAGGACAGCAACTTGTTATTTACTATTTGTTAAAAATCATTTTCTATTTTAAAAGACCTGGAGAGATTTGAATACTAATAAGGAACCAGAAACAAAAGTTTCGTTAATTTTTTTTAAATTTAGGTTGTGGTAGCTTCATGTACATGTAAGTTGTAGTGATTCGTGACCGCGAGACTTGAAACTCGATTCTTAATCGCCGTGCGGCGTCAAAACTGACACAGAATATAATACATAATACATAGGTAGTGATCTTTTCTTCGCCAACCGCCCGTGTCACGGTAGGCGTTCTTGGAAAAAGTTGAAACCCTTCATCGGTATATGATGCCGTCTCGATGAGTAAATACCCTCGAATTGAATATTCTTAAACCACTTAAATTTTATATGAATATTTAATACAGAGAAATGTTCCAACAGCTTAAGTGATTTTAAGAATAACAGTGAATTCATAGTTGAGTTTAAAATTATTTTTTTTCATATATACATGTATGTGTGGTCTTCTAACAATTTATAACAATTCCCATGGGTACTCATTGTGCCTTGTTATAAGTAGACCTATTTTTGTATTCATATGAAGCAATATGTCCAAAATCTTATTTGTGAAATGAAGAAAACACTTGCTGTGGCCTTCAAAGTCGACAATGAGATATATCGACGACGTATTGTCAATTAACAATGTTTTTTCCATTCATATGTCGATACGATATATTCCGGTGAGCTTGAGATAAAAGATACCACAGAGTGTCATACATCTATTTCATATTTGGATATTTTACTTGAAAAAGACATTAATGGTAATCTTACTACCAAACGTGATGACTCTAACTTTTCAATCTTCAATTTCCATTACTTTTTCAGCAATATACCTTCATCACATGCGTACGGAGTATATATCTCTAAGTTGATTCGATACGGAAGAGCATGCTCTATTGTACAATTTCTAAAACAAGGTAAATTATTGACAAACAAGTTGATGAAACAAGAATATCAGCAGACGAATGTGTCTGCTATTTCCTGATCATGACAAGGAGCTCACTGCGGGTGTGCATTACATGTACCAGTTACCAGAGGATGCTCTCTTATCCATGGCACCTAATCCCACCTCTGATCTTTTCTGATCTTTCATCTGCTCCTGTTTTGTATTGTATTATGGACTTCTTGAGCTTTAATACGGCATTTTCGTTATCTCCATATATTTCATCTAATGGGTCTTAGAAGCTGAGGAAAGATACAACTGAAATAATTTTTTTAAATTTTATTTTGCGCATTCAAAATTTGGTTACTTTTCTCGTATATCACAAAGATCGTTATGATAGGCATTTTATTTTTCATATACGAAACCTTTTCCTGTCCTGTGCGTTTCCATAGCAAACATTCGTGTGGTGCGTCGCTTACTCTCTGGCGCTACAAGTATCCGTGTTGGTACCGACACTTTTTCTTCTGTATAGGAACTGGAACACAGGGAACCGGTAGCAATGACCTTATAAAACTTAACTGGCATTCCTTTGCTACCAGTAGATCTGAAACGGACTGCAGGGCTTCCCTCAGTTCATAAATTTCTGTGTCCAGTCTTCCAATTTTCTTCTCTAGGGCTTTGTTTTTCGTACCCTCGTCTGTGAGTTTGTCTTCCAGAATTGTAACGTGCAATTTCTTTCTCTCCTTCTCGTCCTTATCATTTTTCCACGCATCTGAGTGTTTACTCTCTAGGGAAAGAAGATGTTCTTGCTGTGTATCAATTTTTTTCAAACTCCGTATTTTGTCTTTTTATTAAACGCTCTTGTGATGTTGGTTAACTGAAGACTTTGCGGATAAATAATTTATCGCAATTAAAAACTCATTCTGAGATTCGATGACATAAAACGGTAATTCCATGGCGCACTTATGTTCAAAAAATTAAATTCATTCCTGAATGAATAAAATTCTGTTACATTTCAAATAAATTTTGTAAAATTTAATTTGTGACAATCGGCTAGCAGCAGATCTGTAGCTCGCTAGCTGGTTTGAAAAAACTGGGATGGATCACCAGAGAACTACAGTGCCACCCATATTAAAAAGTATATATTAATTGCTTACAAAAAATTGCGCTTGGTTCTGGATTAATTTCTCCGAATTTTTACCTCAACTGCATAAAAGATGGATTTCAAAATGTTCCAGAGACCTCTATCAAGTACTAGTACTTGACATGTGCAAGAAGCTCGTTCGGCCGAAGAATTTTGCCACCCAAAATGGAGGAATAATTGAACGATATTTTCGATATCTCAAATTCAGGCTGAGGAGGACTATTAATTACGGTTGTAAGGAATGTTTTGCTGTAGAAAAATTGATTGATTGATTGATTGATTGGTTGATTGTATACTGTTTAACGTCCCTCTCCAGAATATTTCAATGATATGGAGACGTCACTATTGCCGGCGAAGGGCTGCAAATTTAGGCCTTTGCTCGGCACTTATGGTCTTCGAACAGGGAGGGATTTTTATCGTGCCACACCTACTGTGACACGGGGCCTCGGTTTATACGGTCTCATCCGAAGGACCGCCCCATTTAGTCGCCTTTTACGACAAGCAAGGGGGTACTGAGGACCTCTTCTAACCCGGAGCCTCACGGGGCTAGAAAAATTGAAGGTATATGCTAGAGACACACGGTAAGTAATATTTTTAGATTGCAGCAGTTGAAAAACACGGATATTGAATATAGCTTCAGCGCAGTTTTTTTTGTGCACTTTAAATACACTCTTTTTTCTAATGGGCGGCACTGTAGCTCTTTTGCCTGACAATATAGCTAAATTTCTGTGAAAGTGAAAGGTTGGACATTTATATATATACGATGTAGGTACTGACGACTTTTGAGCATACGCAGAAATACCGAGAAAATGAACAATATTTCAGCCCAAAAGACAGTTTAAAACAATATAAATCACTAGCATCACAAAGACAGACTTTTTTTCAAAAAAAAAAATCAGAGGTAGAATCAGTCGAATTTGATCTTTTTATGACACCACCTGCCCCGTAACGAGACAGTTGTGTGTATGCTCTTGTCGAAAGGACCGGTCTCCGCGTCTTGAATCCCCAACGTACATATAATCCATATACATGAATGATACATGTATGTATTGATAAGTCTTTAAGGAAATCTCATGAAGGAAACTTACCTTATATTCTAATATTTTTCTAATTTTCTTTATTATTCGTATTTCTCAATTTATCATGCTCAAATTACATTTATTTATTTCTTAGGGTATTAAACCGTATTCGTCAGCCAGTCTGTCCATCTGTCATGAGAACTTTAAACTTGAAAATAACTATTGAATGAGTTGAAATAGGACTTTCATATTTCACATGTGCATTATTTGTGACATGTGATTTTCAAATATACTGTGATTTTTGATCCTGTGACCTTGATCTTGGAGCTTGACCTACTTAAAAAATAACATTACATGTACTTTAAATTGACTATAACTTTTGAAAGCTGCCATTTTATAAACATGTATTACCTGTGACAACGCCTTTCAAAATTCACTATGATTTTTTACCCTTTGACCTTGAAGTTTGACCTGCTTTTCAAAAACATTAACAATAGCAATACCCTTTGAATGAGAAGAGATTGGGCTTTTTTTTTTACCCCTGTGTATTACCTGAGACAACACTTTTCTAAATACACTGACTTTTGACAACGTGACCTTGAGGCTTGGCTTACTTTTCACAATTTTAACCTTGATCATAACTTTTGAATGAGAAGAGAAAGGGCTTTCATATTACACAAAAATCACATGCACGTTACCTGTGATAAATCATTTCAAATACTAGTATACAGGCACGTAGCAACAGGGGGCCAGGGGGGCCTGCCCCCCTTTTTATTCCCCAACCTTACTTATTCTATAGGAAATGTGTGTTGAAAGTAAAGTTGCCCCCCCCCCCCCCCTCACTATTAGTGATGTACGAGAAAAATTTAGTTTAAAATTTTAAAATTTGGTATTGAAAGTAGTTGACATTGAAAAAAAAGTTGGCCTCTACCGCCTCCCCCCCCCCCTTCCCCTCCGTCCGCAGCTCCGACGGAAGACCTACTCGTTGCTTTACAACGAGCTGGGGTCTAGTTTTAATTAACTTTCTTTTTTCCACTAAAATTTGTGATACATGCTTACACGTATGAACACCGTTTTCTGTACTTTGCGAAACATTAATATGCCAGAAAGTATCAATTGTAAAATACGTCACAGTGTTCTTAGGATGTAGATTTCAAGATGTTTTTACCTTTTTCAGAAACTTTGACAAGTTTTATTTGTAATATCTAATTCCCTCTACGTGTTTTAGAACTGAAAATATAAATTTTTGTTTTGATCTGTACATTTTAGTATCACGAAATATTTGTTTAACTTATTGTTAATCATCTAAAATCATCTAAAAAGATTTTGACATCTTCGATGCCTTTTGTCTTCATATGTTTTGTATTATATTTCGAAGTGTCATGCTGCATTTCTTTTCTATGAAAGACTATAAGTGTCAAAATCTTTATGTAGCTATTATCGTTAAGGATTATAAGGAATTAATAAAAATTACCCCACAAATAGATCATTCCAACAATTCTATTTGGGTTAAAATTTCTGAAGATTGAGCGACCAAACTTTAGTATACGAAAAAGAAAAATGTGGTTTAATTGAAGTTTTTTATTTTAACATATGTGACACATAAGTACAAATTAATCTGGAAGAATACGTAATCATGAACTCGATCGGAATCTTACAAGTAGTCATTACAGAGACAACACTACAGAGACACATTAATGAAACCTACGCTACCTGAAAATGAACGATGATTAACAGAAAATGTATGTATATATTGTGCTATTCTTTATAAAATCACTGAAAGTGGTGAAAATATCCCCTGAATGTATAAAAAAAATCATAAAGGAGTCCGAGAATCGATGTATCTGAAATTCAAACAGTTCTTCTTTAAAATGTATCAAGTATTAGACAATACAAGTACAAATTCTATAGAAGTTTAGAAATAACAAATCTTCAATATTATTATTTTTTCTGCAGAGAAACTGAAGTTGTAATACTCTATAATACAAATACAAAGAGCTATATTCACAAAAATTTTTTAGAGACTTCTATTCTATTCTTCAATAAACCTTTCCCAACAATTAAAACCTCGCAATTTCAATTCTCAGAGTAATACATGTATAGTGTATCGTGCTATCCAAACATATGCCATTTTAGTAACACTCACTTTCAAAAAGCTTTATATCCTGTATAAAACAGTCACTATACGTATATGGAATTAACGAACAATATCCAAGCTGAAACATTAATTTGAAAACAATACAATTCAGGAGCAGAGCAATCACAGCCCTCTAACACATCAGAGATGGAATTAGGTGTCATTCATGAGTGAGCATCCCCTGCTAACCGGTCACACCCGCCGTGTGCTCTTTGTCAAGATCGAGAAATAAAGGAAAAATCCGTTGACAATATGGTTCCTGTATACGAGTATATTACAGTCTAAAATTAGTATGAAAATGTCTGTCAGCATTTGATTAAATGATAGATTGCATTTTCTGACAGTGTCAGTGTATCATCATCAGAATCAGAAAATTTTATTTAGAGTCGGATTTTACAACATAAACATAAGCTCTGTAGAGCTTTTGACCGACATAGAGCTTCTGACCGACATCATAGGAAATGATGAGTTTAAACGAGACTGTTCATAAAGCTTGGTTGTTGGAATGTAATTATCTGTTAATGGAACACTAAAACATTTTTTTCTAGCTCGGTTAATACTTGCCAGGTATCTTTCTTTCATGTTAAAGATTAAGAGCAAATGATAACGGAAAAACTCAGAACTGCTTGTAAAAACTTCTCAGAATAACGTTAATACGACGAAAAATGAAATATTCATGTGATAAAGAACAATAATACAGCTTCAAAGTCTATCATATCAATACCAATGAAGAGGAGAACAAACATAGACCTCTTAAATTTTCAGAGTGAGATCAGGTTCCATGAAGGAGTAAGTATTCTCTGTCAACTGGACACATTCACTTTGAGCTTCCTATTTAATTGCCTTGACGAGAAAACGGAAAAATCCCTGGACAATTCAGTGTGAAAATAATAGTATAACAATTACACTGAAGTATGGAAACGTCAGCCAGCATTCGACTATATGTTAGATTGTATTTGCCACGAGGTCATCCTATCGATCATAGACCTTGCAAAGTAATGTCTTTAAACAATATTTTTGATTCATCAACTTGTTTGTTAATAACTTGCCTCGTCTTAAAAACTGTTATCAACCCTATATTAAAGTGATCAAGATGCATTACTACAAAGGGAAGGGAATTTGACGATAGGAAAGTCGAAGTCATCACGTTTATCAGAAAGTCTTGTTTCTCATTAACATCTTTTTGTAATTAGATAAAAAGGACAGAGCAGTGTAACTTATTTTCGAGCACACGGTTTTCTGATGTCTTTAAGGGGTTTAGAAGTCTGCCGAATCAATACAGGGGCATCAGCCAGGCCATTCCAGCAAGAAATAAGGCTATAAAGACGACTCCCACGTAACCTGTCACGGAGGCTGACGGCCGATCGTCGTCAGCGCTGATCTTCTTGTTTATTGTGGAGGAGATATTCTTTGTGTTGACGCTGAGGAGGCGCTTGAGTTGAGCCAACCTTTCACTCAGTTCATAGTATTGCCTCAGCTGGTTTTTCTCATTTCTCCAGTACACGACTTTGTCCATGTAGTCACAGGAACAGGGGCACATAGCTACAATGTAAATAAAAACTGTCACTGAAGGAAAAAAAAATCATCATGGTTTCAGTATTTCACTTGTAATTTTTAACTGTTTTGTAGTTGTACATCGACGAAGAAAAAATGATATCAAGCTACAATGTAAACAAAAACTGTTACTGAACAGAAAATACAGTTTTTGCTGATGAAATCCATTTAATCAATTATTTTTACTAATTTTATGTCTTATACTGTCTTTACCTATATCTTGACCACTTGAACCTTCAAAAAAGCCAATAACACTGGTTGGCAGAATTGACGACTACAGTGAGGCTTATTTTTAAACATGGCAGGACTTAAAAGGTATATTGGTGAAATACAGTACTTGCATTATTATTATAAATCATTGTGTTATTATGATAACTAGTATCATTAAAGCAAATTCATAATTATTCACAGATTTTAAGCATTCCCAAAGTGCGATAAGATATTTAATACACATTTCTTTTACTTATAACAAAACTCATTAATTCTCCCCCGTACCGGTTTGTGTTTGATCTTCCACTGACGTCACCGTGGAACTAGGGATAGCATTTGTGGTTACTGTTGTTGATGTTGTAGCTGATTCTGATGTTGAGGATTGCGATGTTGTTGGATCATCTATTTCAGATTAATCTCAAATTTAATACAGTTTGTGAACATAAATATATTAGTTTCACATTTCACTTTATATAAATAAATGAATTGCTTACTTATTTACTCAGAGGCAATAGATTGTAAAATTTATTTGTAAACTATAGAGGGATATCATATCAAATTAAAAACTGCTAAATTGTTATTATGAAAAAAATCATGAAGCAAAATCATCATAAATATCAAAATATTCAAACAAATAAGATACTTAATACACATTTTTTCGTTATAACAGAACTTATTGTTTTTTCTCCTCCCGTACCGGTTGGTGTTTGATCTTCCACTGACGTCACCGTGGAACTAGGGATAACATTTGTTGTTACTGTTGTTGATGTTGTGGCTGATTCTGATGTTGGGGATTGCGATGTTGTTGGATCATCTATTTTAGATTAATCTCAAATTTTATACAGTTTTTGATTATAAATATATATATATATATATATATATATATATATATATATATATATATATATATATATATATATATATATATATATATACACGTCGCTAAAGATAAATAAATTACTTACTTACTTACATATTTACATTAATAGATTGTAAAATTTATTTACACACTAGAAGAATATGTTAGCAAATTTAAAACTGCTAAGTTGTTAATATGAAACAACAACAAAAAAAACACGAAAAAGAAAATCATCATAAATATCAAAATATTAAAAAAATAAGATATTAATTTACATCCTCTCGTTATAACAGGACTTATTGTTTTTTCTCCCCCCGTACCGGTTTGTGTTTGATCTTCCACTGACGTCACCGTGGAACTAGGGATAACATTTGTGGTTACTGTTGTTGATGTTGTGGCTGATTCTGATGTTGGGGATTGCGATGTTGTTGGATCATCTATTTTAGATAAAATGATAATAGGATATTAGTGGTTTAAAGGGATATTTTTCTTTGCTGCTTTAGGAATTAACATGCCATTTAATCAAGAATCATATTATATGACGCATATTAAATACTACTTATTTGGTAGAACTTAAGGTCATACGCAACGTAGTTGGAACTTTATTGTGTTCTTCCTTGGAGTTGAAGAGTTTCACTAAATAAAGGACCCGTGTGCAATACTTTTAATGTTATATGGATATGTACATCTCTTCTATAACAAATTTTGATGAAAAAAATCTGGAATTTATTCTTTGTAATTTTTGTACATTTTTCTTCTGAACAATGCAAAATTTTTCCTAATTTGATATCTTTTCAAAACTCCTGGTAACACATGCTGAATTTTTGTCTGAGAACATATAATAATATTATAAGTTTAAGTTTAGAATATCTTGAAAAGTAATCAGTAGGTAAGGTACCTTGCGTATGTCCTTAAGTTGAATATCATATATTGATGAAATTTGGATGAAAAAAAAACACTGTTACTATGGTAACCAAGTAGGGAAGATGTTCGATTTTAGAAGCTTTATATCAATATTAAACCCCATGTGCCAGCCTCTTGCATCCAGTTACAGATTGGATGATAGTCAAAATTAAAAATGGGGCTAGTTGTTCATAAATATCCATCATCAAAGTTTTGTGAATCTTTATTTAAGGGTAGGTATCAAAGGAAACATTTTTTTCAGATTTTTAATTATGTATTTTCTGCTTATTCAAATTGCAATTCTTTATCTAAAGAGTTTGATTTGATTTTTAAATTTGATGATTAATTCCACACCAACATCCTGAAAAACAGATGTGTCAGACTCCTTGGTATCTTTTATCTCAAGCTCACCAGGATATATCGTATCGACATAAGAATTGAAATTACCATTGTCAATGGACAATACGTCGTCGATATTTCTAAAGGTAGAGTTGAAGGCCACAGCAAGTGTTTTCTCCTTTTCACGTATAAGATTTTGGACAAATTCTTCTTCATATGAATACAAAAATAGCTAATATCTGGTACCCATGGGAATGCCAATAGATTGTTGGAAGACCTGGTCTCCAAAAACCACATAGATATTGTCAATCAGAAACAAAAGCAGCTTTTTGATATCAACTTCAGAGTACTTATGTATTATTTCAACAAAATAATTTTGCAAATGACCCAATGTCAAGGTAAGTTTAAATTTACGAGTTCCCTTTTTAGTGAAAAAGCAGCTGTCAATTATATCAAAAAGCCTGGATTTTGATTTATTGTGGGGAATGGTTGTGTTGACCGTCGTAACTTTGTAAGCGGTTGATTTTGGTAAAATTTTGTGACTTCAAATTATCCAAAAGTTCCTTGGATTTTTAAGTATCCATATCGGATTTACACCACTTCTTGAATATAGTGTTGCACGGTTTCTCACTCACTACTGTTAATAACTTAGTGAGGAGGAAAGAAAGAGGCTTGGTTGAGCATGTACTGGAACCTGTATCTTTGTTTGTAAGGATTTTTATGAAGTTTCGGAATCCAATACTAGTATAGATATGGTAGTTCAAATTCATTTTGGTTCTTTGGGATCTTAAAAATAAACAGAAACGACATATGATTTTGAAGAATTTTTCCTTAGAAATCTATCTTTATTTCGCTCAATTACGTAATCAGGAGAATTAATTTTTGCTTCCACAACTACTTTGCATACATGTAGCTTAGGAATAAATCATATAGGAAAAATATTGAGTAAAGAATAAAATGAGCCATATATCTTTGAGGAAGACAATAAACGACAGAATACTAATGAATGTCATAGAATCACGCTTGATAACATAACAATTAAACCGAAAGAAAGAAATTACCTGCAACTAACGCCGTGCAACTTGGATCATCTGTAATAGATACCCTTTGATAATTAAAGACATATATGCCGTGTTAAACAGTATTTTTGCACAGCTGAAACCAAACAAAATTTCTGAAATATGATAAGCTATAAAAAATGAAGCATTCTTGCAAATTCGACGAAATATTATTCGTTATTAACAAAGTACTGGTCAGGAAAAGAACATGATTTTCTAATGCATATTTATGAAGGATTGACGTTTATGCTGGATCTGCGCATGTGCGCAGGAAAGTATCGCGAGAATCATCAGGTCGAGGAAATATTTTCAATGAATTTGATCATAGGTTACTACATAAAATACTACATGTGTTTTTCGAAAAGGCTAGTTTTTTTAAATCGTTCTCGGAAAGACGTGATGCATTTTTCCAAGCATTTTACACGCTTAATGCAATATGTGTACTACATTATTATCTACTAATCCCATGCTCACATATACATACAAATGATTAACAATGATAAAAATTAGGGTTTTCCCCACTCCATTGTACAAGTCCGCTTGTTAACAGCTTTCCCCGTGCTGCACTGTCAGTGAAAAGTCAATTTCACGTGACTATTCCTCGGTACAAAAAGCAACCAACTCTGAGGTGTGCTCACGTATTGACAATGTTTACAACGTATACAACTTCGAAACACATAGACGAGTATTCTAATCAATACACGTTCAACGATCAATGCACATGAGAATTAATACAGAGGGAATTTTTTTTTCAAAAACGTGCAACTTGAGTCTTTATTTTTATAAATGCAACTTAAGTCTTTTTATTTTTATAAATGCATGAACTTTAAATTTTTAGTAACAAATAACTGAGCAACAACCAATTCAAACAGTTACATTGCAAATTTACGAATATCGAGTTTAAAAACTGGAGTCTTATTTACTTGTGGAGACTTTGTGAACGGTATTTCAAAGTACATTTTAACAAGGAAAACTGAATTTGTTTGTTAATTCTTAATTAGTATCTATTCTTCGTATTTTTCTCAAACACGTTTCAAAAAATTGTAAATTAGCTTTTAAGAGTCATTCTCTGTAAGAATCAAAGAATTTAGAAAAAAGTTGGAAATGGTACATCACAGATTTTGCTGATTTTTTGCATGCAATGTAGAAATACCATATATAGAACATTTTTGGGGATAATTTTTTATTTTGAGTCCCGGTTGCCATGGTAACCAAAAACCACGATTTTGAGGCCAAAAAAACTGAGCAACCTACTGAAAGTATACAATCTTCATCATAAATTTCTATTTTCTGCATTTTATTTACAGATTTAATTTGCCTACTCTGATAGAATATTTGTTGGAATAACTACCACAACTGATTAAATTATTCAGTAGCTGGCCATAAAAGAGTTCTCTTTCAGTAAAAAGTGTGAATTTTTCAAATTTTAACAAATTTGAAAAAATGCCAATTTTAGGCATTTTCTAAGCGTAGTAGCAAGAAAACGCAGGCAATCCATAACAAACAACTACCATCACTAAAAAGGTCATTCCTTACTCAACGAAATATAAAATTTCTAGAGTGGTAATATTTCCTAAAATAAAATAAAACGAAAATGAAAATGGTTGCTATGAAGATTTTGGATTAATTTGTAGATTCAACATTTTGCTCCTTTTTGTACATTATAGCTTTAAAAAAAATCAAAAGTAAAACAAATCACACTACTAAATCTCATAATTTTAAAATAAAATGATAAAAATGTAAGTTCATAAATTCAACAAAAATACTGTGTTACTATAGCAACCAAAAAGTCAGGAAAAATCACAGTAGCTATATCAGTGCATTATTTAATTTCTTCAATAAATAGATAACAGTTATTATATTTGTTAATTCACATATGTACATTTTAAAAAAAAATAATAAATAAAAATTTAAGCTCTAAAATCATGTTGCTATGGTAACCAAACAGTTTTTGAACACTTCCTTATAATGGTTGCTATCACAATTTTTGTGATACTGACAAGTATACAACGGATATCATAAAAGCTTCATTCATGATTTTTTCTCTTTTTCAATAAAATAAATTGAATTTAATTGTATTTCACTAAATATCAAAATATATGTAGTAATTAATAATTTAATTTTAAAAAATGGTTGCTATGGCAGCCAATAGTTCAGGAAAATCCTTATCATTGATATGTTTAATACACAAAATCTACTGCTTTATTGCCTGCATTTCTTCCTCAATGAAATAAATTCCACAAGCCATGTAAACGTTGTCATTTCACTTATACATGAAAATAGACATTCATAATTAAAATAAACAGTTTCTATGGTAACCAAATAATTCAGGAATAATCCTAATAATTATTGATGCACCAGTATACAAAACTCATAGAACTGCCACCAGTGTTTGATTATACTTTTAATTTATTTAGCGGGACAAAAACAGATGAACTCAAATTTAAACTGATCACATATATCTGATTTACTGCAGCAGGATTTGTTTCCATGGAAACAGTAAATACCTACATAAAATCATAACCGATCTTTTGGAAGCAACTTGCTTTATTAATTGAAACATATATACACATGATTAACCTGTACATGCACTTCTTAGTTTAAGTCGGACAAGCACATAGTCAAGAGTGCCCCCTCCCTTCTCGATTCAACTTGTTTTTGATGTTATTCAAATGATATTTTGCAGTTCCTATTATTATTATACCACAGCTACGAAGGAGAGGGTGGTATACTGATTTACCTTTGTGTGTCAGTCCGTTCGTCTGTCTGTCTGCCTGTGTGTGTATGTAGCAAATGTTTGGTTGCAGTTTTCTCAGGAACTCAGCTTTTCATTGAAGATGCTTGAAATTTTAGCACAGTGTTTGCTAAGGCATGCCATATGCATGGTGGGTAACACTTGAGGTTAAATCTGATGTCAACTTCCTGTTTATCCGCGTGTCAGAAACTGTCTGTCTGTGCCATACATAAACAAGCATTCGGAGAGTATTGCATAATCAATACATGTCCCCTACCTGTTTCTCCTTTTTGAAACTGAGTTTTTCTTCAGGATGCCATTTAAAAATTTGCAAAAGTTATGTCCAAGGTAAAACTGCTAGATTTTGAGGCTGTGAATGCCTTAAACCTACTAAAATAATCCACATTTAGACAAAAATTCAACTCATTTTTCCAACGTCTTTTTCTTGCTTCCTATTTATGTCGACCATCGGAAGTTAGCGCAGCATGAACCCGATCTCAATTAAACGAATGTGAAAAATTCAAAATGCCATTATTCTGTCAAAAACCAATGAAGTGATGCGAAATTCAAACTTATCTGTAACTCATCAAGATACACCCACATACCAAAATTCAGCTCAATATCTGCAAGCGTGGGACACACTGGCAGACAGACGGGGACAGACAGACGGACAGACACAGGGGAAACCTATAGTCCCCTCCGATTTCACCGTAGGGGACTAAAAAAATTCGTTGAAGTTCTCCCAGCAGAGATAAGTGTCTTTCATACACATTAAGAATGACACTCAAAATTCAGAATGTAAAGATTTTAAAGATTTTGTTCTTCCTCATAAAGGCACAGGGTTAAAATGAGTATTAAGGACAGTGCAGTTATGCAGATGGAAAGCATATAATTACAAACCACCATGCTCTTATTAGGTCCAAAACACTGTCTTTGGGGGCTATGCCCATGGGAGTGAACTCCCTATAAGCTTTTGAAATTCAATCAACAGAGAACCTCATTTTGACTCAAAGTGAGAAAAATATAATTATCTGAAATAGTTTTCTTGGGGGGGGGGGTGTTAAAGTGAGGGGGGCGGGCAATAAAATTATACCAGATCCTCCTCCAATATGTTAAAAAAAGGGGGGGCTTGATTTATTTGTATTAATATTTTTTTCAAGGTAAAACAAAACTTTTTTTTTATCTAAAACTACTCAGTATTTGGAAAGCTTCTAAAAATATTTTCGGATCCAGAACATAAAGTCTGTAATAAATGGAATACTGAGATGTCTTCATAAAATATGACAAAATCAAATGTAATATTTTTCTTTCTCAGCTATACTTTGGGCACATAAATCCTAGTTATATATGATTTCAACAATGACCATTTTTACAAATCCCCAATTTCTGCATGTACGTGAATGGTTCTCCTCTCCGCTGAAATTGCCATATTCCCTAAAAACCTTAATGTATTCCTTCATTATACATTGTTTCAGTAAAGTGTACACATTGTATTATAAATTTGGCTTAAATTCACCTGTGACAGTGTTTGCTGTGACAAAAAATCTAAATAATTAAAAAAAAATTTTCTTTAATGCAATAACATAATCTGATATTAATTTAATTTTTGCAATAATTTCAAATTCGAATGAAAAGGCATTCACCCACGATCATCGATCCCCATTCAAAAAAATTGCATCAACAAATTTCAGCCCTGCACAAATTGAAATCTAAAAAAATTGCAGATTTCTCCCGTGTTCAGTTTAGCGATGGGATTTCATAAGCTCAACTTGTAAAATAAAAAAAAAATAAAAGTAATCTAAAAAAAGATAAATAAAAGAAATTAATTCTTTAAAAAATTGATGAAATACCTTGCATGGCAATAAATTTTTAACCCCCCCCCCCATCTCATTTTTTTTTCAAGCACACAATTAAAAAGCTGTAAGAAGGTATTTAGTTTTTGTCATATACAGAATTGCTTTAGTTTAATTTGGTTTTTAATATAACATATATGATTTTTATTGAGGCCAAGATAAAATTAAAGTTTGTTTGGAATTGCCTCCTGCCTCATTGAAATGCCCCCCTCCTGAAAAATTTTTATTGACCAAAAGTAGGAAGATATCTTTTTAATTTAATCATTTTGGGGGGGGGGCATTACATGTATCACATACACCATACAAAACACTGAAATATTGTGTCAGATCTATGTAAAATTAGGTTTTTTTTTAGTTGATTGTAGATACTTTTTTTAAAAGTCAGAAAACACTGTTTACTGAGATTATTATCGAACATTTAAAATTTACCTTCAATTTAAAAAAAATATTTCCCTCCCTCCTGTGTCTGAAACTCATTAGGCAGCAATTCCAAATAAACATTTTTTTAAGGATGGCCTGACAGATGGTTTATATAATTTTCATCAACATCTGATTTTAACAGATTGATAATATGCCTATACTATAAATAAGTGATATAATTAGAATCATGTCATTATTTATGCTTTGGGTGTTTTAAAGTAATTTTTATAATAAATAGTCATGCCCTTTTATTAATAAACTCATACAAAATATGTGCAACTTTCAATGTATGTGATAAATATTTCATTGGTACTTGCCTAGTGCTTCTTATTGCCATGTATATTTCTTCATCACAACCTTATTATTATTAGCGCTGAAGTCCATTTGATACTTACTTTGTTTTTAAACACTTTTTTTTCAATGATGCAGCTCTTGTCACATAGGCAGGAATTTCATAGGATGCAATCCATTTTAAAGTTTATCACATCTATACATAAAAATGTATATTTCTCAGACACAGTAAAGCCTGAACAATCATTTAACTATGATAATGTTAAATACTTCAAAGGTTGGATTAAAACCCCTAAAAATATCCAAAGCACACAGTATTTATCCCCTCAAAGTCGCTTTCTGCTGTGTACTTTCACTTTCAATTTCATCGATTAAAGCAAAAGATTTCCGAAAAGGAAAATACCTCTTGACAAAAATGTGTGTAAATTTAGAGATTTTTACAAACTTTACAATCAATTTATTTTCTTAAAGTAAATATTACCTCTCCAGTTTTTTCATATGTTCTTCATAATTGTATAAAGTGAAATTCAGAGCATCAGAATTTTCCACCAGTGCCTGCGTTTTTTGTGTACATTGTTATGTTCAACCCCCTTTTTTAAGGCAATTTTTATGTTATTTGGCATTCAACGGCAGGTCCAAAATAATAGTTTTATAGAAAATACAAATTACAAATTATTTCAAAGGAAAAAATAAAAATAATCATCTTTATTTAATCAAATGTACATTATGGGAAGAAATATCATTTTAGGTATTTACAACCTATGTGCAAAAACAGGTAACCTGGTTGCCATGGAAACAAGACCAATTGATCACTTTTAATAATATTTTTGTAAATAGGGCTTATAATGTAATTATTTCATCAAGTTTCAGCAAAATCCGTGATTTTCAATTTCCAGCCTATTTTGATGCTTACAGAGAATGACTCTTAAGCAGTCACTTGAAATCGCATCCAAAATTTCCTTAACCCACGTGTTTGTAGTAAACATAAACATGTAGTAGACCATCATGCTTTTCGGCTCATTCACGAGATTGGATCACTGTTTGCTGTGAGCATGAATATTTCAATAAGAGGCGGTTTAACATCCGACTCGGAGAGAAAATAATATTTACCAAATAATATTTCACAACTATTTAAAGTGATACTGTGGGATTGCCCTATTTGCAGAAAGTAAATAACTTATATAACTTGATGAGATACCACATATATTTATTCCTTTAAAAATAAAACACTGATACGGCATATATATCTTTAACTAAATATCACAGAAAAAAGAAAGTAATGCTGACGTATTGCAATATGGTTACCAAAGAATAATCAATGTACATGTATATATGTAATATAATGAAGGTTCAAATGAAACAAAAGGTTACAAATTGATTAGTTAAAAAAGAGGACAGTGGGGAACAATGCTTACCTCAGTAACCTGGTATCCTGCTTCTTTTCATAAGAAAAATTATTTCCCTTGCAGTTCTGGAGATTTTTCAAATGAATACTGAGTAATGTATGATTTTTCCCAGGATATTCAACATTAGAGTAATTGCCCTAGTCTCCATTATCAAAACATCACACCTTAAATTGCACCCAAACAACATGGAAATATTTGTGGAAAATTACACGTAAACTTTAGTCATTGATGAATCCTTCACTGCTCTGTGACCATAAATGCTTAGTACTGGTATAAATTTATATTGTTCGAGCGGCAAAGTGATCCACACATGAACGCTTAATACTCGAAAGTGAAACCGTGGTATTAAGCAAAAAATACATGTACTACAACCAAACAGACTCAACATGTCTGCATATAATGTTTAATTAATTTCTGAGATTATTAAAGTTGTTTTCCTATATGTAAGACTTTAACTTTTATCAATTGTGACCCTTCTCTCCCCTATACAGGAAATGTTTCTTATGAACGTGAACCTGCATTACATATGTTACATGCACATTTACCAGACAATTTATGGTCTAGCTGTTCTTGTGAAGATCTTTTTTGTCTCTACCCATATATTTTCGAGTTAAACTGTAACAGTAACTCATCTGTTTATCCCCGTGGGTCTCACATACATTAAGAAATTCCACATAGGTATCATCATTTCCCCTGTATACATGTAGTTCTGTAGTTGAAGTGAAGGATATGGAGATAACGAACAGTATTCAATATCAAAGTCCATAAAACATTACAAATTAGGAGCATAGCAAACACGGACCTCCAAAACATCAGAGATGGGATCAGGTGCCATGGAGGAGTGAGCATCCCCTGCCGACCGGTAATACCCGCCGTGTGCTCCTTATAATGATCAGGAAATAGCGGGGAAATGGACTAATAATAAGTATGAAAAACATTGGTCAACATTTGACTTCATGAAAAATTGTTTTTGCTGGTCATTGTATCGACCATAGAACTTACGAAATATTATTTAATAAAAGATCTCGCTATGACCATACCTTTTCTTGAAAGACTGCAAAGTCCATAAAATGAATATGCTTTGCTGAAATAGTTGAATATTCTAAATTTGAGAACTTACTGATGATATATACTGCAAATCACACTTTTTTAAGAGGAACGTTATTCAAAAGAGACGTGCTTGCGAAAATTTCATAGATTGAAACATGGAGATAACGAACAGTATTCAAGATCAAAAGTCCGTAAAACAATACAAAATAGTAGCAGAGCAAACCTGAACCTCCAATACATCAGACGTGGCATCAGTTGCCATTTAGGAGAGAGCATCCCCTGCTGACCGATCACACCCGTCGTCTGCTCCTTGTCATGATCGGGAAATAACAGAAAAATCCATCATCAATTCAGTGCATAAATAATTGATCGACAATTAGTATGAAGAACGTTTGTCAGCATTTGACTCAATGATAAATTGTATTTGCAGACAAGGTCATTGTATTGGCCATAGAACTTACAAAATGATGACTTAAACAAGACTGTTGAAATTACAATTAAAACACGAATTCCTGACATTTTGTCCCGCTAAAAATGCCGAATATCTATCTAAAAAAGTAAGGTATGGCAGAGTTTAATGATCGAAGCCTACATAAATGAAATATTATTAGTATTGCGAAAATTCTTAGAAAATTGCCCGGCATATGCCTTCAAACTTTTTCAGTGTCTTTTTTAGGGTAAATACATGTATACAAATAAATGTGACCAATGCAGAAAAAAACAATACCTTTTGTTTACGAAAAATCTACTCACCCGATTGTGCCATCTTTCCCCCGCTAAAAAGCAACGACACAACAGCTACAACATCAAACACCATAAGATAATGTTTTGAGTACACATAATGTAGGAATTTAAATAGAAGTATTTATTTCATATTTTCATGAAAGGAATGCAAATTGGATTAAAATGTCAAGCAACGTACTGTATCTGAAATAAGTATAAAAATAATTACAATTTTAACCCTTTAAAGAATACCATAGGTTTTAATATCAAATATACATACTCAGATGTACGTGCGGGTTAACACACTTTTTTATGGGGCTTCCTGTAATGATAAAGTAAATTAAATTTTATAAAGGGGTGGGGAATATAATCTAACCATTTACAGATTTAGACAATGCCGCACACTATCTTGTAGTTACGAATAGTCAGTACTGTCCTGTCCAAAAATGTTGTATATTTTTTCTTAGGTCTCTTAAAAGGAAATAAATAATATCTATCTTTCTCTGTAGCCATTGTTAAAAAAAAATCTTGAAAAATTAACTAGAAATAGGGAAAATCCTTTAATTTACACAAATATGTTTTACGGAGATAATATTTCCAAAATCTGACACTTCTGATGTCATAAAAAACATGCACCTAACACTCTATATTTTCTACTTATCACCTATATGCAGAGTTATCAAGAAACTAACATCTTTTAAGGCAAAGTTCTCTGTGTGAGTATGTCTGTTAAACTTATTCACAGTAACTTGGAAACTATATATCTTGAACAAAGTTTACAATCAGAATGACAGCAAAAAAAATGATAAAAAAGGAAATATTGAGATTACTGATAGTAATCAAGGTGAAAAGTCCATCAAAACGATACAAATCGAGAGCAAAGCAAATACGGATATTTAAAAAAAATCAGCGGTTGGGACAGATGTCATGGAGTAGAAAGCATCCCCTGTAAGTCGATCTCATCAACCGCGTGTGCCCTGTCATGACCGGATAAATGAAATTATCCCTAAACAATCCAGTGTATAAATCAAGGTCTACCATTAAGTACGTAAAACGATATTTATATATATCACTCGATTTAATGAAAGATTGATTTTGCTGAAACAACCATTGTATCGACCACAGAACTACAAACGTTTCCTCTATCATTAATTTATCGTGCGTGTTTATTTTTTAATACATAAAAAAGGGTATCTTAAAGTCCAAAAAGTAAGTTTTACCCACTTTTATACACTTCAAAACTTACACATGCACATGTAATTACAAACCACAACGGTTGACGGTCACTGAAAAAAAAAATTAAAAACACGATCGTCGTTTTTTTTTAAATATATACATACACTTTAATAAACATGTTTAAAAATGTTTATTTCTTGCATTTTATTTGTTTATTTCATTTTTTAGACGTGATAGCACATAGAATATGTCCACCCACTTAGCATGTGTTATACGATGTTGAACGTTAAAAAGTAAGAATAATAGTAAGGTGTTCTTGTACTTCTTTTATTTACAAAATTCTAATCACCCTGTGCTCCGGATCAGAGTCATTATCATTGCTATAATGTCTTTTACTTACAGAAGCCCAATAGTGCAAACCAAAAATACATAAAGAAAAAACGAAATTATTAGATAAAGAAAAACGAAATTATTTAATAAAGAAAAACGGAATTATTGAATAAGGAAAAACGAAATTATTAAATAAAGAAAAACATAATTATTAAATAAAGAGAAACGGAATTTTTAAATAAAGAAAATCGAAATTATTAAATATAGTAAAACGGAATTATTAAATAAAGAAAAACGAAAATATTAAATAAAGAAAAACGAAATTAATATATAAAGAGAAACGAAATTAATATATAAAGAAAAACGAAATTATGTGAAAAGTGTGCATCCGAAACTGGGATACAAATGTTCCATGACTTGTTGAACTGCGTTGTTTATTTTTGGACTAGTCCGTTTGTGTAGTAAACAAAACGCGGGATCGGGAAACAAATTAGAAAAAAAAGAGGCCCATGGGCCTTATAGGTCACCTGATTATCATGAAACAACTTTCCAAATATTGAATTTGGTTCGTGTTTTAAAACAGATGCCATGAAATTCGCAATTTTGAAAGAAGCACCATTTCTTATCATAATAATACACCTACAATGCTTACTCTAGTTTTTAATACCCAAAGTTACACCAGAGTAAGAAAGAGAAAATGCATCTTCACTTTATAACCAGTGGTGCACCCCACCCCACAGGAACCGCTGACCCTAGGGCCACATATTTCAAAATTTTGGAAATTTATCATAAATTTTAGTTCATCATAAATGGTTGATTAATAACGCAGAGCAGATTTCAAAGCATTTATTTATCTTCAGACTATGTACTGTTACCCCCCCCCTTCTATTCCGATACCCCTGACCCAGAGCACATGAAATTAATCATTTTGCTAAATGCACCTTTCTTTATCATAAATATACATACTAAGATCATTCTCATAATACCTAGGAGCAATGGAAAAGATTTTCAAAGAATTCATGCTTTTTCACTATATATAATCATTAGAGCCCCATCATAACACCAGAAACCCTGACCCAGGGGCCATGAAATTTGGAAGAGGTATCCTTCCTCATCATAACAATGTACATGTATATCGTTCATTGATTTTAATGAATTCATGCATTTTCACTGTATAATCAAAAGTTTTCCCTCCTTACACCAAAACCCCTGACCAGGGGCCATGACATTCACAAATTAGGAAGAGGCATCTTTCCTCAACATAACTATGTATATAGTTTATTGGTTTAATACCCAGGAGGAGAGAAGAAGATTTTTGAAGAACTAATACATTTTCACTATATTATCAATAGAGCCCCACCCTAACAACAGAACCCCTGACCCGGGGGCCATAAAATTAACAATTTTGGAGGATGCACTCTTGTTAATCATAACTATGTACTTAGTTAGCTTGTTTAATACCGAAGAGCAGAGTCAAAGATTTTTGAAGAATTAATGTTTTTTTTTTTACTATACAATCAATAGAGCCCCGACCTAACACCAGAACAACTGACCCTGGGGCCATGAATTTCAAAATTTTTGAAGAGGCACTCTTGGTCATCATACCTATGTACTTAGTTAGTTTATTTAATACACAAGAGCAGAGAAGAAGATTTTCAAAGAAATAATGTACTTTTACTATACAATCAATAGAGCCCCGCCCTAGCACCAGAACAACTGACCCTGGGGCCATGTAATTCACAATTATTGAAGAGGCACTCTTGGTTATCATAACTATGTTCTTAGTTAGTTAATTTAATACCCAGGAGCAGAGAAGAAGATTTTCAAAGAAATAATGCACGTTTAATTACTATATGATCTATATAGCCCCACCCTCACACCAGAACCCCTAACCCAGGGGCCATGAATTTCACAATTTTGGTAGAGGACTCAATGCTGATTACAATCATGTCAACACTCTGAAGAAGATTTTTAAAGATTGCATTAATTTTAGTGGTTTTGGCCCCACCCCTCATGCCCCAGGGGGACAGGGACCATGAAATTCACAATTTATGTTCCCCTTTATCCATAGAAGCTGTATACCAAATTTAGTTGAAATTGGTACAGTAGTTCCAGAGAAGAAGTTAAAAATGTTCAAAAGTTGACGAACGACGTACGACGTACGACGACGGATGAAAACGGATAGCAATAGGTCACCTGAGTTTACTCACATGGCTCAGGTGACCTAAAAAATCATTTCTTTAGTGTTGCATATCCATATACTGAAATATACGATATGTTACTGAAAAGAAGGAGAAAAAATTTGTAGATAGAATTACTAAAGTATTAGAAGGAGGTTAAAAGGACAAACTTCATTTTATTCCATAGACGTTAGCACATCCATTCACACAATAGAACAATCCAAGGAATACTGTAAACCAAGTTTTATTCGCGACGACTTTATTTCGCGATTTACCAGGGATAAACTGGTTCGCGACGATTAATTTTCGCGATCAAGCCTTTATGCATCTTTTTTTTAATAGACAAATATACTATAAGGACCGGTTCGCGGCGAGAAATATTCGCGATGGCGAGGCTCTCGCGAACTTCGCGAATATTTCTCGCACGCGAATAAAAGTTGGTTTACAGTAGCTCACTGTAACATTTGGTGGGAAAGGAGCGATTCACCCCTATTGTAGAATATAAATGGACTGATCCAGTAGTATAGAAATGCAGAAAAAAGGATACACAGACGTTTTGAAAAGGTGAATCACATGGAATAATTATTTCATGCAAAGAGATTAAAGCAAGTAAGCACTACAGTATTTTGCATCAGTAATATCATTCTTTTTTCTGAAAACTTTCTTTTAAAATGCAGGTAAAGAATTTCAATGTAAATCAGCTTGCACAAAATCTAGCTCTCTGGGTATAATCTATTAGTTTCAGATTTTGCAAATATCAATCCTTATACAGCCTGACGCCGTGACGTCAGGCAATGAATGGGGGGGGGGGATTTAACCTGTGGTATCTAATAGTAATATGCTTAGATTTATGTTTTTATCTTACATTAACATGATTAATGTGAACTTTGACCATTTATAAGTCTTATACTTTTGACTATTTATAAGTCAGTGGTACTGACTACTACCGGTATATAGTACTTGTTCTCACAAACTCTCAATCTTTGTATATATAAGTCGGTGATATTTTTGATTAAACGATACACACACTTGCACATAACAAATCCCACAAAGTACTGTAGACGTACTTTTTTCCACGGGGTCATAATTCCGCGGAATCTCAATTTCTGTTTAATCCGCGGGTAGAAAACTACGCTGATTCCTCAGACTGTCACTGTATGCATTACATTTATATTAAGTACGCTTAGATAAATTTCCGCGGAAAATTTGTGACCGCATACATAGTGTAAATTAATACAACGCTGAAAAAAGTACTTCTACAGTAATCAAATCATTTTTCTCTTTACAGTTTCAACAATCTAAGATTTATAGGTACCCAGATAGGACGCTAGGTTAAGTTAAGGGGGAATTCAGTAATACGATACGCAAGGTCTTGACCTTCGAGCGGTTTATGAACTCTGTTGGAAATGTCAGTAATTTTATACTTTTATACTGTTTTATAACTTTATAATTTTCAAATTTTATAATTTTATACTGTTTCATACTTGGATATTTTACTTGAAAAAGACACTAATGGTAATCTAACAACCAAGCTATATGATAAACGTGATGACCTTAACTTTTCTATCGTCAACTTCCCTTACTTATGCTGCAATATACCTTCATCACCTGCATACGGAGTATATATATCTCAGTTGATTCGATACGCAAGAGCATGCTCTACGTATGAACAATTTCTAAAACGAGGAAAATTATTGACAAGCAAGTTGACGAAACAAGAATATCAACAGTCTCGTTTAAAGTCATCATTTCGTAAGTTCTGTGGTCGATACAATGACTTTGTCAGCAAATACAGTTTATCATTGAGTCAAATGCTGACTGACGTTTTTCATACCAATTGTTAGTCCATTATTTATACACTGAATTGACGACGGATTTTTTCCGTTATTTCCTGATCACAAGGAGCACACGGCGGTTGTGACCGGTCGGCAGGGGATGCTCACTCCTCTATGGCACCTGATCCCACCTCTGATGTTTCGGGGGTCCGTGTTTGCTCTGCTTTAATTTTGTATTGTTTTATGGACTTTGAGATTGAATACTGTTCGTTATCTCCATATCCTTCTTCATACAACCATAAACAGCCATCCTCGTTACCTCCAGGCTTACAGGCTCCAACTATGAAGCTGTGAAGATTGACACAGCAACAATATCCCGTAAACAAAATTGAACAGTTTATGAATCGTTTACAGAAATGCGAATTTTAGGCCGTGTGCACATATTTTTTCTACGTTTGTCAATTTGATATTTATTTTTCTTTTTAATTTTTCATTTCCTCCACACATTTGTAATGTCGAAACAATATAAAGTCTAACGAGTTACTAGATGATGCTTTGTAACACGTGCGCTTTATGGAATGATTCATGGGTTCAGGCACTTATCATGCACATCTATAAATTCCGTATTTTGGTTTCAGTTTTCCATTTAAGGTAGGTCGCGGGTTTACTGCATAAAAATTCTTACGAGAAAACATATTCTGAAAATTTGATATAATGTTCCTTAGAATTTACTGCGTATAATCTGCAATTTTTATCAAATTTGCCTACGTAGTTTTAATGCTATGTTACTGTAAACGCAGTATAGTTTTTAGTACATTTTTTACGCTTTACTATTGAAGTATATGGAAAAATGACGTTTTAAGCCAATTTTGTGGAAAGAGTTTCTTTTAAAATGGTTGGATAACTTTTTAAAGACGTAGACAAATTTTTCAGGAATTTCAAAATGTCAAGAGGAGGTGAAATCAAAACTATTGATTTAAAAAAATCAATATGTCTTCTCGCTAGATTTTTTGCTAAATAATTTCAAAGTTTGCTTTTATTTTGCTAAAATGTTGCGTTTATGGCGTTGTTTATGTCTACAACGTCATATGTTGAATGTAGTCACGTTTACAGTACGAGTCTTAACATTTGGATTTTGCAAGATTTAAAAGGTAGATGCAGCATTTAATTTTATTCATCATTTAGCTTATTTCGGGGACATATTATGATGACCATCAACTTATTTTCACTTGTATTGTGAAATTCGTATTCTGATCACAAAGCCAGAATGAACGGCATGAATATTCCTCGTGCAAGAGAATTATCATGCAGCGACAACAACACGAGCTATAAAATATTAGTTCCTGTATTTTTAGGAAATTCATGGTCAATGGGATTTCAGGCATAACACATAAATTTCATCACTTTATTCGAAAACGGTAATGAAAAAACATCCCGATACTGAGGAAATTAGCAGGGGGTGGGGGTGGGGGGTGTTACCTGCAATGTTCTTTCCTTTTAGTCGCAAGCTTGTATATATAGCCCTTGCTCTCAAACATTTGTTAATTTCGAACCCTATGAATCAATTATCCATAAGCAAAATTACAGTGTCATACAGGTCTTACTGTAGCTCCATTTGAAAATTTAAACATTTTAATGAAAAATCATCAGAGACAAACTGCCAAGTTTTTAAATTTATGTTTTTCACAAAGACAAAAATATTTATATCAATCAAATTAATATAATGTCCATTATGCGCGCTTTAAATGATTGTAGTGATACTGTACATATATTAAAGTGACATATAGGTCCAATGGGCCGGGTGTGATGTATATACGTTTATATTGTATTTATTTGTTGTCTATACACATGTCACTATAATAAAATATTTACTTACTTACTTACTTACTTACAGTCCAAATGTTTGTATAAATTTGGATTTTACATGTATTCCAAAATTTGTTAGCCAGCAAAACAAAGAGACTAAACGAAATTTTAAAAAAATACATAATAACCAAATGATTATAATATTAATGATGGACGATAAGGGAAAAAAAAACAGGAAAGTACTTGTAACTAAATATAAACCGATTTTAGTGTTAAGGATTAATTTCATCCTGAAAATTATACGCATATTTTCCCCCTGGATTTGATTGGCAGTCATAATGCAATGCGCATGTTTCCCTGAGTTGCTAATAACGTGCGCACATACATCCCCCCTTCCAAGTTATCCGCTAAGCAATTTTATTTATAACTTTCTTTTTGCATACCTTAACTTTTACGCTGACTTATTATACCCCCCGCTTGAAAAGCGGGAGGGTATATAGTAATTACTCACCACCATCACATGGGCATACGTCACTAAAGGAATTCACCGAAGGCATAATTTCGCTTATTGAAGAAACACTTGAAGAATACCACAATCCATCGTAGCACAGACATAGGGCATTTCCCCAAAACTGATATGCCTCACAGTCTGTCGCAGCTAAAAGAAGATAAATATTGTTAAACAAACATGCCTGTACACTCCGAATTAAAAGTAACAGTTGATTCGCGAACGATACTCATAGCAAAGAATGTCAAATGACTTGAAAGATTAAATGTTTAACCTACTTTGACTGAAGAAACCACATGTATAATTCGGAAAACTGAGCACAATAAGGAGAATAGTTGAATTGAACTTGAAATACGACATTGCAAAGAACTAATGCACTATGATTGCATCAAAGAAGGCTTTTGTCATAAGACAAATTCCCTGACAACTTCCATAGATCAAGGGAATATTCAATACCACATCTGTTCTAGTTCAGTGAAATCTAATTAAAGTGAAAGAATAAAGACTCTTTTCGACCAGATAATAACGGTTTTCAGGGAAGTGTTATTTAACCTTTTTAATTTTTCATTAGCAAAAGATATTTTATCATGTACACAGATATTGTTGGATATTTTTATGTTTCTTGTCAGTTTCTCTTTAAATAAAAAAATTATAAATACTAAACTATTCGCATTGTGGTCAAGGGTTTATATTTACATTTGCAAATGTTTTCCTTTATATAACACTACTGAAAGCAAGCGTTTTTATAACTGTATATTTACATTCAGTGTAATTTTCCTTATGAAATCCATTAGAAACCCATGACGTCCAAACTTCTATAACACACGCGAAACCTTGTCACCACGCGTTAGAATACACAGTAGGAACTAAATGCATTTTCAATACTCTAGGAGCACAAAATTGCAAAATGTTTTATTTCAATTCTATGAAAAACTGTAACCCTGAAAAAATACGTAAAAATTAACGTAATGTGAGTTAACAATTTATTTGTCAATTTTTTCCTCGCAATGTTTATTTGCGTTATCTAACTCTGCAACGTCATTTAACGTCATTTGACGTCACAAACGGCTCTTACATCTATTAACCACGGCAGTTTTTGAAGGGCGCTAGATTCACATTTAAGATTAACGAAATAACCAATTATGAAGAAGGAAAATTAGAGAATGTAAATATAAGCATTGAATTCATATTTTTGGATGTCTTCGGTCCTATAACACACCTGGCCGTGCCGACAAATTATCATACCGCGCTAACGCGCGGATTTAATTTGTCGACACGGTCAGGTGTGTTATAGGACGAAATGCTTTGGAATTTAAAACATAGTCTTGCATTAGGATATCCTGCAATATGATTTACAAAAAATTAAACAAATCACGTGCATGCACGTGTGCTGCAACCTGATTGGCTGAAACTTTAAATGGCTATATCTCGTTTGTTTTTTGACGAAATGCTTTGAAATTTAAAACATATTCATGCATTGGGATATCCTACAATATGATTTAGAAAAAAATCATGAAATCACGTGCATGCACGTGTGCTGCAATCTGATTGGCCGAAACTTGAAATGGCTATAATTCCCTTGGTTTTCAACCAAATGGGATGGGATTTAGAATATAGATAGATATAAGGGCCTCCTACAAGAAGGTATGGTCATCATGCACGTGCACTCACGTGCGTGCATTTGGAACGAGTGAAATTAAAAATACACTTGAATGAGTGATTTTTAATATTTTTGGACTAAATGGTTTAATATATAGTATATTTAAATATATAGAAAATTGTAGACAAGATGATATGATCATTGTGCACGTGCATTCACATGCGCACGCCTGCAATGTTAAAATTTGAATATAATTGGTATCCCTCTGGGAAAACGTTGTTAAAGGCAAAAATGCACAGATGTTGTCTTAT
Organism: Saccostrea cuccullata; assembly: GCF_032062105.1. Lineage (NCBI taxonomy): Eukaryota > Metazoa > Mollusca > Bivalvia > Ostreida > Ostreidae > Saccostrea > Saccostrea cuccullata. The sequence continues at coordinate 102,862 of NW_026929355.1, read as the reverse complement.
TTAATAGGGCCTAAATGGAATATGGCACCAAAAGGGAGTTGGGGAGCGTCTGGGGAACATCTGTAACGGTCCCCGTTACAATTAGCACTAGTTATTATGTTCCCCAAACGAAGTTGGGGAACATATTGTTTTTACTCTGTTTCTTATTATTATTATTCTTTTTTCTTCTTATTTCTTCTCCGGTACTTTTTTGTCCGGAAGTGTTCTCAGAAACTGTTCACCAAACTAAGTTAAAACCTTTTTAGGGTTAGTAGGCATGTTGTGTAGATGTGCCGAACGAAGGTCATTTTGCGCGCATTCGCATGCACGTGCAGGCGCGTGCAATGAGTAAACTGACTGATATATTTAATATGGTTGTAACTTTTATATTTTTTGATAAAATGTTTTGAAACTCATTATATAAAGATATATAAGTTGTGTACATAAGATGACATGGTCAAATTTGCATGAACTCACGCGCATGCACGTGCGCTTTGCTCTGATTGGCTGAAACAGAAATCTTAATATCTTTTTTGTTTTATGATGAAATGCTTTGAAACTTATATCATAGACATGTATTAGGATGTACTACAATATGATATATAAAATTTTTCATGAAATCACGCGCATGCACGTGCGCTGAAATCTGATTGGTTGAAACTTTAAATGACTATAACTCTCTTGGTTTTCAACAAAACAGCATGGGATTTAGAACATAGATAGACATAAAGGACTCCTACAAGATGGTATGGTCACCATTCACATGCATGCACGTGCGTGCACGTGCGCTTTGCTCTGATTGGCTGAAACAAAAATCTCAATATCTTTTCTGTTTTTTTACAAAATGCTTTGAAATTTAAAACATAGGCATACTTTAAGATGTCCTACAATATGATGTATAATAATTGTCATGGAAACATGCGCATGCACGTGCGCTGCAATCTGATTGGCTTAAACTTTAAATGGCTATAACTCCCTTGTTTTTCAACCAAACAGGATGGGATTAAGAACATAGACAGACATAATTGACTCCTACAAGAAGGTATGGTCATCATGCACGTGCGTGCACGTGCATATGAGTAAAATAGTGTAGACAAGATGATATCGTCATTACGCTCATGCAATCACATGCGCACGCCTGCATTGCTTAAATTTGAAATACTTGGTATAGTTTTGGGAAAACGTTGTTGCCGTCTTAAATGCATAGATTTTGCCTTCTTTAATGAAACTTACAGGGAATATGGCACGAGAAGGGACTTGGGGAGCGTTTGGGGAACATCTGTAACGGTTCCCGTTACAATTAGCACTAGTTATTATTTTTTTTCTTATTTGTTCTCCGGTACTTTCTTGTCCGCGAGTGTTCTAAGAAACTGTTCACCCAACTGAGCTAAAACCTTTTTAGGGTTAATACGTGTGTAGTGTAGGTGTGCGGAACGAAGGTCATTTTGCGCGCATACGCATGCACGCGCGGACGCGTGAAATGAGTGAAATGACTGATATACTTAATATGGCCATAACTTTTACATTTTTTGATGAAATGCTTTGAAACTCATTACATAAGGATATATTAATAGTGTTAATAATATGACACTGTCAAATTAGCACATACTCATGCGCATGCACGTGTGCTTCGCTCTGATTGGCTGAAACATAAACCTCAATATCTTTTCTGTTTTTTAACGAAATGCTTTGAAATTTTAAAATTTATCATGAATTAGGATAACCTACAATATGATATGGAAAAAATTTCATGAAATCACGTGCATGCACGTGTGCTGCAATCTGATTGGCTGAAAGTTTAAATGTTTATATCTCCTTTGTTTTTTGACGAAATGCTTTGAAAGTTAAAACATTGTCATGCATTAGGATATCCTACAATATGATATAGAAAACATTTCATGAAATCACGGTTTGCACGTGTGCTGCAATCTGATTGGTTGAAACTTAAAATGGCTGTAACTCTTTCGGTTTTCAACGAAACTGGGTGGGATTTAGAATATAGATAGATATAAGGGCCTCCTACAAGATGGTGTGGTCATCATGCACGTACACGCACGTGCGTGCATTTGGAACAAGTGAAAGTAAAAATACACTTCAATGAGTGATTTTTAATACTTTTTAACTAAATGCTTTAATATGAAGTATATTTTAATATGTAGATAGTGTAGACAAGATGATATGATCATTACGCACATGCATTCATGTGTGCATGCGTGCAATCGCCAATGCTAAAATTTGAATATAATTCGTATCCTTCTCGGATAACGTTGTTTAAGTCAAAAATGCACAGAGGTTGTCTTATTTAATAAGGCTTACAGGGAATATGGCACCAAAAGGGAGTTGGGGAGCGTTTGGGGAACATCTGTAACGGTTCCCGTTACAATTAGTACTAGTTATTAAGGTCTTCCGTCTTCACGGAAGACCTTATAGTTATTGCACTGTTTCTTATTATTATTATTCTTTTTATTATTTTTTTGACTTTCTTATTTTGTGTGCGCGATTTCTCGAAGACTACTGGATAGAATTACATGAAATTATCAGAGAAGATGTGTCGTAACATGAACTTGATCTATCTGAGCAATTTTTTGAAAATTCCTATCTGGTGCCAAGTTACGGGACATTTCCTGAAATTAAAATGACATTTTGTCCACGATTAAACTCAAAAACGGTAAAAGTTATCAATCTGAAACTTTCAGGGATTATAGATTGTGATATATACTATCCAGGACGCGACCTTTCGTTCGTCGTCGGTACTTCCTGTCGATAGGAGAAACGAATTGAAAAAAATTGTATTTTCTAACTTTTTTGTTTTTCAATATTTTTTATTTATTTTTAGAATGCTAATAGAGACCTTTCTATTGATGCTTACTATATAAGTTGTTTGGATATTGGTTAATAAAAACTCTAGATATTGATATTTGAAAATCTGAAGCGGGACCAAGATGACGGCTGTCTCTGTCAACTCCGCCATTTCGCGAGTAGAGGTCTATGGAGGCAGCTAAGCGTTTGATTAAACCATTCTGACATAAGGATACGTGAAATGTTAAAAACTACTTGGACTTTCACGTAGTAGTATGTTGCAATTCAGTGTCAAACTTAAAACTTAATTTCCGTTTCATTGCTTTAGTGTAACTAAGCTAGATACAATATGTAATGTGTACAATGTGTTAAATATACGTTCTTAAGGAAATAAAATAAAGGCGATAAGAACGTTTTATGTATTTAATTTCATTGAAGCTATCACACCTATTTAATAGACCAGTCCAAAGAAAATGCGCAATTATTTACTCGTGGCGTTTGGCACTATTTTATGAATAGTGGCCCACCCTTTATAATTCTTAGACAGGTGTACTGTTGCAAAAGTATACACAAGTATATTTAGAGCAGTACTCCAAATAGCTTAATTGTTTGCGTGTTGAGGATAAAAGCAAAAAAAAGCGCATTCACGTTGGCGACCTGGGTTCAATAGTCCTTGTGACCAAAATTTTGAATCACTTTTCAACTTTTCATTTTACGTGGGTTTTTTTTCCTGAATCGGACGGAAGACCTCTCGTTGCTCGCAACGAGATCGTATCTAGTTATTATTATTAAGGTCTTCCGTCTTCACGGAAGACCTTATAGTTATTGCTCTGTTTCTTCTTCTTCTTCTTCTTCTTCTTATTATTTTTCTGACACGATTTCTCGACAACTACTGGATAGAATTACATGAAATTTTCAGGAAAGATGTGTTGTAAGATATTCTTGAAAGTTCCAAGACAGTTTTTGGAAATTCCTCTCTGGTGCCAAGTTTTGGACCATTTTCCTGATTTTAAAACGACATTTTGTCCACGATTAAACTCAAAAACGGTAAAAGATATCAATGTAAAACTTTCAGAGTTTATAGATGATGATCAATACTTTCCAGGACGCAACTTTTCGTTCGTCGTCAGTACTTCCTGTCGCTACCGGAAGCCAATTCAAAAAGTCCAAATTTTCAACTTTCTTTGTTTTTCAATATTTTTCATTTATTTTTGGAATATGAATAGAGACACTTCTATTGATGCTTACTATATAAGTTGTTTTAATATTGGTTAATCTGAACTCTAGATATTAATGTTTGAAAATCTGAAGCGGGCCCAAGATGGCGGCTGTCTCTGTCAACTCCGACATTTCGCGAGTAGGGGCTTATGGAGGCAGCTTAGCGTTTGATTAAACCATTCTGACATAAGGATACATGAAATGCAAAAAACTACTTGGACTCTCACGTAGTAGTACGTTGCAATTCAGTGTCAATCTTAAAAAACTTAATTTACGTTTCACTGCTTTAGTGTAACTGGGCTAGATACGATATGTAATGTGTACAATGTGTTAAATATACTTTCCTAACGCCGAAATGAAATAAAGGTGATAAGAATGTTTTATTTAATTAATTTCATTGAAGCTATTGCACCTCTTTAATAGATCAGTACAAAGAAAAGGTGCGAATATTTACGCTTAAAGCAGTATTCCCAATAGCTAAACGGTTCGCGCGTTGAGAAGAAAAGAGAAAAAAAGGCGCATTCACGTTGGCAACCTGGATTCACTCCTTCTTGTGATCAAAATTTTGAATCACTTTTTAGTTCGATTTTACAAGTTTTTTTTCCTGAATCAGACGGAAGACCTCTCGTTGCTCGCAACGAGATCGTATCTAGTTATTTTTTTCTTATTTGTTCTCCGGTACTTTTTTGTCCGCGAGTGTTCTCAGAAACTGTTCATCCAACTAAGCTAAAACCTTTTTAGGGTTAATAGGTGTGCAGTGTAGGTGTGCGGAACGAAGGTCATTTTGCGCGCATACGCATGCACGTGCGTGCGCGTGGTATGAGTGAAATGACAGATATACTTAATATAGCTATAACTTTTCCATTTTTTAATTAAATGATTTGAAACTCATTATATAAAGATATATGAATAGTGTAAATAACATGACATTGTCAAATTAGCACGAACTCACGCGCATGTACGTGCGCTTCGTTCTGATTGGCTGAAACAAAAATCTCAATATCTTTTCTGTTTTTTGACGAAATGATATGAAATTTAAAATATAGGCATACTTTAGGATGTTCTACACCTTGATATATAAGGATTGTCTTGAAAATACGCGCATGCACGTGCGCTGCAATCTGATTGGCTTAAACTTTAAATGGCTTTAACTCCCTTGTTTTTCACCCAAACAGGATGGGATTTAGAACATAGACAGATATATAGGACTCCTACAAGAAAAAATGGTCATTATCCACGTATGTGCACGTGCACTTCGTTCTGATTGGCTGAAACAAAAATTTCAATATCTTTTCTGTTTTTTGACGAAATGATATGAAATCTAAAAAATATACATACTTTAGGATGTACTACAATATGATATATAACAATTGTCCTGAAAACACGCACATGCACGTGCGCTGCAATCTTATTGGATAAAACTGTAAATGGCTATAACTCCCTTGTTTTTCAACCAAACAGGATGGGATTTAGAACACAGACAGACAAAATAGACTCCTACAAGAAGGTAAATTCCTCATGCACGTGTGTGCACGTGAAATGAGTAATATTAAAAATACGCTTAAATGAGTGTATTTTTTAATACTTCTGGATTAATTGATTTGATATTAAGTATATTAACATTTATAAATAGTGTAGACAAGATGATATGGTCATTACGCACATACAATCAGATGAGCACGCGTGCAATGCTAAAATTTAAATATATATGTATTTTTCTGGGAAAACGTTGTTTAAGTCTAAATTGCATAAAGTCTTATTTAATAGCGCTTACAGGGAATATGGCACCAAAAGGGAGTAGGGGAGCGTTTGGAGAACATCTGTAACGGTCCCCGTTACAATTAGCCCTAGTTTTGTATTGTTTTATGGACTTTGAGATTGAATACTGTTCGTTATCTCCATATCCTTCTTCATACAAGCATAAACAGCCATCCTCGTTACCTCCAGGCTTACAGGCTCCAACTATGAAGCTGTGAGGATTGACACAGCAACAATATCCCGTAAACAAAATTGAACAGTTTATGAATCGTTTACAGAAATGCGAATTTTAGGCCGTGTGCACATATTTTTTCTACGTTTGTCAATTTGATATTTATTTTTCTTTTTAATTTTTCATTTCCTCCACACATCTGTAATGTCGAAACAATATAAAGTCTAACGAGTTACTAGATGATGCTTTGTAACACGTGCGCTTTATGGAATGATTCATGGGTTCAGGCACTTATCATGCACATCTATAAATTCCGTATTTTGGTTTCAGTTTTCCATTTAATCGATTTCATTTATCTTTATTTAATAATTTCGTTTTCCTTTATTAAATGATTTTGTTTTTCTTTATCTAATAATTTCGTTTTTCTTTATTCTAGGATGATATAAACATGAAAAGCTGGACTCAAAAAAAAATATTATTAATGCCTTAAAAAGGTAGAATTATACATTCAATGTTTAATCATTATCCTCTTTCTCATGTTTAAATACTCACCACCATCACATGTGCATACGTCACTAAAGGAATTCACCGAAGGCATAATTTCGCTTATTGAAGAAACACTTGAAGAATACCACAATCCATCGTAGCACAGACATAGGGCATCTTTGTTACAGTTTCCCCAAAACTGATATGCCTCACAGTCTGTCGCAGCTAAAAGAAGATAAATATTGTTAAACAAACATGCCTGTACACTCCGAATTAAAAGTAACAGTTGATTCGCGAACGATACTCATAGCAAAGAATGTCAAATGACTTGAAAGATTAAATGTTTAACCTACTTTGACTGAAGAAACCACATGTATAATTCGGAAAACTGAGCACAATAAGGAGAATAGTTGAATTGAACTTGAAATACGACATTGCAAAGAACTAATGCACTATGATTGCATCAAAGAAGGCTTTTGTCATAAGACAAATTCCCTGACAACTTCCATAGATCAAGGGAATATTCAATACCACATCTGTTCTAGTTCAGTGAAATCTAGAATAAAGACTCTTTTCGACCAGATAATAACGGTTTTCAGGGAAGTGTTATTTAACCTTTTTAATTTTTCATTAGCAAAAGATATTTTATCATGTACACAGATATTGTTGGATATTTTTATGTTTCTTGTCAGTTTCTCTTTAAATAATAAAATTATAAATACTAAACTATTTCCGCATTGTGGTCAAGGGTTTATATTTACATTTGCAAATGTTTTCCTTTATATAACACTACTGAAAGCAAGCGTTTTTATAACTGTATATTTACATTCAGTGTAATTTTCCTTATGAAATCCATTAGCAACCCATGACGTTCAAACTTCTATAACACACGCGAAACCTTGTCACCGCGCGTTAGAATACACAGTAGGAACTAAATGCATTTTCAATACTCTAGGAGCACAAAATTGCAAAATGTTTTATTTCTATTCTATGAAAAACTGTAACCCTGACAAAATACGTAAAAATTAACGTAATGTGAGTTAACAATTTATTTGTCAATTTTTTCCTCGCAATGTTTATTTGCGTTATCTAACTCTGCAACGTCATTTAACGTCATTTGACGTCACAAACGGCTCTTACATCTATTAACCACGGCAGTTTTTGAAGGGCGCTAGATTCACATTTAAGATTAACGAAATAACCAATTATGAAGAAGGAAAATTAGAGAATGTAAATATAAGCATTGAATTCATATTTTTGGATGTCTTCGGTCCTATAACACACCTGGCCGTGCCGACAAATTATCATACCGCGCTAACGCGCGGTATTCAATTTGTCATACATAATAAATAAATACAGGTACGGGGTCAAGAGGTCATAGATATTCATATGGATAAACGTTCGACGTAATTTCTCAGTGACGTCATAAAGGGTCGACGCGCGTTCAATGGATTACATACATGCCGTTGGGTTTGAAAAATAATGCATTTCACTCGTTAAAAGTCACAATCAGGCAAATTTAAAGTATGAATAAGTCACAAATGTAAATATAAGTAATAAGTATCATTTTTTTAGGGTTGGTCACGTGATCAAATCCCAAAAAGCCCTTCGGGCTTTATAGGATTTGGGCTTTCTGGGATTTGATCACGTGACCAACCCGTTTTACATCCCAATAAAACTAAAAAAATGATACCTTATTTCTTACATGTAAATATAGCACAAGCATAATATGCCGAAATAGTGAACGGCTTCACTTTCTAAAGAAAATACGACATACCCCGGTAACCCAAAGCGTGGATCGAACTCACGACCCCGAGATTATCAGTAAGATGTGCCACCGATTTAGCCAGAGACAGTGACAGACAACACTTCCTAAAACTAAGTATTAAAATAAATATTAATTCGGTTTCAAATATCCTTGAGGAAATACGTCCTGGCAGAATTTTATGATTATTTTATTTCTCTATTATTCTAAGCTAACTGATTGACTCAAACATGGTCACATGATCAAGTATATCACAAATTATAAAACTTGTTTTACTATTAATAGAATCTGAAAATATATCGACTCGAAGTCTAGAAAACTGTCGAAAACAAGATCCTCAGCCAGGACTTTTCCAAAAAGACTAAGGCTCTTAAGGTGACTCTCATGTAACCCGTTATGTAGGCTGATAGTCCCTCATCGTTAGCTCTTATCTTTTCGAGTGTCTTTTGTTTGTGTTCACGCTGAGGAGGTGATTTAATTAATTGAGCAGACCTTTAACTCAGTTCACGGTTCTATCTCGGATGATGGATTTCATTGTTCAAGTGCTTGATTTTGTCCTTAAAGTCACATGAACAGTTGCACATAACTTCAATGATCGCAGAAAAACATGTCGCCCGAGTTTAATGAAAATATTCATGTGCATGTGTTTTAAGTCGCTGCCAACGTAAATTTTTGAATTGCCAAAAAACGTAACGTCACACGTAAATGACGTTACAATAGTTGTGACGTTATTAAAATTGCGGGTTAACGTTGTATTAATGACGTTAATCGCACCTGCGTTATGTATTATTTTAACAAGTTTTAACAAGTCAAGAAAGATCCTGTTTCAGCGCATGATCTTTTATAAAGTAATTTTTTTTAACAGAAAGACACGTTTGTTGTCTGAAAGAAAATTGTGTTGTTTGAGCAATTACGTCATCTCCAACACGTACACGGCTGCACTTTTTTTTTTATTAAATTACGCACTGATTGATAATTTGGTAAATTTACTGTAAAGTATATGTAGTGGAAAATGGATGTATTGTAGCCATTAAAATTATTTGGGAATATATGTATGAATTGGTAAACTTCCATTATGCATACTGGTACATGTATGTATTTACAATGTACAGAAGATAAATACATTGTTTCAAAATAAAGGTACTCTGAACGCATTCTGTATGAAATTTTATGTTTTTTTTTCCTAAAGAAATGATATACCCCAAAAAACTCGTTTACTTATAAATCAGCTAGTCTGAAACTCTACACTAAGAAAACCTTGTAATACAGAGATTAACGCCTTTATCGAGAAATTAAAAACAAATCTCGCGTATTTATTGCTATACCTTGTTGTTTAGAGAATTCAAATACTATTACATGTAGGATATTTTTGTCATTACCTATTTTTTTGAAAATAATTGTTTTCTAGTAGGAAATTTTGAAAACTGATAGTCGGAAATAGAATAGTCCTCACTTTTTATGCCTCTATTATTTACCCAAGAAGATTGTGAATGATTTACCTCAACCCTTATAAGTACTGTTACTTTTTTTCAATCTGTATAGAGTACAAATTAAACGTAAATGAATATCCAAGTTCATTGCTTTTTGCTAAAATTGCCAATATTGAAGCATTATGCAACAATTACATAATTATATTTATAGGAAGTAACGTGTGCATGGACCGATGCATGTAAAGCGCATTTTTTTTCAAACATTTAACGCCCTCTCCGGCCTCAAACCGCGGTCTGCTCTTGTATACAATCTACAATATTTCAGAAATCGGTAGCGATTTCCGTTTTTTTTAGTGGGATACAAAACAGAATCAACCAGCTCAAACGTGAAAACATATTTTGTGTATCGGGTATATACATGTATATGAATGGAGGGGAAAGGGGGAGGTTAGGTTAAGGTGTTTTTTTCTTCAAATACCCGACTCTCTCATACATTTTAAGTGTGCTTTGTATTTCCCAAGGTTGGTTTTTCGTTACTTTTATAATTACATATAGATATTTAGTAACTCAAATGAAACATTTCAAAATGAGCCCCCCCTCCCCCCACCCCCCCCCCCCCCCAAAAAAAAACAGCCCCCCCCCCTCAAAAAAAAAAAACTTGCCTCATGAATCGTACATAGTTTTCAAAACTTAACATCCCACGTTACCTGCAGTCCGTCAGCTTTGTATCCTATCCCAGGCTTCTTTTGATACAAGATTAAACGTAATAAAACTGCATTTTTGAATGGATGGTCTACTCAAGCATAGATCAACCACAAATTATCGAAAAATTACCCTTCATTAGATCACTAAAGTGAAAGATTCATATACTTGTATATCGCCTTAATTTTTGGTATATTATAAATCAAATCCTTCCTGTTGATTTCTTATCAACTTGCAAAACTGAACGAAGCCCATTTATTTTTCAGATACACCAGTCCACTTGCGATCTTTTAATAGGAAAGAAAAAATATACAGTGTATTAATTTTTTGAGACTCGGTTCTTCCCTGCTCAGTCCTTTCGAGTGCCCGAATATCGGGCGTTATCAAAATTTGAAATAGATGTACCGATTTTTAAGACAGATAATCGTATTATGATTTAAGGGTACATAATACAAACAAGAATTTGATGCATGTAATGATATGGATATTTTGACTGATTTTGATTTGAAACGGCATAAATAAAAAATCCTTAAACTATAAAGAAATCGTAGGTTTTCTTTGGTGATTAGATATATGACATTGTTTCGCTTTCTATATAATCCTGTACAAAGTTTTGCACAGTTTCTTTTACCGTATGACAAAGTCTTATAAAATTTACCCAATATACCAGGTTAACATTATTCTTGTTATCAATTTAAACATTAATCTATATATGAGAAATGTTGCTGATTTCTGAAAGAAGTTTGTTTGTATTATTTATCCTTTAGATATTTTAAGCATGCATAAATTCACTCAGTAAAATCTAAAAAGAGACTTCACAAAATTTAAAACTTTTTCGTATTTTGTATCTTAAAAAAATATCCAAGGTAACATAATTTAGAAAGTTGGTGGTTTAATAAAACTAGCTGCATTAATGTAGCCCCTCCCTCTGGGGAGGGGGGGGGGGCTCTCTCCAAAAATATCAGATAAACAAAATTGGAGAGGGCTACATTATTGCAGCTAAAAAAAAAAAAAAACATGAACAGCTATTTATAAAACTGGGATTTAACCCCCCCCCCCCCTCCAAAAAATGCTCAATCGTTGTATGCTATATTCATTAAAACTGAGGAAATCAACACTTGAGAATTACTGAAAAAGTCAATCAACATATTTAAAGCATTACAATAAAGTATTCAAAAAAATTCAAACTAAATCGCATGTTTTAGTAACTGTGTTTTTATTCTCTCTCTTTCTCTCTATCTCTCTCTCTGAAATTGTATTTGTCTATAAAATGTTTTCAAAGGTACAACTACACACATGTACACATTCCATAATGTAAATGGAACTCATACGATTTAGTAAGGAGAAGGTCGATATTTTTTTAAAAATCGCATATTTCGTAGCAGGTAGGTACTCCAGCGGATGGAGGTTGGGGGTGGGGAAGATCGAGTTTCACCCATTTTTTAAAAAGAAATAACCATTTGCATTTATACATGTATTTAGTATATATTTTTTAAACTCAAAGAAGGCTGTCCCCTTGCCGTTTTTTCTTTCTTCTTGGAGCCGAAAAAAATAGTGAGAATTATCAAAAGAATCACCTGTAATATATTGTTTTTGCTTCTTGTTTTTTTCATTTTTCTCTCCCCCTCCAACCTTTCCCCATTTCGCGCTTTAGGCAAGTTTCTACTGCAGTTTTAAATAAATTTTCAATGCATGATTGTTTTATATTTACCTATTCCCCAAGATATCATTTACCTGATGCATGATTAGTATTAATTCAAATGGAAAAATCAGAAATATATATAACAACACTAAAAATCGTATGTAAACTTGATTTTGTATAGTCATCATCAGAGGGAGGTGCAATTTTTACTTCCTTAGCAAAAATCTAAATAATCTTGTACTTCCGGTCAAATTGACTAGTGTAAGGAATATATTTAGGAAATATCCTACACGATGTCATACAAACAATTTCATTCATTCGCCGTACATGTATATTCCATCATTAGAGACTTCAGTAAAATTGCATCATTATTTTCCATTAAAATTCTGGAAGAAAAATGATCATATCAAACTGATCATGATTACTACCCCTTTCACTGTAATGAATTGAATTCATACGTCTTGTTAAAAAAAACCTATGAAATATTAATAATCATTGGTGATAAATAAAGTCAATACGGAACAAATAAAAAGGAAATTAAAACATCGGAATACAAACATTTTAACTTATTTCTTATTATCTTTGCCCCCCCCCCCTTACGAAATAGGATTTTAAAGTTAGGACAATTTCCTTCTTTTTTTTTTTTTTTTTTTTTTTTTTGCTTGTCAACTTTTTCAAGTAAATAATTTTTTTATATGGCTGCCCCCCCAAGTTCAAAAACGATGCTACGTGCCAGTCAATATGTTTAATTATGTCGCCCCAGACGAAGGCGGGGACAACATATTGCGATTGTACGCATGTTTTTTTTTGTCCAGGCGTTTTCTTGGAGATGGCTGGGACAATCTTCCTGAAACTTTCCTCAAAGGACGATCACTGGTTGTTGTTGTGCCATGTGGTCATTCAGTTTCAAAATGGCTACCGTTGCCATGGAAACCTACAAAAAGCGACGAATTATGTCCGCGAGTGTTCTCTCTGGTGGCTTGAGCATTCGTCATGAAACTTTTTTTTTTATTTTAGTGACTACTATCTGTACTTGTGCGATTCGCATTTAAAATTTTCAAATAATCAATTATTGCCATGGAAACCAGGGGTAAGTTAAAATACTTTAATTTCAATTTTCTCAATAACTACTCAAGCAATCGTTTTGAAACGTTCAATGTTAATTCCTTGCAATGTGTCAAAGTGATTTCTATTTTTAAAATAATTGTAATGAGTCGATCGCTCACAGTTGCTATAGAAACGAAACAGAAAAAAAGGTTAAGATGTACACGTGTTCTCCAAGTTCTAGGTCAAAGTTCTTCGTATCCAATAAAAGTTCTTTTCACAAGGGTTACATATTTGAAATAGGAAAGCCCTAGCCCTTACCGTTCAAACGTTGTTGCTAAGGTTCTATGTTCAAGACGACCCCCCCCCCCTTTTTTTGAAGCACACAGCCAAGTAGAATACACAGATATAAAATATACAACTTATAAGTAACGTTTTAAAAGTTTCATTCATAAAATTCAGTTCCCCTGATGTGATTTGATATTTTGCCAACATTCATTCTTCTTCTGTCTAGATTTTATAATTATTTTATTTTATCTATAAAAAAAGAAATAACGATTGTCAGCTGCATTTATTAGTATTTTGCATTTTCTTGTATATCCATTACTTGTATATTAATAATTTCATTAGATAATGCATGTATAAATTAGAAAATTGGTACGTCATTTCCATAGTTTTTATTCATTCATAAATCCTTGGATCCGCTCCTGCAGGTGCACGAAGCCTTCATCACCACTGTAAATAAAACATTCATCTCGCCGAAAATGTTCATGATTCCGCTAAACTGAGAAAGTTTACACATGATTTATCATCTCATAACAAACATCAGTTCTGTGCAATGCAGTAATGCTCGAATTGAAGGGGAAAATTCAGGAGTTATTGAAGGAGAAATTTCAGGAGTTATTATGTCGCCCCAGACGAAGTCGGGGACGACATATTGCGATTGTACGCATGTTTGTTTTTTTGTCCAGTCTCACTGGCGTTATAATACACAAAATAATTCGGCTGTTCTTCTTGATAAATTACATTTGTTAAGCTTTTTTGGTAGGAAAGATACTGCTAATTAACAAGTGTGAGGCTCAGTTAAGTACATCTGCCCAATTTCTTTTATGCAAGTCTGCAAATTAAGGAACTTGTAATTTTTTCTGCACTACTTTCTTCTACCGATTCTAAAAATAATTAGTGGGATGTACCCAATTAAGGTCTTCCGTTTCCAACGTAAAGGACTTGTACGACTCGATGGTTGTCCGAGCTTGTCCAATAGCAGACTTTCTAGTTGTTAGGTGCTTTTAGTTGAATAGCAGCATATAATATCTGCATTTAGGAAACTTACGAAAAATACATTGAACACAGGAAACAATACGTAACAGGTAACAAAATTTAATATTTGTTCTTTAGAAAATATGGCATGTGCATTGTCTTCGTACGTAACAAAATAAAATAAATAAACGTGACAATATTATATCACGAAATTGAACAATCAGTCAATCAATCTTAATGCCTGAAATAGATTACTGGTAATTCATAAACTCGGAACGTTTTCAAGGTTTGGCTTACACGTACTTGTTATTATGACGTCATTTACGTAAAATGACGTTGATTCTAACCGATGCTGCTAACCGGACGAGTAGTACCCCAAAATACTGAATTTATAATAGCATGAAAATATACTTTTAAAATGAAATCGTGTTCGTTGAGCAAATTCAATACTTATAATACCGGTATTATAAGTAACAACTCATTTATTTGAAAAATTCATGGCGTCATTGCTTGTATGAAATTCACTTTGTTTATCCCTATATTTGCCTGAAATTTTCATGATATTCTACAAATCAGCCAAAAAATCTTTAATGTAATGCAATCATAACTTGCAAAAGTTCTATAATTATTTACATTGAATAGAAGTCAAAAAAATACATAGTCAAAATTCATTTCAATAAAATCGGCCCAAAATCGGCCCCGTGGCACTCTACGCAAGTGTGTGATCGGCCCAAAATCGGCCCTGTGGCACAGAAGTGGTTAACCCTTTCGACGCCAAATAACGTTACGACTATAACGTCAAGGATGCCGTACTATGACGTCAACTAAGACGTAAAATAGTTGCGTCAGAAAAAAAGCGTCAGATTGATAATGAAAAAGCACTTGTTTAACCCTTTCGACGCCGAATAACGTTACTACTAAAACGTCACGGATGCCGTACTGTGACGTCAACTAAGACGTAAAATAGTTGCGTCAGGAAAAAAGCGTCAAATTGATAAAGAAAAAGCACCTGTTTAATCAAGGTAATAGGATGGAAGGAAAATGTTTACAAAAGAGTCATATTTATTCCAATAATTTAAATCTCAGTACAAAATAAGCAAACATTAATCCTGTAGCTAAAGCAATTGCAAGGAAAGACTTTAAATAGAACAAAAGAGACCCCAACTCTTTTTTAAAATAATATTTCCACTAAATGTCATTAATTAACTATGACGAGAAAATGGACCCTTATATAGCCTCATTAGCCTGATGCTTTCGGAATGCAAATATGCATAACTTTTGAATATATAATTTATCTCATTTTTCCAGTATTTTATGAGCATTTTAATAATTAAGACCCTTAAAAACAACGTTGGCGTTATTCAGTGATACTGTAATATCGTTGCAGGTCTCAAATTCAGTTTCTGAACATTACCAAATTTTTTTAAATACATGTAATCTTTACTGTGTTGATACAATGCCTCCCCAAAATACCATGAAAAAAAAGAAAAGTTCACTCCGAAAATTAGGGCACCGCTGAACACCCCCTCGGAAAAAAAGTCGATCTCGATATAATAGAATAAATATTACTTTCATTTAGATAAACTCATGGTGTATAAAATTGGTTCTTCTGGGTTAAATCAAAAATAATGAAAATCTTTCCTATGACCAAGCGGATATTTTAATTTTACTTTTTTAAATTCAATTCCTTCGTCTGAAATATTATAGAGACATAAAACAGCAGGCTAATTTATGTAATGTTGTCAAAGTATTGTTTTAATTGAGAAAGTTTATTCCATTTTTAAAAATTAAAATAATTAATTATATTTATTGGGTTTCTTCCCAAGTAAATCAGACTGCATCAAATGCAGTAATGAAATTAATGCTGCTGAACTTTTTTTTGGGAGGAGGGGGGGGGGGCTACCGACGCTTAACACTTGGACACAACAATCGAACATCATCTCAGAAACGTTTATATAGAAATTAGTTTCTGTAATATAGATTCCAAATGTCGGAATGACTTGGCCATTCGCAATCATATTGCCAAGTACAAATTCTCACCTGCTTGACAGAAAAATATAGCCGAGAGTCACGCGTCATGTATAAGCATATGAGCTCGACATTCTAATCTTAAGAAAAATTAAATTGTAACATTACATATGGTTGAAATTATGGATTTTCTGAATTCCTGAAATTGATCAAAACTCGTCAGACATTAATCAATAATATGTGTATTATAATTGTCTGGTTTCCAATTAAGATTTATGAAAAGTTCTAAAATGAAAAAAAAAACCCCACAAAATGTAAAGTTTGATCAATGATTGGTGTACTGCAGTCATTTGACGAAATCTACATGTACATGTAGTTCAATGGCGTAGCTGCCATTTAGAACTTCAGGTACAGGCCTACACATAATTTTTCAGAATTTTAAAAAAATCTTTTCTTAATATCACACTTCTTTTTAAAGAGACATAGAATACTGCATTTTAAACACCCAGAATTTGTGACATAGGGGTCTCAAAATCGTGAAATCCATTTTTTGTCGGGGGTTCCCCCCTCCTTTCGCTGCACACAAGGTAATGTGTGCCTATACTTAATGAAATTTCTTGCTAAGCCCCTGTGTACATGTATTTGCAATGACATACGCAGCTTTTCATATTTAGTTAAATTGTGTTGAAATGTACATATTTATATATATCTAAAGCAATAATTAAAATAATTGGTATAGCAACAGTGTTAATATTTTTTTTGTATGAGGCAGATAGGCATATTCTTTAATGCTACGGCTCTTATTGGACTCCCTTCATTGGCATCTCAACCATTTTGTTAATACAATGTAACACTTTCTCGGAATCTCGAAGTTACAGAACATGACTTTTAATTTTGCATGATAGGCAAGTTTTTTTTTCTTTTGTTTGGTTAGCGTTCACACTATAAAGTAAAAAAAAATTCTATCCGGATTAAAACACACTGAAATGGAAAAGCACAACATAAAGAATTTCCCATCATCATCTGGGAATATACATTGTATCAAAGATAAACTACTAGTTTAGCGAAATTAAAATTTTTGGTACAAAAAATGGGTGCCGATCTCAAAGAGCAAACGGTGTGGCAAACATTTGTATTTGTACATATATATTCATGGTGTATTTCTTTTCAAATTACATTTGTACATCAAAACTAATTCCGAGTCGTCCTCTAACGCTAAATATAGATTTTTTTTTGCAATCTAAGGGAACTTGCAGAAAACCTTAAGGCTAATAAACCCTCTGCTCACTCATATAAAATGTTGCTTGATCCTAAATGATTTTAAAAATTGTGCAGTGTATAAGTAAAATACAATTTTACCGGGGCAAAATAGGGGGAAAAAGACAATTCAATTTGTAAAATTCATAAAGACATAATAGACATTAATGTTATCAAGAGTTATCTCTCTTATAAGAGTATCGAAGTACCTTAAGCCATAGCCGGGGTGTTGAGTGAACAGAGTTGAAACTCGCCATCCATGATTTCAATGTTAAAGTGGCCAAAAATGTTTGTTTGTCCTCTCCCGACTCAAGGTAAAATAAATGGGTCGGTAAGTAGTCGGGATTTTTTTTCTTGAAAACTTTAACATGTGTGTTGTCGGGATAAGACCCAAAAAATCTTGTTCTGGAATATTAAAACAAAGTTTTTTGAGTCGGGACATTTTTCGTTCATCGGGAGGGAGGGAGCAACATTATTTTTTTTTTTTTGAGATGGCCTCTGTCAAGGGGGTTTTGTCCCCATACCAAACCAGATTATACAAAATAATTTGCGTTCCTTTTTGGAAATCAACCAATGAGGCGAGAATAAAAACAAAATTAAATTATTTTCTTTTCTAAGTTTCAAGCTTTAAGACCTGGGATATATTGAAAGTATATCATTTTCTGTTTTTGATTTTCTTTATTATCAATCAGGTGGAGATAATTATATTTAATACGCTTTATATTGTTATGTTATAAAATTCTTAAAA
Source organism: Saccostrea cuccullata (assembly GCF_032062105.1). Classification (NCBI taxonomy): domain Eukaryota; kingdom Metazoa; phylum Mollusca; class Bivalvia; order Ostreida; family Ostreidae; genus Saccostrea; species Saccostrea cuccullata. The sequence goes on along the minus strand of NW_026929355.1, from coordinate 84,634 downwards.
GTAATCGTTTTGTTAAACAAACATGTCGACCTACCTACTCTAAAGATTTTGGGCGTCTTCACTCTTCAAACAAAAAAAATAAGTAAGATCCTATGCGTTATTGGAAAAATGAAAAATAAAAGCAACCAGCTTAATCATCTTATCCATGCAATCCCCTCATTTCCAGTCCTCGGAATCCATGGAAAATTCCAGATTTAATAAATATACCTTTAACTTCTAACAGTAACTCAATCTTACCTCTGACATGTAAACAGACATCATGGCTGCTAGATCTATGTATCAGTTATTACCTCCCCTCGCTTCCCATCACTTCCGTTACCAAGGTTGTATTATTGCGCGGTAAATTTGAACTCATAAAAGCAGCACAATTTTACATCCAAAGTTGTTTTATTTATTTTAAAATTAAATTATAAGGAATGACTTTAATTCTTGGCCAAATTATCTAGTATAATCTGGTTTGGGTCAGTTTAAGCTTTTTTATAATCTGCTCCGCGGATTATAAAGCGTACACTGACCCAAACCAGATTATACTCGATAATTTGGCCAAGAATTAGAGTCATTCCTTAAATAATATACTGATTATATTTTTTGGATTTTTTGGTCGGGGGGGGGGGGGGGTGGGGGGGGGGTTCAGGTTCATTTTCAGTCGATCGATAGGTAGCTAGAAGTTGGAAACGAATCAATTTTTAATTTTTTTAAACGGTCACGATTACAGATGATATTACTTTTGCAGCTATAATTAATTCATTATACCCCCCGCTTGAAAAGCGGGAGGGTATATAGTGATCGGGATTTCCGTCCGTCCGTCCGTCCGTCTGTTACGCTTTTTCTCTTATCCGCAACTCCTATTATACTACTGAGTGAAATTTAATGAAACTTTCACAGAATCTTTATTACATGTTGCCATTGTGCACCTCCTATTTTACTTTTTTATTCGACACGTATTTCAGGTTTCCCAGAGCAAAACATGGACATTGCCATTTTATGTTTACCTATGACGTCACATAATAGAAGCTTCTGGATAACATTTCATAGGACGAGTTATTCCTCTTTACACATTACCGTAAAACAATACAAATGTATAAAGCAACACATCGACATTATGGGAAGCGGGGGGTATCATTTAGTGAGCTCATTGCTCACAGTACCTCTAGTTTTCAAAAGATGTCGCCATATGAATATTTTAAAATTACTTAGTAATCTTTTATCAGAACATCGCAAGCGCCTGTGGAATATCGTTATACCAGCCTAGTCTATTGTTTTTTCTTTTGTTTACGTCTTATAAAGCATAAAATCATTGTCGGTATCATTTTTATATTGCTAAAATATAAATGAATAGATATATAAATACGCATGTGCGTGTATATCTAGCTGTATTTCATTCTTAAGAAATTAAGTTGCAAGTTCAATAAGACTTCAAAGTCACTTTTTATCGGAAGATTTCAACATTAATAACAGGTACAACTGTTTTTAAATGTATTTAATCTACAATTTCAATTTATTTTAACAAATCTTATTTATTAACCGAGGAATATGGATCATTAAAAAAAAAACTTATGCTACGGCGCGCCAAATTTTATTTACAACGCTATCTACGTCATAATTTAACGTCAATGTAAAGAAATATGACGTCATATTTAGACCAGTACCAATTTAAAAATAAAGACCAATACTTGTTTCAAAATATAGATATTACTGTATTTAACTTAAAATGAGATAAATTGTAAGTACACGAAAAAGTTAAACATATAATACAAAGCGACATTTTTGTCGGTTTGGCGTTGACACAGTAAACGACATTTTTGTCGTTTTGGCATCGAAAGGGTTAACCCAGGTAAAAGGATGTAAGGAAATGCTTATAAAAGAATCATATTTATTCCAATAATTTTAATATCAGTACAGTAAAGTAAGCAGACATTAATCCTATAGCTAGCAATTGCAAGGTAAGACTTTAGATAGAACAAAAGAGACTCCTACTCTTTTTTAAAATAATATTTATACTAAATGTTATCAATTTAACTGCCGTATACGAGAAAACGGACCCTTATATAACCTGGTACTTTTTAAATGCAAATATGCATAACTTAATTTCTTTTAAATATATAATTTATCTCATTTTTCCAGTATTTGAGAAGCATTCTAATAATTAAGACGCTTCAAAACAACGTTGGCGTGAATGATAATGTAACTTCGTTGCGGGTCTCAAATTCAGTACGTTTCTAAACATTACCAACATTTTTGAAGTACATCTTTATTGTGTTGACACTTTGCCTCTCCCCAAATACCATGAAGAAAGAGACAAGTCCAGTCCGAAGAAAGGGCACCGTGGGCCATCCCCTCGCAAAAAAAATCGATCCCGATATAATAAATATTACTTTCATGTAAAAGAAGAACTCATGGTGTATAAAATTGGTTCTTCAGGGTAAATCATAAATAAAATCTTCTCTACTACCACGCGGAGAAACATAAAACACCAGGCTCATTTACATAATGAAGTATTGTTTTGAGAAAGTTTATTCCATATTTCAAAATTAAAAATCATTAATTATATTTATATTTATTGTTTTTTTTTTCCTTCAAGTAAATCAGACTGTATCAAAAGTAGTAATGATATAACGCTGCTGAACTGAGGAATAAAAGACATTTATGTCTTCTTTTTTTTTGGGGGGGGGGGGCTTCGACGAACGCTTAACACTTGGACAAAACAATCGAACATCGTAGAAATTGGTTTCTGTGATATAGATTCCAAATGTCGGAATGACTTTGCCATACGTGATCATTTTCACTAATACAAATTCTCTCCTGCTTGACAGAAAAATATAGCCGAGAGTCACATGTCATGCTTTAGCATATGAGCTCGACTTCTAATCTTACGAAAAATTAAATTGTATCATTACGCATGGTTTGAAATAATGAACTTTCTAAATTCTGAAATTGATCAAAACTCCTCAGATTAATCTATAATATGTCTATTTAACGATTGACTGGACTCCAACTCAGATTTATGAAAAGTTCTAAAATGAAAAAAAATGTATAGTTTGATCAATGATAGGTGTATTGCAGTTCATTTGACGAAATCTACATGTAGTGTACATGTATTTGATTAAGGAAACACTGTCTAGTTAGTATAATAATATGCCTGGGCATCAACGATAATTGATGCCCCTGGCATACTATACTAGCTAGACAGTGATTCCTTATATTTCCATTTCATTGTGAAATAAAATTGTAGATTTAGATTTAGACATGGATTTAAATTACATGAGGACTCAAAAGTCCTCGCCCACTGACGTCAAATACAAAGACAGACGCACGAGATTTACACGCATATTTGGCCAACTTAGCTATTGACCTGCCTAACTTACATCCCGGTAGAGTTATCAAGAAATTAACTCCACTAACTTTCAGAGTTATCACAGAGAAAAAATTACGAATGGAAATGTAATGGCATCAGCTTACCTGCAATCGCGGCTTTTCATATTTAGGGAAAATTGTGTTGAAATGTACATATTTATATATGTCTAAAGTAATAATTAAATAATTCGTATAACACTATTGTTTATATTTTTTGTATGAGGCCATGCAGATAGGTATATCCTTTAATACTACGGCTCTAATTGGACTCTCTTCAAAGGCATCTTAACCATTTTGTTAATACAAAGCACTTTCTAGGAATCTCGAAGTTACAGAACATGACTTGTAATATTGCATGTTAGGCAATTTTTTTTCTTTTGTTTGTTTAGCGTCCAAACTAAAGTGAAAAAAAATCTTTCTATCTGAATAAAAAACACATAATGAAATGGAAAGGCACATGATGAAGAATTTCTCATCATCATCTTGGAATATACATTGTATCAAATATAAACTACTAGTGTAGCGAAATAAAAATTTTTGGTACACAAAAAAGGGATGCTGACCTCAAAGAGTAAACTGTGTGGCAAACATTTAAATTTGTACATTTTTATAGTGTGTTTGTTTGTTTTCAAATATACCTAAAAACTAATTCCGTGTCGACCGCTAACGCTAAACATAGAGATTTTTTTTTGCATTCAAATGGAACTTGCAGAAAACCTTAAAGCTCATAAACCCTCTGCTCACTTATATAAAATGATGCTTTAACCTTAATGATTTTCCAAAAAGTTTATAATGGAATACATGTAATAGACATTTATGTCATTAAGAGTTATCTCTCTTATCAGAGTATCGATGTACCTTAAGACATAGCCGGGGTGTTGAGTGAACAGAGTTAAAACTCGTCATCCATGTCATGATGATTCCAATCTAAATAAAATTAGAATTTTGATCCGCTCCAGTTTGATCGCTGCTTTGTGTAGCGATCAAGCTGGAGCGGATCAAAGATCTAATTTTAATTAGATTGTGATGATTTCAATGTTAAAGTGGCAATTTATTATTATTACATGCTGATTTAACATGAGTATTGAATAGAAAGGCCATCTTTCAAAAACTTTAACATATGTGTTATCGGGATAAGACCCAACAAATCTTGCCCTGGAATATTAAAACAAAGTTTTGAGTGGGGACATTTTTAGTTCATCAATCGGGAGAGTGCATCTTTTTTTTTTTTTTTTTTTTTTTTTGGAGATGGCCTCTGGTTGCTTTTTTTTTTTTTTTTTTTTTTTTTTTTTTTTCATTTTTCCAATAATGTATAGGGCCTAGATTATCTTTCTTTATCTTTATAGTGGATAGCTCGACATGTTTGTTTGATAAAAATATTACTTTTCAGAATTTTAAAATTACATATCAAAACTAAGCTAATTGAACATAATTAATAGCTCCATCTGATTGATAATAACGAAAATCAAAGATAGAAAATGAAATAGTTTCAATATCCCAGGTCTCAAAGCTAGAAACTTAAAAAAGAAAATAATATAGTGATTTTTGGGGGAGGGGGGGGGCAGGTTTATTTTTAGTTGATCGATAGGTAGCTGGAAGCTGAAAACAAATCAATTTTTGATTTAGGCTCAAATTTCTTGAATGGCATTATTAACGCTTACGATTACAATGTACAGGTGATAGTATTTTTTTAGCTATCATTAATTCATTCTCAAAAGATGTCGCCATATCAATATTAATTAATCTTCTATAAGAACATCCCAAGCGCCTGTGGAATATCAATAGATCATATTGTCTTTTCAGCCTAGTCTATTGTTGTTTCTTTTGTTTACAAATTTTAAGCATAAAATCATTGTCGGTATAATGCTCAAAAATAAATAAATAAATAAATACTGCGTGTATCTAGCTGTATTTTATTTTTAAAAATTGTTGCAAGTTCAATACAATTTCTAAGTGACTTTTTATCGGAAGATTTCAACATTAATATCAGTGAATACTGTTTTTAAATGTATTTAATCTATTATTTCAATTTATTTTAACAAATCTTATTTTTTGAATGATAAATACATTTTATAAAGACTAGATGTATATTCATAGATACATGTATCTCTTTCTCTCTCAATCGATCGATCGATAAAATATTTATATGCATGTAAGTATCGCCGGGGGAAATAAGTGTAAACTGTCCGAGGACTATGGATCATGAAAAAAAAAAACAAAACAAAAACTGACGCTATGGCGCGCCAAATTTGACAACGCTAGCGTACTCCTAAACCTACGTCATAATTTAACCTCAATGGTCATATTTAGACCAGTACCAATTTAAAAATAATGGCCCATACTTGTGTCAAAATTTAGATATTACTGTGTTTAATCTAAACTGAGATAAATGATATATAAACGAAAAAGTTAAACATGTATTACAAAGCGACATTTTTGTCGGTTTGGCGTTGACACAGTAAACGACATTTTTGTCGCTTTGGCGTCGAAAGGTTTAAAAGATAAAACAAGTTTTCACCGACATTAGTTTTGTGCATCAAGACTCGCAAAATAATTTGATTATTTCAGCAATCCAAATACCGTATAGAGGTCTGTAGCAACGGTTTTTATTGTGGGAAGGGGGGAGGGGGGGACTCTGACAAAAAAATCTGAGTACTACAGAGCTGTGCTACACGTGTACCATCAGATGTATAAATCCAGAAGAGATGTCAAGTCCCAGTCATTAAGGGTTACATGTATCAAAATAGCCTTTTTTTTAATTGACGAAACTAAAGGCTAATCGGAGAAAATATTAAACAATTTTGCTTTGAGACTACAATCAGTCATAAGTTGGCAGATCATTGTAGATAATGTGAACAAATCTGCATGAATATTCACTGCACCTAGATTTGTTTTTAATTGAATTTCGGTTAGAAACACATGCATATGGTCCACGTATTGCAGTCCTTTTTTAAAGGACAGCAACTTGTTATTTACTATTTGTTAAAAATCATTTTCTATTTTAAAAGACCTGGAGAGATTTGAATACTAATAAGGAACCAGAAACAAAAGTTTCGTTAATTTTTTTAAATTTAGGTTGTGGTAGCTTCATGTACATGTAAGTTGTAGTGATTCGTGACCCCGAGACTTGAAACTCGATTCTTAATCGCCGTGCGGCGTCAAAACTGATACAGAATATATATTACAATAATACATAGGTAGTGATCTTTTCTTCGCCAACCGCCCGTGTCACGGTAGGCGTTCTTGGAAAAAGTTGAAACCCTTCATCGGTATATGATGCCGTCTCGATGAGTAAATACCCTCGAATTGAATATTCTTAAACCACTTAAATTTTATATGAATATTTAATACAGAGAAATGTTCCAACAGCTTAACGTAGGTCGCGGGTTTGCTGACGTCATTAAAACTGGGTACGCAATTTATATGATTTGGGCGACTTTCTTCTGCACATCTGATTATGACGTCACTGTGAGAAAGGGAAAAATTCAGTACATTATCTAGCTATAACTTTTGTTGAAATTGGTAGTTTAGTGTAACAATATACACAGAACATGCTGAAGTTATAAAAAACAAGAGGCCCATGGGCCACATCGCTCACCTGAGAAGCTTTGACCATTCTCTTCTTTACCAGATTTCCCCCTTGTAATACATTATGTATCCCCACCCTACCCCACTGATCATAATTAAGACATTTTGAAATCAACTACCCCAGGATCCCTCCATGTGCAAATAAGTTTCAGCTTTTCTGGCCCAGTGGTTCTTGAGAAGAAGGTTTTCAAAGATTTTTCCTATATATTTTTATGTAAAACTTTGATCCCCCCATTGTGACTCCACCCTTCCCCTGGGGGTCATGATTTGAACAATTTAAGATCTACATTACCCAAGAATGCTTCCACATACGTTTTAACTTTTCTGGCCCGGTGGTTCTTGAGAAGAAGTTTTTCAAAGATTTTTCCAATATATTTCTATGTAAAACTTTGATTACCAATTGTGGCCCCACCCTTCCCCCGGGGGTCATGATTTAATTTAGAATCTACACTATACCAGGATGCTTCCACATAAGTTTCAGCTTTTCTGGCCCAGTGGTGCTTGAGAAGAAGATTTTCAAAGATTTTTCTTATATATTTCTATGTAAAACTTTGATTCCCCATTGTGGCCTAGCTCTTTCCCCGGGGGTCATGATTTGAACAATTTAAAATCTACACTACCCAAGAATGCTTCCACATAAGTTTCAACTTTTCTGGCCCAGTGGTTCTTGAGAAGAAGATTTTCCAAGATTTTTCCTATATATTTTTATGTAAAACTTTGATTCCCCATTGTGGCCCCACCCTTCTCCCGGGGGTCATGATTTTTACAATTTCGAATCTACACCACCCAAGGATGCTTTCACAAAAGTTTCAGCTTTCATGGCCCAGTAGTTCTTGAGAAGAAGATTTTTAAAGATTTGTTCTATATATTTCTATGTAAAATTTGCATTCCCTATTGTGGACCCGCCCTACCCCCGGGGGTCATGATATTAACAATTTAATATCTACACTACCCAAGGATGCTTTCACATAAGTTTCAGCTTTTCTGGCCCAGTGGTTCTTGAGAAGATTTTTTAATGACCCCACCCTATTTTTGTCTTTTCTTGATTATCTCCCCTTGCGAGAGGATATGTCCCTTCATTTTAACAATTTAAATTTCTCTTCACCCAAGGATGCTTTGTACCAAGTTTGGTCAAAATTGGCCCAGTGGTTCTTGAGAAGAAGTCGAAAATGTGAAAAGTTTACAGACGGACAGACGGACAGACAGACAGACAGACAGACGGACGGACGGACGGACGACGGACAAAATGTGATCAGAAAAGCTCACTTGAGCCTTCGGCTCAGGTGAGCTAATAATGAAGGCTCATTTTGATTCGAATGACCATCACTGAACTGTTAGAAAGCGTTTCATTATATGTTATTAATCGCATCTTCTCGGGTCTATTCTGAGAGCATATGTACTTGTTTCGGAAATAAATTTTAACCCTTGTGTCATGTATGGTTCATAAATATTAAATACATGTATTAAATGTGTATAATTATAAAACAGATTATCTAATTCCGAATTTCACTCGATACCCCCTCCCCAGAAACGCGCTCATTTTAGTGTACACTTTCAGTGGAAATGCACTATAACAAACTGTTTATTACCATTGTCTTCTACGATGATTTATAAATTTGCCTGTGTAAGTAACGGCAGGCGTTATTGTTAGTTACATGTTCATATTTCATTTGCTACGTTGCTTTCCATGTTCACTCAGTAGAATTAATGTTACATGTACTGGAGTATGCATTGAAAGTCTAAGAACAAAATAAAATCTGCCTGTTAATTGCGCCAAATAAAATTAATGTTTAAATTTTCGTCCCATTTACCCCTCTAAAAATTCCTTGTACGCTTTTTTTTTCTATACTTATACGTATAAGCATAAAATAAAATCAAGTTAAGATTAATTTTAGTTATTCGCTGCCTCTTTCTAAACAAAAACATTTTCAATATAAACACTGAATGCATGAATACTTATACTCGGGAGGATATTTGGCGGAAATTGATTCATAAGAAGTTATTGTTGATTAGATAGCCTTGCTGAATTTTCTTAAGAAAAAGGATACATACAAAGCGTAAAAAACATATTTCGGGGTTGGGGATTGGGGATGCTAGTAGTCCTTGACTTCTAAATTATCTTCATACGTACGACTTTTCAAACAAACTTAGATCACAGATCTGCGATTTCAAAGGGGATAGGGAGTCTGCCTTTTCCAGAGGGTAATACAAGGTCACTTTTATTTTGAAAATTTCGGCGAGAATCTGCGCATGAATAAAACAAGCCAAAAAAAAAAAAGAAGAAACGGTAAGAAATAAACACATATAAAGAAAATATTAAAAAAGAAACTAAATGACTGATTGTTGGTTCACGCCTTTTACGTGAATTTTCACTAAAATTATACGTAATAAGCTCAAAGGGAAAAATGTCAAAAAACTATTTTCTTGAATTATTATGATACTGGTCATTTGAAAGCAGATGTACCTGAATTTCCTTTTTTTTTTAATCCGTATAATTTTTTCTTTGATCTGTATACCTGATCGATATTCACGACGTCAAGCGTGACGTCGCGATATTTTATGACGTTGTTCTTGAAAATGTTACATTTTTAAATATAAAAGCAATAATCTACAATTGAATTACGAAAAAATGAACCCGAAGACATATTAATTTTTTCACATAGATTTATTTCAAATCAATTCTATTTTTAAATACCAAGAGATAAACAAATTCGTCTGCACGATTTAAAAGTTACTGATATTTTTCTATTTAAAACCTTGCCTTAAACAAGCTAAAAACGACGGTTTTCCTATACAATTCAGTAGAATACTGTTGAAAATGTAACTTCAACAATGACATCTTTTGAATTCAATTACACAAAAACGGTGCAGACGAATTTTATAAAATTTTCAGAGAATGGAAATCAAACGTAGAGAAATCATATAGGTAATTTTCATGGTATGTTTTCGAGTACTTTTAAAAGCCCTGTAAACCCGCGACCTACGTTAAGTGATTTTAAGAATAACAGTGAATTCATAGTTGACTTTAAAATTATTTTTTTCATATATACATGTATGTGTGGTCTTCTAACAATTTATAACAATTCCCATGGGTACTCATTGTGCCTTGTTATAAGTAGACCTATTTTTGTATTCATATGAAGCAATATGTCCAAAATCTTATTTGTGAAACGAAGAAAACACTTGCTGTTGCCTTCAAAGTCGACAATGAGATATATCGACGACGTTTTGTCAATTAACAATGTTTTTCCATTCATATGTCGATACGATATATTCCGGTCAGCTTGAGATAAAAGATACCACAGAGTGTCATACATCTATTTCATATTTGGGTATTTTACTTGAAAAAGACATTAATGGTAATCTTACTACCAAACGTGATGACTAACTTTTCAATCTTCAATTTCCCATACTTTTTCAGGAATATACCTTCATCACATGCGTACGGAGTATATATCTCTAAGTTGATTCGATACGGAAGAGCATGCTCTACGTTTGTACAATTTCTAAAACAAGGTACATTATTGACAAACAAGTTGATGAAACAAGAATATCAGGAGACGAATGTGTCTGCTATTTCCTGATCATGACAAGGAGCTCACGGCGGGTGTGCATTACCAGTTACCAGAGGATGCTCACTTATCCATGGCACCTGATCCCACCTCTGATCTTTTGGAGGTCCGTGTTTCATCTGCTCCTGTTTTGTATTGTTTTATGGACTTTTTGAGCTTTAATACGGCATTTTCGTTATCTCCATATATTTCATGTAATTGGTCTTAGAAGTTGAGGAAAGAGACAACTGAAATAATTTTTTTTAAATTTTATTTTGCGCATTCAAAATTTGGTTACTTTTCTCGTATATCACAAAGTTCGTTATGATAGGCATTCTATTTTCCCTATACGAAACCTTTTCCTGTCCTGTGCGTTTCCATAGCAAACATTCGTGTGGTGCGTCGCTTACTCTCTGGCGCTACAAGTATCCGTGTTGGTACCGACACTTTTTCTTCTGTATAGGAACTGGAACACAGGGAACCGGTAGCAATGACCTTATAAAACTTAACTGGCATTCCTTTGCTACCAGTAGATCTGAAACGGAATGCAGGGCTTCCCTCAGTTCATAAATTTCTGTTTCCATTCTTCCAATTTTCTTTTCTAGGGCTTTGTTTTTCGTACCCGCGTCTGAGAGTTTGTCTTCCAGGTTTGTAACGTGCAATTTCTTTCTCTCCTTCTCGTCCTTATCATTTTTCCACGCATCTGAGTGTTTACTCTCTAGGGAAAGAAGATGTTCTTGCTGTGTATCAATTGTTTTCAAACTCCGTATTTTATCTTTTTATTAAGCGCTCTTGTGATGTTGGTTAACTGAAGGCTTTGCGGATAAATAATTTATCGCATTTACAGACTCATTCTGAGATTCAATGCCGTAAAACGGTAATTCCATGGCGCACTTATGTTGAAAATTAAATTCATTCCTGAATGAATAAAATTCTGTTACATTTCAAATAAATTTTGTAAAATTTAATTTGTGACAATCGGCTAGCTGCAGATCTGTAGCTCGCTAGCTGGTCTGAAAAAATTGGGATGGATCACCAGAGAACTACAGTGCCACCCATATTAAAAAGTATATATTAATTGCTTACAAAAAATTGCGCTTGGTTCTGGATTAATTTCTCCGAATTCTTACCTCAACTGCATAAAAGATGGATTTCAAAATGTTCCAGAGACCTCTATCAAGTACTAGTACTTGACATGTGCAAGAAGCTCGTTGGGCCGAAGAATTTTGCCACCCAAAATGGAAGAATAATTGAACGATATTTTCGATATCTCAAATTCAGGCTCAGGAGGACTATTAATTACGGTTGTAAGGAACGTTTTGCTGAAGAAAAATTGATTGATTGATTGATTGTATACTGTTTAACGTCCCTCTCCAGAATATTTCAATGATATGGAGACGTCACTATTGCCGGCGAAGGGCTGCAAATTTAGGCCTTTGCTCGGCACTTATGGTCTTCGAGCAGGGAGAGATTTTTATCGTGCCACACCTACTGTGACACGGGGCCTCGGTTTATACGGTCTCATCCGAAGGACCGCCCCATTTAGTCGCCTTTTACGACAAGCAAGGGGGTACTGAGGACCTTTTCTAACCCGGATCCTCACGGGGCTAGAAAAATTGAAGGTATATGCTAGAGACACACGGTAAGTAATATTTTTAGATTGCAGCAGTTGAAAAACACGGATATTGAATATAGCTTCAGCGCAGTTTTTTTGTGCACTTTAAATACACTCTTTTTTAATGGGCGGCACTGTAGCTCTTTTGCCTGACAATATAGCTAAATTTCTGTGAAAGTGAAAGGTTGGACTTTATATATATACGATGTAGGTACTGACGGCTTTTAAGCATACGCAGAAATACCGAGAAAATGAACAATATTTCAGCCCAAATGTTTAAAGCAATATAAATCACTAGCATCACAAAGACAGACTTTTAAAAAAAAAAAAATCAGAGGTAGAATCAGTCGAATTTAATCTTTTTATGACACCACCTGCCCCGTAACGAGACAGTTGTGTGTATGCTCTTGTCGAAAGGACCGGTCTCCGCGTCTTGAATCCCCAACGTACATATAATCCATGTACTTGAATAATACATGTATGTATTGATAAGTCTTTAAGGAAATCTCATGAAGGAAACTTACTTTATATTCTAATATTTTCTAATTTTTTTTATTATTCGTATTTCTCAATTTATCATGCTCAAATTACATTTATTTATTTCTTAGGGTATTAAACCGTATTCGTTAGCCAGTCTGTCCATCTGTCATGAGAACTTTAAACTTGAAAATAACTAATGAATGAGTTGAAATAGGACTCTCATATTTCACATGTGCATTATTTGTGACATGTGAGTTTCAAATATACTGTGATTTTTTATCCTGTGACCTTGATCTTGCAGCTTGACCTACTTAAAAAAATAACATTACATGTACTTTAAATAGACTATAACTTTTGAAAGCTTCCATTTTATAAACATGTATTACCTGTGACAACGCCTTTCAAAATTCACTATGATTTTTTACCCTTTGACCTTGAAGTTTGACCTGCTTTTCGAAAACATTAACGATAGCAATACCCTTTGAATGAGAAGAGATTGGGCTTTTTTTACCCCTGTGTATTACCTGAGACAACACTTTTCTAAATACACTGACTTTTAACAACGCGACCTTGAGGCTTGGCTTACTTTTCACAATTTTAACCTTGATCATAACTTTTGAATGAGAAGAGAAAGGGCTTTTATATTACACAAAAATCACATGCACGTTACCTGTGATAAAATCATTTCAAATACTAGTATACAGACACGTAGCAACAGGGGGGCCTGCCCCACCCCCCATTTTATTCCCCAACCTTACTTACATGTATTCTATAGGAAATGTGTGTTGAAAGTCAAGTTGCCCCCCCCCCCCCGCCCACTATTAGTGATTTACGAAAAAAATTTAGTTTAAAATTTTAAAATTTGGTATTGAAAGTAGTTGACATTGAAAAAAAAGTTGGCCTCTACCGCCCCCCCCCCCCCTCCCCCTCTCCCCTGTCCGCAGCTCCGACGGAAGACCTACTCGTTGCTTTGCAACGAGCTGGGGTCTAGTTTTAATTAACTTTCTTTTTTCCACTAAAATTTGTGATACATGCTTACACGGTTGGACACCGTTTTCTGTACTTTGCAAAACATTAATATACCAAAAAGTATCAATTGGGAAATACGTCACAGTGTTCTTAGGATGCAGATTTCAAGACGTTTTTACCCTTTTGAGAAACTTTGTTAAGTTTTATTTGTAATATCTAATTCCCTCTACATCTTTTACAACTGAAAATATAAATTTTTGTTTTGATCTGTACATTTTACTATCACGAAATATTTGTTAAACTTATTGTTAATCATCTAAAATCATCTAAAAAGATTTTGATATCCACGTTCCTCTATGCCTTTTGTCTTCATATGTTTGGTATTATATATCGAAGTGTCATGCAGCATTTCTTTTCTATGAAAGACTATAAGTGTCAAAATCTTTATGTAGCTATTATCGTTAAGGATTGTAAGGAATTAATAAAAATTACCCCACAAATACATCATTCCAATAATTCTAATTGGGTTAAAATTTCTGAAGATTGAGCGACCAAACTTTAGTATAAGAAAAATGTGGTTTAATTCAAGTATTTTATTTTAACATAAGCGACACATAAGTACAAATTAATCTGGAAGAATACGGTAATCATGAACTCGATCGGAATCTTACAAGTAGTCATTACAGAGACAACACTACAGAGACACATAAATGAAACCTGCGCTACCTGAAGATGAACGATGATTAACAGAAAATGTATTTATATATTGTGCTATTCTTTATAAAATCACTGAAAGTGGTGAAAATATCCCCTGAATGTATACAAAAAAAAAATAATAAAGGAGTCCGAGAATCAATGCTTCTGAAATTCAAACAGTTCTTCTTTAAAATGTATTAAGTATTAGACAATACAAGTACAAATTCTATAGAAGTATTGAAATAACAAATCTTCAATATTATTATTTTTTTCTGCAGAGAAACTGAAGTTGTAATACTCGAAAATACAAATACAAAGAGCTATATTCACAATAAAATTTTAGAGACTTCTATTCTATTCTTCAATAAACCTTTCCCAACAATTAAAACCTCGCAATTTCAATTCTCAGAGTAATACATGTACAGTGTATCGTGCTATCCAAACATATGCCAATTTAGTAACACTCGCTTTCAAAAAGCTTTATATCCTGTATACAACAGTCACTATACGTATATGGAGATAACGAACAATATCCAAGCTGAAACATTAATTTGAAAACAATACAATTCAGGAGCAGAGCAATCACAGCCCTCTAAAACACCAGAGACGGAATTAGGTGTCATTCATGAGTGAGCATCCCTTGCAAACCGGTCACATCCGCCGTGTGCTCTTTGTCAAGATCGAGAAATAAAGGAAAAATCCGTTGTATACGAGTATATTACAGTCTAAAATTAGTATGAAAATCTCTGTTAGCATTTGATTTAATGATAGATTGCATTTTCTGACAGTGTCAGTGTATCATCATCAGAATCAGAAAATTTTATTTAGAGTCGGATTTTACAACATAAACATAAGCTCTGAAGAGCTTTTGACCGAAATAGAGCTTCTGACCAACATCATAGGAAATAATGAGTTTAAACGAGACTGTTCATAAAGCTTGGTTGTTGGAATGTAATTATCTGTTAATGGAACACTAAAACATTTTTTTCTAGCTCGGTTAATACTTGCCAGGTATCTTTCCTTCATGTTAAAGATTAAGAGTAAATGATAACGGAAAAACTTAGAACTGCTTGTAAAAACTTCTCAGAATAACGTTAATACGACGAAAAATGAAATATTCATGTGATAAAGAACAATAATACAGCTTCAAAGTCTATCAAAGCAATACCAATGAAGAGGAAAACAAACATAGACCTCTTAAAATTTCAGAGGTGAGATCAGGTTCCATGAAGGAGTAAGCATTCTCTGTCAACTGGTCACATCCACTGTGAGCTTCCTATTTAATTGCCTTGACGAGAAAATGGAAACATCCCTGGTCAATTCAGTGTGAAAATAATAGTATAACAATTACATTGAAGTATGGAAACGTCAGCCAGCATTCGACTATATGTTAGATTGTATTTGCCACGAGGTCATCCTATCGATCATAGACCTTGCAAAATAATGTCTTTAAACAATATTTTTGATTCATCAACTTGTTTGTTAATAACTTGCCTCGTCTTAAAAACTGTTATAAACCCTATATTAAAGTGATCAAGATGTATTACTACAAAGGGAAGGGACTTTGACGATAGGAAGGTCGAAGTCATCACGTTTATCAGAAAGTCTTGTTTCTCATTAACATCTTTTTGTAATTAGATAAAAAGGACAGAGAGCAGTGTAACTTATTTTCGAGCACACAGTTTTCTGATGTCTTTAAGAAGTTTAGAAGTCTGCCGAATCAATACAGGAGCATCAGCCAGGGCCATTCCAGCAAGAAATAAGGCTATAAAGACGACTCCCACGTAACCTGTCACGGAGGCTGACGGCCGCTCGTCGTCAGCGCTGATCTTCTTGTTTATTGTGGAGGAGAGATTCTTTGTGTTGACGCTGAGGAGGCGCTTGAGTTGAGCCAACCTTTCACTCAGTTCATAGTATTGTCCCAGCTGGTTTGTCTCATTTCTCCAGTACACGACTTTGTCCATGTAGTCACAGGAACAGGGGCACATAGCTACAATGTAAATAAAAACTGGCACTGAAGGAAAAAAAATCCTCATGGTTTCAGTATTTGACTTGTAATTTTTAACTGTTTTGTAGTTGTACATCGACGAAGAAAAAATGATATCAAGCTACAATCTAAGCAAAAACTGTTACTGAACGAAATAAATCACCATGGTTTCAGTATTTGACATGTAATTTTTAAGTTTTGTAGTTGTACATCGACGAAGAAAAACATATCTTTTTTTCTTTAAATAAGGCCATTTTTGATCATTAAAAAATCTCACAGAAAATACAGTTTTTGCTGATGAAATCCGTTAAATCAATTATTTTTACTAATTTTATGCCTTATGCTGTCTTTACCTATATCTTGACCACTTGAACCTTCAAAAAACCCAATAACACTGGTTGGCAGAATTGACGACTACAGTGAGGCTTATTTTTAAACATGGCAGGACTTAACAGGTATATTGGTGAAATACAGTACTTGCATTATTATTATAAATCATTGTGTTATTATGATAACTAGTATCATCAAAGCAAATTCATTTACATAATTATTCACAGATTTTAAGCATTCCCAAAGTGCGATAAGATATTTAATACACATTTCTTTTACTTATAACAAAACTCATTAATTCTCCCCCCGTACCGGTTTGTGTTTGATCTTCCACTGACGTCACCGTGGAACTAGGGATAGCATTTGTGGTTACTGTTGTTGATGTTGTGGCTGATTCTGATGTTGAGGATTGCGATGTTGTTGGATCATCTATTTCAGATTAATCTCAAATTTAATACAGTTTGTGAATATAAATATATTAGTTTCACATTTCACTTTATATAAATAAATGAATTGCTTACTTATTTACTGAGAGACAATAGATTGTAAAATTTATTTGTAAACTACAGAGGAATATCATATCAAATTAAAAACTGCTAAATTGTTATTATGAAAAAAATCATGAAGCAAAATCATCATAAATATCAAAATATTCAAACAAATAAGATACTTAATACACATTTTTTCGTTATAACAGAATTGTTTTTTTCTCCTCCCGTACCGGTTGATGTTTGATCTTCCAATGACGTCACCGTGGAACTACGGATAACATTTGTTGTTACTGTTGTTGATGTTGTGGCTGATTCTGATGTTGGGGATTGCGATGTTGTTGGATCATCTATTTCAGATTAATCTCAAATTTTATACAGTTTCGATTATATATATATATATATATATATATATATATATATATATATATATATATATATATATATATATATATATATATATATATATATATATATATATATACTAAAAATGACCAACGACACGAACAATAAAAATTGTCAAATTTTCGGGACGCCCTGTCCCTTCCTCAGGACAAAGAAAAAAGTTAAAAAGTCATAAGAACAAAGGAAAAAGAGAAACAAAAACAACTAGCACTACTACTAAACTACTAAACACTAGATATTTACATACTTAATTACATGATGAATAAGAAATTTTTAAGAACACTAATAAAGAAAGAAATCCGGACCGCTATGAAATGCGTCCGGTCTATCGGGTATACTCGGGCTTCCAATTCATCATGTAATTAAGTATGTAAATATCTAGTGTTTAGTAGTTTAGTAGTAGTGCTAGTTGTTTTTGTTTCTCTTTTTCCTTTGTTCTAATGACTTTTAAACTTTTTTCTTTGTCCTGAGGAAGGGACAGGGCGTCCCAAAAATTTGACAATTTTTATTGTTCGTGTCGTTGGTCATTTTTAGTGCTTTATATAAATTTCCATCCGTGACCTTGTATCTACTTGGTAGATCCGACATTTTGGATATACAGTGTTGTTGGTTTTTTAGTGCTTTATATATATATATATATATATATATATATATATATATATATATATATATATATATATATATATATATATATATATATATATTATATATATATTTCTAAAGATAAATAAATTACTTACTTACTTATTTACATCAATAGATTGTAAGATTTATTTACACACTAGAAGAATATGATAGCAAATTTAAAACTGCTAAGTTGTTAATATGAAACAAAAAAAAAACAAAAATAAAAACAAAACCAAAAAAAACACGAAAAAAAAATCATCATAAATATCAAACTATTAAAAAAATAAAATATTAATTTACATCCTCTCGTCATAACAGGACTTATTGTTTTTTCTCCCCCGTACCGTTTTGTGTTTGATCTTCCACTGACGTCACCGTGGAACTAGGGATAACATTTGTGGTTACTGTTGTTGATGTTGTGGCTGATTCTGATGTTGGGGATTGCGATGTTGTTGGATTATCTATTTTAGATAAAATGATAATAGGATATTAGTGGTTTAAAGGGATATTTTTCTTTGCTGCTTTAGGAATTAACATGCCATTTAATCAAGAATCATATTATATGACACATATTAAATACTACTTATTTGGTAGAACTTAAGGTCATACGCAACGTAGTTTGAACTTTATTGGGTTCTTCCTTGAAGTTGAAGTGTTTCACTAAATAAAGGACCCGTGTGCAATACTTTTAATGTTATATGGATATGTACATCTCTTCTTTAACAAATTTTGATGAAAAAAATCTGGAATTTATTCTTTGTAATTTTTGTACATTTTTCTTCTGAAAAATGCAAAATTTTTCCTAATTTGATATCTTTTCAAAACTCCTGGTAACACATGCTAAATTTTTGTCTGAGAACATATAATAATATTATAAGTTTAAGTTTAGAATATCTTGAAAAGTTATCAGTAGGTAAGGTACCTTGCGTATGTTCTTAAGTTGAATATCATATGTCTATTGATGAAATTTGGATGAAAGAAAACCCACACTGTTGCTATTGTTACGAAGAAGGGAAGATGTTCGATTTTATAAGCTTTATATCAATATAAGATTAAACCCTATGTGCCAGCTCCTTGCATCCAATTAGAGATTGGATGATAGTCAAAATTAAAAGTCGGGCTAGTTGTTCACAAATATTAATCATCAAAGTTTTGTGAACCTTCATTTAAGGGTAGGTATCAAAGGAAACATTTTTTTCAGATTTTTAATTATGTATTTTCTGCTTATTCAAATTGCAATTCTTTATTTAAAGAGTTTGATTTGATTTTTAAATTTGATGATTAATTCCACACCAACATCCTGAAAAACAGATGTGTCAGACTCTTTGGTATCTTTTATCTCAAGCATATCACCGGAATATATAGTATCGAAGTAAGAATAACAATTGTTAATGGACAATACGTCGTCGATATATCTAAATGTAGAGTTGAAGGCCACAGCAAGTGTTTTCTCCTTTTCACGTATAAGATTTTGGACAAATTCTGCTTCATATGAATACAAAAATAGCTAATATCTGGTACGGATGGGAATGCCAATAGATTGTTGGAAGACATGGTCTCCAAAAACCACATAGCTATTGTCAATCAGAAACTAAAGCAGCTTTTTGATATCAACTTCAGAGTACTTATGTATTCTTTCAACAAAATAATTTTGCAAATGACCCAATGTCAAGGTAAGTTTAAATTTACGAGTTCCCTTTTTAGTGAAAAAGCAGCTGTCAATTATATCAAAAAGCCTGGATTTTGATTTATTGTGGGGAATGGTTGTGTTGACCGTCGTAACTTTGTAAGCGGTTGATTTTGGTAAAATTTTGTGACTTCAAATTATCCAAAAGTTCCTTGGATTTTTAAGTATGCATATCTGATTTACACCACTTCTTGAATATAGTGTTGCACGGTTTCTCACTCACTACTGTTAATAACTTAGTGAGGAGGAAAGAAAGAGGCTTGGTTGAGCATGTACTGGAACCTGTATCTTTCTTTGTAAGGATTTTTATGAAGTTTCGGAATCCAATATAGATATATGGTAGTTCAAATTCATTTTGGTTCTTTGGGATCTTAAAAATAAACAGAAACGACATATGATTTTGAAGAATTTTTCCTTAGAAATCTATCTTTATTTCGCTCAATTATGTAATCAGGAGAATTAATTTTTGCTTCTACAACTACTTTGCATACATGTAGCTTAGGAATAAATCATATAGGAAAAATATTGAGTAAAGAATAAAATGAGCCATATATCTTTGAGGAAGACAATAAACGACAGAATACTAATGAATGTCATAGAATCACGCTTGATAACATAACAATTAAACCGAAAGAAAGAAATTACCTGCAACTAACGCCGTGCAACTTGGATCATCTGTAATAGATACCCTTTGATAATTAAAGATATATATGCCGTGTTAAACAGTATTTTTGCACAGCTGAAACCAAACAAAAATTTCTGAAATATGATAAGCTATAAAAAATGAAGCATTCTTGCAATTTCGACGAAATATTATTCGTTATTAACAAAGTACTGGTCAGGAAAAGAACATGATTTTCTAATGCATATTTATGAAGGATTGACGTTTATGCTGGATCTGCACATGTGCGCAGGAAAGTATCGCGAGAATCATCAGGTCGAGGAAATATTTTCAATGAATTTGATCATAGGTTACTACATAAAATACTACATGTGTTTTTCGAAAAGGCTAGTTTTTTAAAATCGTTCTCGGAAAGACGTGATGCATTTTTCCAAGCATTTTACACGCTTAATGCAATATGTGTACTACATTATTATCTACTAATCCCATGCTCACATATACATACAAATGATTAACAATGATAAAAATTAGGGTTTTCCCCACTCCATTGTACAAGTCCGCTTGTTAACAGCTTACCCCGTGCTGCACTGTCAGTGAAAAGTCAATTTCACGTGACTATTCCTCGGTACAAAAAGCAACCAACTCTGAGGTGTGCTCACGTATTGACAATGTTTACAACGTATACAACTTCGAAACACATAGACGAGTATTTTAATCAATACACGTTCAACGGTCAATACACATGAGGGAATTTTTTTTTCAAAAACGTGCAACTTGAGTCTTTATTTTTATAAATGCAACTTAAGTCTTTTTATTTTTATAAATGCATGAACTTTAAATTTTTAGTAACAAATAACTGAGCAACAACCAATTCAACCAGTTACATTGCAAATTTACGAATATCGAGTTGAAAAACTGGAGTCTTATTTACTTGTGGAGATTTTGTGAACGATATTTCAAAGTACTTTTTAACAAGGGAAACTGAATTTGTTTGTTAATTCTTAATTAGTATCTATTCTTCGTATTTTTCTCAAACACGTTTCAAAAAATTGTAAATTAGCTTTTAAGCAGTCACTTGAAATCGCATCCAAAATTTCCTTAACCCACGTGTTTGTAGTAAACATAAACATGTAGTAGACCATCATGCTTTTCGGCTCATTCACGAGATTGGATTATTGTTTGCTGTGAGCATGAATATTTCAATAAGAGGCGGTTTAACATCCGACTCGGAGAGAAAATAATTTTTACCAAATAATATTTCACAACTATTTAAAGTGATACTGTGGGATTGTCCTATTTGCAGAAAGTAAATAACTTATATAACTTGATGAGATACCACATATATTTATTCCTTTAAAAATAAAACACTGATACGGCATATATATCTTTAACTAAATATCACAGAAAAAAGAAAGTAATGCAGACGTATTGCAATATGGTTATCAAAGAATAATCAATGTACATGTATATATGTAATATAATGAAGGTTCAAATGAAACAAAAGGTTACAAATTGATTAGTTAAAAAAAGAGGACAGTGGGCCACAATGCTTACCTCAGTAACCTGGTATCCTGCTTCTTTTCATAAGAAAAATTATTTCCTTTTCATGCACATTCAAGAACACTCCCAAATTATATATACGTACATTCCAGTTCTAAGGATTTATGACAACAAATGTGAGCTTGCAGTTCTGGAGATTTTTCAAATGAATACTGAGTAATGTATGATTTTTCCCAGGATATTCAACATTAGAGTAATTGCCATAGTCTCCATTATCAAAACATCACACCTTAAATTGCACCCAAACAACATGGAAATATTTGTGGAAAATTACACGTAAACTTTAGTCATTGATGAATCCTTCACTGCTCTGTGACCATAAATGCTTAGTACTGGTATAAATTTATATTGTTCGAGCGGCAAAGTGATCCACACATGAACGCTTAATACTCGAAAGTGAAACCGTGGTATTAAGCAAAAAATACATGTACTACAACCAAACAGACTCAACATGTCTGCATATAATGTTTAAGATTATTAAAGTTGTTTTCCTATATGTAAGACTTTAAGCTTTTATCAATTGTGACCCTTCTCTCCCCTATACAGGAAATGTTTCTTATGGACGTGGACCTGCATTACATATGTTACATGCACATTTACCAGACAATTTATGGTCTAGCTGTTCTTGTGAAGATCTTTTTTGTCTTTACCCATATATTTTCAAGTTAAACTTAGAAACCTACAGTACCTTTTCTGTTTATCCCAATGGGTCTCACATACATTAAGAAATTTTCCATAGGTATCATCATTTCCCCTGTATACATTTAGTTTTGTAGTTGAAGTAAAGGATATGGAGATAACGAACAGTATTGAATATCAAAGTCCATAAAACATTACAAATTAGGAGTATACCAAACACGGACCGCCAATACGTCAGAGGTGGGATCAGGTGCCATGGAGGAATGAGCATCCCCTGCAGACCGGTCACACCCGCCGTGTGCTTCTTATCATGATCAGGAAATAGCGGAAAAATCTGTCGTCAATTCGATGGATAAATAATGGACTAACAATAAGTATGAAAAACGTCAGACAGCATTTGATTTCATGATAAATTGTATTTGCTGACGAGGTCATTGTATCGATCATAGAAATTATTTAATAAAATATTTCGCTATGACCATACCTTTTCCTGAAAGACTGCAAAGTCCTTAAAATGAGTAAGCTTTGCTGAAATAATTTAACATTCTAAATTTGAGAACTTACTACTTAAATATTAATTCTTGCACATGTAAAGTACTAAATAATACATGTATGTATTGATCAGTCTTTAAGGAAATCTCATGAAGGAAACTTACTTTATATTCTAATATTTTCTAATTTTTTTTATTATTCGTATTTCTCGATTTATCATGCTCAAATTACATTTATTTATTTCTTAGGGTATTAAACCGTATTCGTTAGCCAGTCTGTCCATCTGTCATGAGAACTTTAAACTTGAAAATAACTATTGAATGAGTTGAAATAGGACTCTCATATTTCACATGTGCATTATTTGTGACATGTGATTTTCAAATATACTGTGATTTTTTATCCTGTGACCTTGATCTTGCAGCTTGACCTACTTAAAAAAATAACATTACATGTACTTTAAATTGACTATAACTTTTGAAAGCTTCCATTTTATAAACATGTATTACCTGTGACAACGCCTTTCAAAATTCACTATGATTTTTTACCCTTTGACCTTGAAGTTTAACTTGCTTTTTAAAAATATTAACAATAGCAATACCCTTTGAATGAGAAGAGATTGGGCTTTTTTTACCCCTGTGTATTACCTGAGACAACACTTTTCTAAATACACTGACTTTTGACAACATGACCTTGAGGCTTGGCTTACTTTTCACAATTTTAACCTTGATCATAGCTTTTGAATCAAAAGAGAAGGGGCTTTCATATTACACAAAAATCACATGCACGTTACCTGTGATAAAATCATTTCAAATACTAGTATACAGACACGTAGCAACAGGGGGGCCTGCCCCCCCCTCCCATTTTATTCCCAAACCTTACTTATTCTATAGGAAATGTGTGTTGAAAGTCAAGTTCCCCCCCCACTATTAGTGATGTACGAAAAAAAATTAGTTTAAAATTTTAAAATTTGGTATTGAAAGTAATTGACATTGAAAAAAAAGTTGGCCTCTACCGCCCCCCCCCCCCATCCCTCCCCTGTCCGCAGCTCCGACGGAAGACCTGCTCGTTGCTTTGCAACGAGCTGGGGTCTAGTTTTAATTAACTTTCTTTTTTCCACTAAAATTTGTGATACATGCTTACACGGTTGGACACCGTTTTCTGTACTTTGCGAAACATTAATATACCAGAAAGTATCAATTGGAAAATATGTCACAGTGTTCTTAGGATGCAGATTTCAAGATGTTTTTACCTTTTTCAGAAACTTTGATAAGTTTTATTTGTAATATCTAATTTCCTCTACGTCTTTTACAACTGAAAATATAAATTTTTGTTTTGATCTGTACATTTTACTATCACGAAATATTTGTTAAATTTATTGTTAATCATCTAAAATCATCTAAAAAGATTTTGATATCCACGTTCCTCTATGCCTTTTGTCTTCATATGTTTGGTATTATATTTCGAAGTGACATGCTGCATTTCTTTTCTATGAAAGACTTTAAGTGTCAAAATCTTTATGTAGCTATTATCGTTAAGGATTGTAAGGAATTAATAAAAATTACCCCACAAATACATCATTCCAATAATTCTAATTGGGTTAAAATTTCTGAAGATTGAGCGACCAAACTTTAGTATAAGAAAAAGAAAAATGTGGTTTAATTCAAGTTTTTTATTTTAACATAAGCGACACATAAGTACAAATTAATCTGGAAGAATACGGTAATCATGAACTCGATCGGAATCTTACAAGTAGTCATTACAGAGACAACACTACAGAGACACATTAATGAAACCTGCGCTATCTGAAGATGAACGATGATTAACAGAAAATGTATTTATATACTGTGCTATTCTTTATAAAATCACTGAAAGTGGTGAAAATATCCCCTGAATGTATTAAAAAAAATCATAAAGGAGTCCGAGAATCGATGTATCTGAAATTCAAACAGTTCTTCTTTAAAATGTATCAAGTATTAGACAATACAAGTACAAATTCTATAGAAGTATTGAAATAACAAATCTTCAATATTATTATTTTTTTCTGCAGAGAAACTGAAGTTGTAATACTCTAAAATACAAATACAAAGAGCTATATTCACAATAAAATTTTAGAGACTTCTATTCTATTCTTCAATAAACCTTTCCCAACAATTAAAACCTCGCAATTTCAATTCTCAGAGTAATACATGTACAGTGTATCGTACTATCCAAACATATGCCAATTTAGTAACACTCACTTTCAAAAAGCTTTATATCCTGTATACAACAGTCACTATACGTATATGGAGATAACGAACAATATCCAAGCTGAAACATTAATTTGAAAACAATACAATTCAGGAGCAGAGCAATCACGGCCCTCTAACACATCAGAGATGGAATTAGGTGCCATTCATGAGTGAGCATCCCCTGCTAACCGGTCACACCCGCCGTGTGCTCTTTGTCAAGATCGAGAAATAAAGGAAAAATCCGTTGACAATATGGTTCATGTATACGAGTATATTACAGTCTAAAATTAGTATGAAAATGTCTGTTAGCATTTGATTTAATGATAGATTGCATTTTCTGACAGTGTCAGTGTATCATCATCAGAATCAGAAAATTTTATTTAGAGTCGGATTTTACAACATAAACATAAGCTCTGTAGAGCTTTTGATCGACATAGAGCTTCTGACCGACATCATAGGAAATGATGAGTTTGAACGAGACTGTTCATAAAGCTTGGTTGTTGGAATGTAATTATCTGTTAATGGAACACTAAAACATTTTTTTCTAGCTCGGTTAATACTTGCCAGGTATCTTTCCTTCATGTTAAAGATTAAGAGTAAATGATAACAGAAAAGCTCAGAACTGCTTGTAAAAACTTCTCAGAATAACGTTAATACGACGAAAAATGAAATATTTATGTGATAAAGAATAATAATTCCAATCTTCATTGTATCTATTGATTTCCTCTGTTTTGATTGGACGAGAACACGATTAAGAAAATTTTTACACGTCGATAAATTTTTTTTCAATCAGAACTACTTTCTTGACTAAGCTTCTACATGTAGTTTATCGTATAAACAACGAAAGCAGTTATTTCTTGTCTGTTTTGGATAAATTATAAATACAAGAAACTTCAAATTTAATTAATTAAAACAAAACTGGCGACATGCTAGGCTGCCCAGCTGACGGACGCCATGAAAATGTTAATGTCACTGTTCGATCACGAGTGTGAATTTTAAAAATCGCTGTCTCAACGTTCATAATACGAAGATATAATCAACTCAGTTTGTATCGTTTAGACAGGGAAAAGAAACGTACCTCAAACTTTTGCCCTATAGGCATCAAATTCATATTTAAGGTCTTCCGTTTCCAACGGAAGACCTTCTACTGATTCTGTTGGTAAAGATTATTATTCTTTTTCTTTTCTTCTACTTCCTAGACGCCAACTATGAAGACTCTTATCTCACTCATTTCTCAATTGATTTCGCTCAAATGTACTAAACTCTATCAGAATGCTGTCTAAAATTTCAAAAAGTCACTTTCGGTTTTGAGTTATTTCCCTTTAAATGGAAATTTATAGGCTTTCGTTTCCAGACAAAGGCTCAGAGACGGCTAAAGCTGGAGCACAAATTCTACTGATTTTAGATAATAGAAGGATTGAAGTTGTGCACATCGGTTTATGTTTTTCGATTTCTCTATTCAAAATGGCGCTATATAGGGGTCAAAAATTAAAACGCTTAAATGAGCCAAAAATTACTCATATTTTGCTTTTTATCTTCTAAACTAAAAATATTTTGTGAAGATATATAGAACATAATTTGTGCAGAATTAGAAGATCTTTCAAATGGTACCTCGGAAAAAGGGCTGGCCCCTAAAATTAAGGGCCAAGAGGGGCCAAAATTTTTTCCTTTATATCTCAAAAAGTATTGAGAATTTGTAATACGTCAAAGAAGCAAAGTTGTTCAAGATGTCAAGCTCAATCTATTGAGGTCGTCAAAGTACGTACGGCGACGTCACTTTCGGCCAAACCGGAAGTAGTCGGAAAACGCATATTTTGCCATTCTTGACAAGTTTTTGGGTAACAACTGTCACTGGGAGCTTAAAAATTAATTTTCTCCGTCGTCGTCACTTCCGGTCAAACCGGAAGTAGCAAAAATGGCTGATTTTTGCATTAAATAACATAGATTTCGAGGATTTAAACAATTTTAGGACGTTATTACTCATTTTTGTGAAAATGAATGTTACTTCCGGTCAAAACAAGACGGAAGACCTTCTCGTTGCTTTGCAACGAGCTTTGCTCTAGTTACTTTCTATATTGTTCCTCAATCTTTCAACAAACAAGTGCAAATCGAAGGGGTCGTCGGTCTGCAACTTTCGCTATGAGAGTTGTCGTTAATGTTAACATGGCCATGGTCAAGGACGAACTCTTCTGAAGTAAACTCGTAATTACGATATGTGTTGACTTAAACAACATTCGATAAGTCTTTATAAGTTTATTTATCGATTATTTTGACAATTTAAGCTGAACTCTATCGAAATTCATCTCGATTACGTTCCTTTGCGGTAAAATGTATTCCTACGCCGTCCAGAACTAACGAATTGTATGGAGGCCTCAAAGAGAAATAATTTTTAAAAATTCGATATTGGAATTATAAGAATTAAACGTTCTTTTTGAAAAATTTATCGATGTGTAAACTCTTGACATTTTACTTACAAACTTAACATAAAAGTGCTTTGCACTTTTATTCAGTTTGTGAGTAAAATGTCAAGAGTTTACACATCGATAAATTTTTCAAAAAGAACGTTTAATCCTATAGTAATACAGCTTCAAAGTCTATCATATCAATACCAATGAAGAGGAAAACAAACATAGACCTCTTAAAATTTCAGAGGTGAGATCAGGCTCCATGAAAGAGTAAGTGGAGCCAGTAAAAACGTCCCGGTCAAAGCGTCCCCTAATTTTAGTCAAAGCGCCCCTAACATATTTTTATACAAAAATTATCTCCCGCAAATATTGGTCAAAGCGTCCCCTAATTTTAGTCAAAGCGTCCCCTGATTTAAGTCAAAGCGCCCCATGATTTTGGTCAAAGCGTCCCTTAACATTTTTTATAGAAAAAAATACCGCCCGCAAATATTGGTCAAAGCGTCCCCTAATTTAAGTCAAAGCGTCCCCTGATTTAAGTCAAAGCGCCCCCCTGATTTTGGTCAAAGCGTCCCTTAATATTTTTTTATAGAAAAAAATACCGCCCGCAAATATTGGTCAAAGCGTCCCCTAATTTTAGTCAAAGTGTCCCCTGATTTAAGTCAAAGCGCCCCATGATTTTGGTCAAAGCGTCCCCTAACATATTTTTATAGAAAAAAATACCGTCCCCAAATTTTGGTCAAAGCATCCCCTGATTTTAGTCAAAGCGTCCCCTGATTTAAGTCAAAGCGCCCCCTAATATATTTTCGCAGAAAAAAAAACGTCAGTCGATCCCCAAGAAATGGTCAAAATGTCCCCTGATTTGGTCAAAGGGCCCCTTTATAGAATTTTTTCGGGTAACTGCAAAACAATGATAATATTATAAATACAAAACTTTTTTTTTACCGTAACATGTTTGTAAAAATATATTAGGGGGCGCCTTGACCAAAATCAAGGGACGCTTTGACCAAAATCAGGGACGTTTTGACCATTGCTTGGGGACGGTTCCAAGACGATTTTTTCTAAGAAAAAATGTAAGGGTGCGCTTTGACCAAAATCAGGGGACGCTTTGACCAATATTTGGGGGCGTTTTGACCAATATTTGGGGGCGGTTTTGTAACATCATTTTACTGTAAAATTCTATAAGGGGCGCTTTGACCAAAATCAGGGGACATTTTGACCAAAATCAGGGGACGCTTTGACCAAAATCAGGGGACGCTTTGACCGGGACGGTTTTATTAGGGGGCGCTTTGACTGGATTTCGTCGCAAATACAATCTAACATATAGTCGAATGCTGGCTGACGTTTTCATACTTCAGTGTAATTGTTATACTATTATTTTCACACTGAATTGTCCAGGGATGTTTCCGTTTTCTCGCCGAGGCAATTAAATAGGAAGCTCACAGTGGATGTGACCAGTTGACAGAGAATGCTTACTCCGAAATCCAGTCAAAGCGCCCCCTAATTAATTGCCTTGGCGAGAAAACGGAAACATCCCTGGACAATTCAGTGTGAAAATAATAGTATAACAATTACACTGAAGTATGAAAACGTCAGCCAGCATTCGACTACGTGTTAGATTGTATTTGCAACGAGGTCATCCTATCGATCATAGACCTTGCAAAATAATGTCTTTAAACAATATTTTTGATTCATCAACTTGTTTGTTAATAACTTGCCTCTTCTTAAAAACTGATATAAACCCTATATTAAAGTGATCAAGATGTATTACTACAAAGGGAAGGGAATTTGACGATAGGAAAGTCGAAGTCATCACGTTTATCAGAAAGTCTTGTTTCTCATTAACATCTTTTTATAATTTGATAAAAAGGACAGAGCAGT
The DNA here is from genome assembly GCF_032062105.1 of Saccostrea cuccullata. Classification (NCBI taxonomy): domain Eukaryota; kingdom Metazoa; phylum Mollusca; class Bivalvia; order Ostreida; family Ostreidae; genus Saccostrea; species Saccostrea cuccullata. The sequence continues at coordinate 55,033 of NW_026929355.1, read as the reverse complement.
GTAACTCATTTTCGAGCACACAGTTTTCTGATGTCTTTGAGGAGTTTAGAAGTCTGCCGAATCAATACAGGAGCATCAGCCAGGGCCATTCCAACAAGAAATAAGGCAATAAAGACAGCTCCCACGTAACCTGTCACGGAGGCTGTCGGCCGCTCGTCGTCAGCGCTGATCTTCTTGTTCATTGTGGAGGAGAGATTCTTTGTGTTGACGCTGAGGAGGCGCTTGTGTTGAGCCAACCTTTCACTCAGTTCAAAGTATTGTCTCAGCTGGTTTGTCTCATTTCTCCAGTACACGATTTTGTCCATGTAGTCACAGGAACAGGGGCACATAGCTACGAATGTAAACAAAAACTGGTACTGAAGAAAAAGGAATCAACATGGTTTTAGTATTTGACTTGTAATTTTTAACTGTTTTTTAGTAGTACATCGATGAAGAAAAAATGATATCAAGCTACAATAATAAACAAAAACTGTTACTGAACGAAAGAAATCACCATGGTTTCAGTATTTGATTTGTAATTTTTAAGTTTTGAAGTTATATTTCGGCGAAGAAAAAAGATCATCTATTTTTATTTTTTTTTCTTTAAATATGGCCATTTTTAATCATAAAAAAATTTCACAGAAAGTACAGTTTTTGCTCATGAAATCCGTTTAATCAATTATTTTTACTAATTTTTTGTCTTATACTGTCTTTACCTATATATTGACCACTTAAACCTTCAAAAAAGCTAATAACACTGGTTAGCGGAATTGTCGACTACAGTGAGCCTAATCATGGCAGGACTTGGCAGGACTTTAACAGGTATATTGGTGAAATAAAGTATTTGCATTATTATTGTAATTATTGTGTTATTATGATAACTAGTATCATCAAAGCAAATTCATTTAAGAAATAAGGTATAATTTTTAAACCCGATAGATGTTTTAAAATGGTACCTTATTACTTATATTTACATTTGTGAATTATTCATACTTTATACATGTATTTGCTTGATTGTGACTTATTACGTGTGAAGTGCGTTATTTTTCAAAGCAAACGGCACGTATGTAATCCACTGAACGCGCATCGACCCTTTATGACGTCACAGAGAAATTACGTCGAACGTTTATCCATACGAACATCTATGACCTCTTGACCCTGTACCTGTATTTATACAGTTATAGATACGCATTGTTTCAGTAGTGTTATATAGAGGAAAACATTTGCAAATGTAAATATTTATAATTATTCACAAATTTTAAGCATTCCCAAATTGCGATTAGATATTTAATATACATTTCTTTTACTTATAACAAAACTTTTTGTTTTTTCTCCTCCTGTACCGGTTGGTGTTTGATCTTCCACTGACGTCACCGTGGAACTAGGGATAGCATTTGTGGTTACTGTTGTTGATGTTGTGGCTGATTCTGACGTTGGTGATAGCGATGTTGTTGGATCCTCTTTTTTAAGATGAAATGATAATAATAGTGATTAACAGTGATATTTCTTGCTGCTTTAGGAATTAACTTGCCATTTAATCAAGAAACATATTAAAAGCGCCGAGGCATATCAGCTATGAATACTAGTATCCCAATAGCATGTCTTAACTTTTGCCGTTTTAATTATTTTTTCAAGGCTTAGTAATGGTAAATCTAACTTTAACTTTAAAAAATATTTCCAAAAAAAAAATTAATAAAAATAAAGGACTTTAATATGACTTCAACAATTAATTCTCTCATTTTGAAAACAATTAAACATTGCTCTTCATGTTTTAATGATAATCTTTATCTAAAGACAGAATTCTTATAAAATTCAATGAAATAAACATAATCAAGGGAGTCATCTCTGGTTCCTAAGGTTATAAAAGTATTTCAAAAATGTTTTAAATTATTATCAGTAGAAAAAATGAAAGATAGAATAACGAATAAAATTGTCACATTGTATATTTTATATATGATCCTCTATTATTGTAATATGGTCTGTTACAACGCAAAATGTAATAACAACGCAAAATGTAATAAACCTGGATTATTACATTTTTCTTATTACATTTTGCGTCGAGATCAACGCAAAATGTAATAACTTTTTTTTTTGTTGTTACATTTTGCGTTATTTCATTTTTTGCACTGAAGACAACGCAAAATGTAATAAAACAATATGTAATAAAAACAAAATATAATTAATTTTTTTGATTGCGTTTAACAAAATAGATGATAAAATTGATTCAAATATATACATGTAACCAACATAGGAAACACGGTGTACAAAATATTTAGAACTAAAACAATGAGACCAACGTTAGGGCTTTTACGGACATTAATACATCTAAATGTATCGTTTTTCTGACTCTGACTTTAGATATATTGAATACACTGTACTTAATTATAAAGCATTAATTTAACTTTATTTGGCATATTTTTGATCGTCTTATTAAAGTTTTAACCAATAACACATATAATTACCAAAGACTGACATAGGTCCATTAAAAGCTCTTGCATGTTCGGCATGTGTACATTGAATAACAAATAAGAAGTGTATGTGTGTGTCAAGCGAGGAGGGGCAGGGATATGGTGGGGTGTTTACTTCGTATATTTATTATTGTATTACTATGGACATGCAGAAACAATGCAATATTTGATGGCAAGAAAGAAAGAGAGAGATAATTTTGTTTTTGCTTGTCTGCAATGCTGGTGATTTGCATGGAACAGTATGGTAACATAAATGTCAATAAACCCTTTCCCGCTGTATGTTTACATCTGCCAGTACAAATGATTAGGTTTTTTAGATTCCATGCATTTGGCTATAAAAAAGCAAAAGCACACTGGTCAATTCCCCCCTTCCCCCAACAAGTTAATTAAATCAATATATCATAAAATTCATTAATTGTAAGAAATTGCATATATCTCTTTTTCCATTTTGTTTTATTTTATTTTCATCGGCCACTACTCTATTGAAAATTGTACTCAATCTGGCTGACCAAAAAGTGTGTTATTACATTTTGCGTTCTTGCTTTTTGCTTAATCTCGACGCAAAATGTAACAACGCAAAATGTAATAATCCAAAAATCATGTTATTACATTTTGCGTTGATCTCGACACAAAATATAATAACGCGAAATGTAATAATCCTCAAAAGTGTGTTGTTACATTTTGCGTTATAACATTCTGCGTTGATTTCAACGCAAAATGCAATAACGCAAAATGTAATAATCCAGGTTTATTACATTTCGCGTTATTGTTACATTTCGCTTTGTAACAACGGTCTTTATGAAATCTACCTATTTTTTTTCTCAATTATGTAATCAGGGAATTACTGGAATTTTTTTTTTCTTCTACAACTACTTGTATATGCATACGCAGCTTATGAATAAATCATTTATAGGAAAAATATTGAGTAAAGAATAAAATAAGCCACATATATTTGAGGAAGACAATAAATGTCAGTACATTAATGAATGTCATAGAATCACGCTTGATAACATAACAATAATACCAAAAAGAAGAAATTACCTGCAACTAACGCCGTGCAACTTTGATCATCTGTAATAGATACCCTTTGATAATAACTAAATATCACAGAAAAATGAAAGTAATGCAGACGTATTGCAATATGGTTACCAAAGAATAATCAATGTACATGTATATATATGTAATATAATGAAGGTTCAAATGAAACAAAAGGTTACATATTGATTGGTTAAAAAAAGAGAACAGTTGGCCACAATGCTTACCTCAGTAACCCAGTATCCTGCTTCTTTTCATTTAAGAAAAATTATTTCCTTTTCATGAACATACAAGAGCACCTCCTCATTATATAAACGTACATTCCAGTTCTTAGGAATTATGACATAACAAATGTGAGCTTGCAGTTCTGAAGATTTTTCAACTGAATACTGTAGTATGTATGATTTTCAGCATTAGAGTAATTGCCCTAGTGTCCATTATCAAAACATCTCAACTTACACCCAAAAAACATGGAAATATTTGTGGAAAATTACACGTAAACTTTGGTCATTGTTGAATCCTTCACTGATATCGTGGTATATATTAAGCAAAAAATACATGTACGAGGGTTGATCCAAAAGTAATGTCACAGTGTCCATATCTTTTATGTTTGGCGTCATATTATCAAATACAATTCACCAAAAGATGCACAAATATAAATCTAATTAACATTGAAAGTTTAATTAAATAATGTTTATTTGAATTTATTTTATAGATGTTTAAAACATAGAGCATAGGGAATGTCGCCGCGTCACAACGAAACGACGTCACGTTTTAAAGTGTATATTTTCTGACAATGAAAAAGACAAACACATTAAAAAGATTCTAAAAAAGCACCTAATCTCCCAAATTTTTTTTAAAGACACACTTCTCGTCATTTTCTAGTCTTTAATTGAAAATTAAATGACGGCATTGGTATTTGTAATCATAAAAATATTGTTTTACTCTGTTGAATTGAACAAAGGGATTGTCGAAATTGGGAAAAAAGGCTCGACGATTGTAATGCATTTTTGCTTCAAAATATGGGAATCATCACTAGCAACATTTTCGTTATTCAGTCAGACTTACAGAATAAAGAATGTAAATAAGAGCGACTTAATAGATGGTTTCAGCAATTTTGGGCGGGTGATTGGTCACTGAATGATTTGTAGAGGACAAGAAGACCGAAGATAGGAGATCGGACGGACACGTTCAATGGTGTCTGACGTTGTTAAAAGTGACAGACGTATAGAGTGACTTGTGAATTTTTAAATTTGTCTTATGCTATTGTTAAAAAAAAATTGACAGAGGGCTTAATTATGAAAAAAGTGAGTGTATAATAGTACCAAGAATTCTTAAAGATAGTGAAATTGGTGAAAGTGTTTGCGAATTACAAATATTGTTTAATGAAACGAAGGGGAAACGCTTTAAAGTATGACGGTGTGTATCCGTCATATGACGTTATATTTAGGTGCGGCGACTACCATAAACGTGCATTGATTAAAATCCGATATTTTGAAAATTATACATCATATTCCTTTGAATTTTTCAGGTCTGATTTGAAATAATTAACGCTTCCATCATGTATAATTTTGTTGCTTTACGTCGATTTATAGCAATTTTATCAAAGTTGTGACATTACTTTTGGATCAACCCTCGTACTACAAGCAAACAAGCTCAACATGTCTGCATATTATGTTTACTGTTTTCTGAGATTTATAAAGTTGTTTTCCTATATGTAAGACTTTAACTTTTATTAATTGTGACCCTTCTATCCCCTTTACAGGAAATGTTTCTAATGAACGTGGACCTGCATTACATGTGTTACATGCACGTTCACCAGACAATTTATGGTCAAGCTGTTCTTATGAAGATCTTTTTTGTCTTTACTCATATATTTTCAAGTTAAACTAAGATACACACAGTAGTTCCTCTGTTTATCCCCATGGGTCTCACATACATTAAGAAATTTTCCATAGGTATCATCATTTCCCCTGTATACATGTAGCTCTGTAGACGAAGTGAAGGATATGGAGATAACGAACAGTATTGAATATAAAAGTCCATAAAACATTACAAATTAGGAGCATGGCAAATACGGACCTCCAAAACACAAGAGGTGGGTTCAGGTGCCATGAAGGAGTGAGCGTCCCCTACCGACCGGTCACATGTACACCCGCCGTGTGCTCCTTGTCATGATCAGGAAATAACGGAAAAATTCGTGTTCAATTCGATGTATAAATAATGGACTAACAATTAAAATGAACAAGAGGCCCACGGGCCTTATAGGTCACCTGAGTATCATGTAACAACTTTCCAGCAATTGTATTTGGTTCGTGTTTTAATCCAAAAGCCATGAAATTCACAAATTTTGAAAGAGACACCATTGCTTATCAAAGGGCAGATTTCAAAGCATTAATTTATTTTTAGTCAAAGTACCCCCCTGGTACCCCTGACCCAGCGGCCCTGAAATCATCTATTTTGAAAGAGGCCCCTTTCTTCACTATAAGGCCAGCATTTTTTTATGTTTAGGTTTAGTTATGAACATGAGAATAAAAAAGTCCCAAAGGAGAAGGAAATAAAATTGTTTTTTGATAAATCAATTATTAACATTTGTACATTCTTTTTTTATGCTATCCTAATAGGCTCCTTACCACTGGACACATAATGCTTACAAATAGGAAAGTAGAACATTTAATTGCTTATTTCATCATCTGCCAGTTTGGGCCAGTTATATAAATTTTGTGATGTTGATCAAAATATATTTTAAAAAATCAATTCTTTAAAGGTCTTTCAATATATATTCATTTTTTAAATATGTTTTAGGTAAATGTGTAGACATTGTTCTAAAATTTACTTCATCCCTAAAATTATAATTCCTATCATAAAACAGACAGGGAGTGTATTGGAGAGTAGGGAGAACATTTTTTCAATTAAGTGTAAAATAATATTTCTGGCTGATACAAATGATACTACATGCCTGTATATATTTGTATATTCTTGCCTTTTGATAGTTGAATTTTTTTTTATTTCTTCAGGTTATTGTTTATTTCTTCCTCAAATGGACTTAACTTCTCCCATAGTTTTATTCATTACATCTGATGCATAAGCAACCCTTTTCTGAAGAATGATGCTTAGACTGTAAGCTATAACAGAGACCTAAACAATGTCGCTGGCAATATGCAATAGCTACCACGGGCAGTTTAAAACCTGGGGGAGGAAAATAATTTACACACAGTTACTTTTGAAACGAATACATAATTATCTCACCAGCATGTCACTGTGCAACAAAGTTGTCAGCATTTTATTTGTCCTTTGAACGGGTGAAACGTTTTGAATGGCACTCTTATAGATGAATTTTACACTAACCCAAGCTATCTTCTCAGATCTAGCTTTATTTGCCCGCCGTTTCATCGTAAAACCGGAAGTGCGAGTTCGTAAATTTGAAATCTCGATCCCGACTCAAATTTGACATCGGAAAGAAAAAAATTGTTTTATTTTTTTTTTCTGAAAATTCAAAACCTTGAGCGGTGGGTTTGTAAAACTGAAAATAAAATAAATCCTGGCCTTAAATATGTAATTAGATCATTAGCATATTAACCAGGAGCAAAGGATAAGATGTTCAAAGAAATCATGCATTTCACTATATAATCATTAGAGCCCCACCCGAAAACAAGAACCCCTGACCCTGGGGCCATAAAATTCACAATTTTGGTAAAGGCCCTCTTGCTTATCATAACTATGTACTTAGTTAGTTTATTTAATACCCAGGAGCAGAGAAGAAGATTTTCAAAGAATTCATGTATTTTCACTATATAATCAATAGAGCCCCGCCCTAACACCAGAACCCCTGACCCTGGGGCCATAAAATTCACAATTTTGGTAGAGGCACTCTTGCTTATCATAACTATGTACATAGTTGGTTTATATAATACCCAGGAGCAGAGAAGAAGACTTTCAAAGAAATAATGCATTTTCACTACATGTACCTACTTATTTAGCCCCGCCCTAGCACTAGAACCCCTGACCCCAGGGCCATGAATTTCACAATTTTGGTAGAGGACTCATTGCTGGTTACAATCATGCAAACAGTTTGACTGCTTGATGTCCATGAGTAAAGAAGAAGATTTTTAAAGATTGCATTAATTTTAGTGGTTTTGGCCCCACCCCTCAGGCCCCAGGGGGACAGGGATCATGAAATTCACAATTTTTGTTCCTCTTCACCAATAGATGCTTTGTGCCAAATTTGGTTGAAATTGGTTCAGTGATTGCAGAGAAGAAGATGAAAATGTTCAAATGTTAACACACGATGGACGACGGACGACGCACGACGACGGACGAAAACAGATAGCAATAGGTCACCTGAGTTTACTCAGGTGACCTAAAAACGTCCGTCAGCATGACTTAATGATAAATTGTTTTTGCTGATTCATTGTATCGACCATAGAATTTACGAAATATTATTAAAAGGTCTCGCTATGGCCATATTTTTTCTTGAAAGACTGCAGAGTCCTTAAAATGAATAAGCTTAGCTGAAATACTAGTAGTTGAACCTTCTAATTTTGAGAACTTACTGTTGATATATACTGCAAATCACAATTTTGTTCAAGAGAACGTTATTCAAAAGAAATGTGCTTGCGAAAATTTCGCTTACGCTTTTTTTTAAGTATAGATTGAAACATGGAGATAACGCATAGTATTCAAGATCAGTAGTCCGTAAAACAATACAAAATAGTAGCAAAGCAAACACGGACCTCTGAAACATCAGAGGTGGGATCAGGTGCCATGGAGGAGTGAGCATCCCCTGCTGACCGATTACACCCGCCGTGTGCTCCTTGTCATGATCGGGAAATAATAGAAATATCCGTAGTCAAATCAGTGCTTATATAATGGACTATCAATTAGTATGAAAAACGTTAGTCAACATTTGACTCATTGATAAATTGTATTGGTAGACAAGGTAATTGTATTGGCCATAGAACTTACAAAATGGTGACTTAAACGAGACTGCTGAAATTACAATTACACGAATTCCTGAAATCTGGTCCCGCTAAAAATGCCGAATATCTATCTCCAAAAAAAATAAGCCATGGCAAAGTTTAATGATCTAGGCCTACATAAATGAAATATCATTAATAATGCGAAAATTCTAAGAAAAATGCCCGGCATATGTCTTCAAACTTTTTCGGTTTCTGTTTTTAGGGCTAAATATACAAATACGAGGGTCATTCAAAAAATACGTGGACAATGTTCCTAATTATCAGATAATTTTTACAAAATTTAAGATCAACATATTTTTATATGTAAAAGCATATATCTTATCGATTTGCCAAGCTTTATTCAATTTCAATCAATGGAACTCATGTCAGCCAGTTTTAAAAGCAACGTGTTTTATCGCCACGGAGCACGGCTAATAACATTGTAACGTCAAAAACAACCTCCAGAAAGTTTTTCAAACTTACGCTGTTTTTATTCCAATTATACTCGGTTTGAAGCGTCTTCCCCATTAATTAAAACGTATCCATAACACTTGACACCTAGTTTGCTGTCAATTATTTGATTACTTTTAGTTAGATTGTCATTGTTTTCGAATTTATTACCCGTGTAACTCTGCTTTTAAAAGTTCCGCGCGCGAGTAAAGCACACATCACGTTTCATGACGTTACTAACTTTTTTGACAAGATTTTGAACCATAAACTGTTTCTGTGCACACCGTCCATCGCCCGAATCAAAGTCTCTACTACTCAACGATTAAATTTTCCATTAAAACAAATGCAGGGCTCATTTCATATAGGGTGAGTTCACCATGCATCGGACACATACCTTGCTTCGGACAACTTTAGGCAATAAACTCTCTTTCTACTTAAGAGTTCTGTGTATTTATTTGTTTCTGTCATAAAGACGAAGATTTAAATTTTTTAATGATACCGATTGTGTTTATCATGTTGTGATAAAAATACCCCGCAAATGGCCTTGAAGTTACGTCATATTTTACATCATCAAAGGGGAATAACCCGAAATTTATGATGTTGTAATTTTTAGAGTTATCGTTCTTTTAAATTCGACTTCCACGGAACGAGTCGGACTTTGGTGAATTTTGTCAGGGATTGGTAATTTTACATAAATTATAATTAAATTTCACTTCAATGTTTGTTTAATTCTTATTAGAGCTGGTTTTTACTAGTATGCTATTTTCACCGTACATCGGACACAAATTAACCATGCATCGGACACTTTTCGATGCAAAGGTAAGCACTACCATTTTCATACAGAACCCAGCTGACAGCTGTTTTTTGCGGAAAAAGAAAATAAAAACTCTATATTTTCAGTCAAAATACAAGTTATCGATATATGACGTCTGGAATTTTACTCAATTTATTTCTTCAAACCAGAGTATGATAAACCATGAGAAAAAAGGCGCGAATTACGGCACTATAAGCATTTTAAAGCATTTCTAAGACAGAGTGAGGTATCGAGAATCGTTCTACATTTGTGCAATAATATCGTCGATTTAATTAAAGTTGAGGGTTATTTCATAGATAAAGATTAAAATATATCCATATCAAGGATTTTAAAGCACTGTGATAAAGGTATGATACTTTTCCGGTCTCCATACCGTCTGTCCGATGCATGGTGAACAATGTCCGATCCATGGTGAATTTTCAGTTTTTTCTAAAAACTCGATTTTCGGGGATATTTTCTCAATAAACGGAATATATTTGTGTCCTAAATTGTTATTTTAATCACAAACTAAATGTTGAACTCCATTTTGATAATTTTCCGTCCGTAGCGATATTGCTAGAACTTGTTGAAGTACAAGGGTATCCGATGCATGGTGAATTCACCCTACTGTAGACGTACTTTTTTCCACGGGGTCATAATTCCGCGGAGTCTCAATTTATGTTAAATCCGCGGGTAGAAAATTACGCGGATTTCTTAGACTGTCATACATGCCATACATTTATATTAAGTACGCTAGGACAAATTTCCGCGGAAAGTTTGTGTCCGCGTACATAGCGTAAATTAATACCACGCGGAAAAAAGTACTTCTACAGTACCAGTATATTGCATATATTTCCTTCTGCATTTTCAGAGTTTGTTTTAAAAGTTGCCGATCGCAAAACACATTTTTATTGCTTCTCGCTGCTCCGTGACGTCCTTTGGCGTCATGGTTTTCTTTTTTCTGTTTTTTACCAAGTCTATCTGTCTTTAGAAATTGATATTTTTTAAACTAAGCAAGGTATTTCATTGCCTTTTAGCTTATGAAATAATAAAACAATACTTACTTTAAGTATTTAGATTTTATTTCCTTAAAGTGCCATTTATAAGATATATGGCTATAAACATTTTAAAGTGTATAATTAGGCCTAAAAAAATATGTTTGTTTCCTGTAACCCGACCGACCCATTGAAATTATCCCCGGGTGGATTTTTTTTCTGACAAATGGCAAAACTTCGTTTGATCAATCAGCTGATTCCATTTATTAAATTTAAAAAAATAGCTTGTAGCTTAATTTGAGACATAAAATATGTCAAGTTAGTGTACATTTACCTTAAATATAAAGAGTAATCATTATTGTAACAACAGTTTCCCTCTACAACTTTCTGAAGTTCGTTTTCTGTCGCTTGGCAGCCATTTTGGATGCCATATTGGGTGTCCACTGTAAATATAACACCTGGTATTTTCGGACCGGGGATGTTTGACCATTCATAAGCAAAAAAAAAAGAATTTCCGACCTACCGACCCTTGATTTTTTGGGAATGTTACAGGAAACAAACTTTTTTTTAAGCCTTAGTAAATAACTCAATTTTGACCCTGCTCCGTGACCCCATTTTTGCTGTCTTAAATCTTTAATAATTGTGATGAATATCAAAATATGCTTTTATCTTTTTACTAAAAATATTTGAATCTGTTGTTAAAATATGTGTACCAAGTTTGGTTGTAATATGACGTTAAATAAAAAGTTACTAGTATTTCAAAAGTCTACGAATTTTTTGAATGACCCTCGTACATGTGACCAATGCAGAAAAAACAATACCTTTTGGTTATGAAAAAACTACTCACCTGATAGTGCCATCTTTCCCCCGCTTGAAAGCAACGAAACAACTTCTACAACAATCAAACACCATAAAATAATGTTTTGAGTACACATTATGTAGGAATTTGAATAGACGTAGGAATTTGAATAGGCGTATTTATTTCATATTTTCATGAAAGAAATGCAAAAATTAATTAGATTCAAATGTCAGAAAACGTAATGTTTCTGAAATAAATAGAATAATAATTACAATTTTAACCCTTGAAGAATACCATAGGTTTTAATATCAAATATACATACTCTGATGTACGTGCGGGTTAATACACTTTTGAATTGGGCTTCCTGTAATGATAAAGTAAATCAAATTTTATAAATTGGTGGGGGAATATAATCTAACCATTTACTGATTTAGACAATCCCGTGCACTATCTCATGATTACGAATAGTTAGTACAGTCCTGTCCAAAAAGGTGTGTATTTTTTCTTATGTCTCTTAAGGTATGTCACTCGTGAAATTTGTTAAATCGAGGATTTTTTGAGAAGTATATTTTGAATAAGTACTCATAGAAAGTGACTCAAAATCGCAGAGAAAATAGGCGTTCAGTGTTCATCTTACTGATCTATGGTACGATGAAGTTGACCTTTTTGCACTTAAATTTTAACTCTTTGGTTAATTACTTAAACCCTTATTATATTTTATCAGATGTGACCATGGCAAAAAATATCATCTTAATTTATGTAAAATATTTTTAATAATATTTATCATTGAAAAAATCTTGCAAATTAATGCGCATAAATTATTGTATGACCTTTTTGCACTAAAAAGTAACATATTTAGGGGTATTAAAAGACTAAATAGGCAATAAAACATTTTCTTAAATCAAGCTTTTTACGACTTAAGTGCTAATCAGTCACAAGTATCGAGTACTTTGAAATAATGAAAGAAAATGTTGGGGTCAGTGATGTTAATTTTGAAATGTTGGTCAAAATATGTGATTTTCAGGCAAAAAATTGTGTTAATTTTATATTGACTTATTTGACATTTCTTCATTTTTTGGCAAAGTTTATTGAAGGAAGGTGTAAAACTTGTTATAAAAATATAAATTAAGACCTATATTAAATATTCCTAGCAATATCATAATGGAAAATATTTTCCGAGTAAAAGTATGTGACGCTGTAAGTCCAAGATATTGAATTTAATGAATGTGCAGATTTGCAGAATTATCTGCTAAATATCCTTCCATCACAAAAAATAGTCCCTCACAAATCTTGCTTCTTTGTAGCTTTTTGAGCAGTTTTTATGTTGAATGTTAAAACATGAACATTGTTGAAATTAAATATGTTATAAAAATTGAATTTTGATAAATAGTTTTGAAGTAAGAGGTTCTGCGTGAACTTTTCCAAAGAGCTGACGAGTGACCTACCTTAAAAGGAAATAAATAATATCTATCTTTCTCTGGAGCCACCGGTCACGGTAACCTAGTGGTAGAGCGTTCGCTTCGTGATTGGGAGGCCCGGGTTCGATTCTCGTTCGCGGCGCCGCGTCATACCTAAAACGTAAACAAAGGTAGAGACTGTTCCTTCGCCAAGCGCTCGGCACTAGAAGTGAAAGTCACGGGTCTTTCGGACATGACCTTAAAAACGTGGGTCCCGTGTCACGGTAGGCGCTGGTACGATAAAGAACCCTCACTGCTCAATGGCCCTGAGTGCCGAGTATAGGTCAAAACTTGAAACCCTTCACCGGCATACGGTGACGTTTCCATATGAGTGAAAAATTCTCGAGAGGGACGTTAAACAATATAAATCAATCAATCTCTGTAGCCATTGATAAATAAATGTAATATTCCTAAAAAATTTACTAGAAATAGGAAAAAAAATCAGAAATAAGAAAAGAAATATTGACATTACTAACTGTAAGCAAGGTGAGAGAACGATCATAGGCATTTATGCCTGCTGTTCAATCTATTTCTAAACGAATTGACAGGTCGATTTACAGTTTGATATTTTTAAATTAAGCAAGGTGAAAAGTCCATTAAAATGATACAAATCGAGAGCAAAGCAAAATACGGATATTAAAATAAATCAGCGGTTGGGACAGATGTCATAGAGTAGAAAACATCCCCTGCAAATCGATCTCATCAACCGCGTGTGCCCTGTCATGACCGGATAAATGAAATTGTACCTAAACAAGCCAGTGTATCAATCATGATCTATCATTAAGTATGTAAAACGATATTTATATATTACTCGATTTAATGAAAGATTGATTTTGCTGAAACCACCATTGTATCGACCAGAGAACTACGAACGTTTCCTTTATCATTAATTTTTTATATAAAAAACCCAGAGGTATCCAAAAGTCCTTGTGGACAAAAAAATCAACGTCAGTATAGAATTACTCAAAGTTTTTTTGATTGATGAGAGAACTTTTCAACTAAACTCTAATTTTTATTTTCAGTTCGATAGAACTTCTTGGGTCAGACAAGCATTCTATGCTACAATAAAACGAAAATGGGGGGGTGGGGTGGGTGGTATGTATAACAATTTGTATTTGTCCCCACTTTTATACACTTCAAAACCTTACGCATGCACATGTAATTACAAAACCCAACAGTTGACAATCGCTGGAAAAAAAAAATAAAGAACTTGATCAATGTTTTTTTTTTATGTATAAATCAACTTTAATGAACAGATGTTTAAAAATGTTTATTCCTTGCATTTTATTAATTTGTTTATTTAACTGTTTTTAGACGTGATAACTCATAGAAAAATGTACACCTACTTAGCATGTGTTAAATGATGTTGAACGTTGAATAGTAAGAATAATAGTAATGGTGTTCTTGTATTTCTTTTATTTACAAAAGTCTTCTCACCCTGTGTTCCGGATCAGAGTCTTTATCACTGGTAAAATGTCTCTTGCCAATAACGAAAGCTGATTTATTTTAGGATGATATAAAAATGAAAAGCTGGACTCATCTTTGTTTTAACTCTGTTTTATTTTTTGGCCTTGTTATTGGTATCATTATGAGACAGTGCTTTGAAATCATATTTGAATTTTTTTATTATATATAATTTGATTTTACAAATTAAATAACTTTTCTTTGGATTAACTGCAGTATTTCTAATTTAACACATGACTTTTTATTTGAAATGTATTAAATGAATTAATAATTCAAAAATGACTGAACACTTTGAATCCAAAAAACTAGTTGGTTCTATCACAACCTTTTTATTATTTTTTTAAAAAATTATTATTAATGCCCTAATTAATTTAGTAGAATCTTACATTCGGTGTTAAATTATTATCCGCTTTCTAATGTTTAAATACTCACCACTAATACATGTGCATACGTTATAAAAGGAATTCACCGTAGACATAATTTCGCTTATAGAAGAAACAGTTGAAGAATACCACAATCCAGTGTAGCACAGACATAGGGCATCTTTGTTACAGTTTCCCCAAAATTGTTCTACGTCACAGACTGGCACATCTAAAAGAAGATAAACAAAATACACAAAATATACAAAATGCCTGTACTTTCCGAATTAAAAGTAACATTTGATTCACGAATGATACTCATAGCAAAGAATATCAAATGACTTGAAAGATTAAATGTTTAACCTACTTGGACCGAAGAAACCACATGTATAATTCGGAAAACAGAGCACAATAAGGAGGATAGTTAAATTGAACTTGAAATACGACATTGCAAAGAACTAATGTATTATGATTGCAACAAAGGAGGCTTTTGTCATAAAAAGACCGATTCCCTGACAACTGCCATAGAACAAGGGAATATTCAATACCACATCTGTTCTAGTTCAGTGAAATCTAATTATGGTAAAGGAATAAATTTTCGATCAGATAATAGCGGTTTTCAGGAAATTGTTATTTTAATTTTTCATTAGCAAAAGATATTTTTCATGTACACTGTACATAGATATTGTTGGATATTTTTTTTTTTGTTTCTTGTCAGTTTCTCTTTATATAATAACATTATAAATACTAAACTATTTTCGCATAGTGGTCAGGGGTTTAATTACATAGCATAAGCATACTATGCAAAATAGTGAACGGCTTCAGTTTCTAAAGAAAATACGGCATTGCGTGGATCGAACTCACGACCCCGAGATTATCAGTCAGGTGTGCCACTGATTTAGCCAGAGACACCATTTGCTAAAACTATGTATTTTTAAAATATCCTGGAGGAAATACGTCCTGGGGGGATTTTATAATTAATTTATTTCTCTATTATTCTACGCTCTCTGATTGACTCAAACATGATCATTTGATCAAGTATATAAAAAATTATAGACTTGTTTTACTATTTATAGAATCTTATGTAACCGGAAGTAAAACTCGTTAGTGTATAAATTACCAAAGTTACTAGCCAACTTGGCTTAAAGGAGTAAACTATCTCCAGTTATCAATGATCAACCCAGGTAAGGGGATTTCTGAACTATGGTCAACGCTATATGAAAACACAGTTGTAAGTTTTATCAATTTGATAAAGTGAGAATTAACCGTTGTAAATGATAACGAATAATAAATAATGATCAAAATTTAACAAGCAGAAAAGTCTTAGAAATTGCACAGGATTAATAAAGCTTTATGAAAAAAATGTAATTTGATCTGGTAAGTGAATCACAATAATCTCAATGAATAAACTCAATAAATATTGAAAAATGAAACAGAAAATGGGAGGCATGTGGAAAGACTATGAAAAATAATTTATGTCCCTACTGAGCTTCCATACTGATGAAAATGGTCAAAAAACCTATAAAATCAATGAAATAAAAAAAAAAATCTAAAGGGAATGAGCTACATCACCCAGTATGACACTATCAACACTCTAGAGTTGAACTGAAAATATCAATACTAATTCTAGGCTCTAAAAATAACTCACCCAGAAAATAAACAACACCCAAAAATAAATAATAAATGGTGGTTCTAGAAAATAGACCTGTTATCTACATATCCCTAGACTAGGCTGGACTTGGAAAGGGGAAACTAAATTTACTTCAAATAACCTACATCATAACTGTTTCCTAACATGTGGAAAACGTGAAACTAAATTTAAGCTAAGACCTAGAGAACTGTTAAACCATGAGGTTTTCTTAGCCCGCTAAGTATATAATCAAATAGTGCTCATAATGTTTTCTTAGCACAGAAAAGAGGAACTAACCATGAGGCTGTGTTCCCCAACCCAAGTGAAGAAAACTACACGAGCACGGGTTTAAATACCCTAGCTAAGCCCCAAATAAAAGCCAATGACTATCAAAGATCCTAAACTAAGTTAACCAATCAGAATGCAGCTATCAAAAGTACATACGGAAAGACTGCCAACATGGATGACACTTCCTGTTTAAAAAGTAAAACGTGGAATGTCAACTCATGTCTTAACTTACAAGTAGAGCTTTTTAAAAAGCTTACCGTCTTTAGCAACAACCTTAAACAGTAAACTGATCTACATCTTTCAAGTCGTATAATTCTTTTGAATTTCTTGATTTCGTATTTCTACATTAGCTTTTTACTGGTATTAACCCTACCGCGGTTGTGGCTCGGTCATCTCCGTAAACTGACCGAGACCTTCGGCAAACCCCGGCCGATTCCGTTAAATGTTTCTTCAAACAAATAAGGCGAAAAGAATAAATACAAATTGTAAAGCCAGCAAGCAATAAAAATCAAATCTTATTTGCAACTTGATGAAAATAAAAAGACCTTTTTAGTTATTGCAATTAAATATATTGTTATTTAGAATTAATTACTGCTGATTTTGTTGTTCATTTTGTCATTTTTTTAAGATTGGAAATATTGAAAAAAAATTGGTAAGTCGTACGAAAATTAGACCATCAGAAAGTTATCTCCCTTGCCTTGAACAGCATTTCAACCAATGAAATAATTGAAAAGAAATACGCACGCTAACTCTCGATTCCCGCCTACATTTTGGAACCATTTAATACAAAGTGAATAGCAATTTGGCCATAAAATCTTTGTTTAATACAAAGAACAGTTCAATGGTAATTGATGAATTGTCTTAATACCACCGCTAAACAGTAAATTATCCATAATTCCAGCTCTTGAAAAAAGGGGGGTAGACGATATTTTCCATTGAAATCGGAGTTTCAGGCATCACCATATTTTGAAATAGTCTTGGATATGATTAAATGTTCCTTATATCTTTTCTTTTGTCTTAGGCAAATAAATAAAACATAAATATATCAGGAAAATATAATGTTTCAGTTGTAAATCGCTTTGATATTGGTGGAAAATAAACATTTTTATCCTTTTTTTTTTTTTTTTGTCGATAAACATATGTTCCCTTCCGTGTCACACAAAAAAACTTTGGAATGAATTTGTGAAATAACATTCCATATTACCCGTAAAAAGGAATTTTTGTGACACGGGGGGGGGGGGAGAGATGTTTTAAAAATATTTTCCGTTTTCCGTTGATTTCTATAGTGAAAAACACAAGTTTTACCAAAATTTTAGAGTTATCTCTCTTTGTTTTCCCAAATAAGTAATTTTTATGAAAATCCATATAATTATCTATAAAAAATATTAAAAATTCATCAAAAATGTTAACTTTTGAAAATTGACTTGGAGGTAGGCAGGAGAACAATACTATCGTTCGCAGTTCTTTTCTCATCATGCAATTTCTACCAATCACAAAAGAGAGGAAGTGCATAGTCCGAAGACTGTAAAAAAAAAACTTCAACTATATAATACCGTCTTCCAAGGAAGACGGTAATAAAAGACTAATAATAAAGGACTTTTACGTAAGTAACAACTGAAAACAAAAGGTAAATAGAATTATCTGACTGAAATATCATCAAATACTTGTAAAATAGGAATTACGAAACGATGGCTATGAAATAAAAATCTAAATCACTACACTTAAAATATATCGACTTGAAGTCTATAAAATGTCGAATCAATACAAGATCATCAGCCAGGACTTTTCCAAAAAAGGTTCTAAAGGTAACTCTCATATATAGTAGTACCCTGGTATGTAGGCTGATAGTTCCTCGTCGTTAGCTCTTATCTTTTCGAGTGTCTTTTGTTTGTGTTCACGCTGAGGAGGTGATTTAATTAATTGAGCAGACCTTTAACTCGGTTTACGGTACCATCTTGGATGGTGGATTTCATTGCTCTAGTGCTTGATTTTGTCCATATAAAGTCACATGAACAGGGGAACATAGCCTCAATGATCGCGGAAAAACATGTCGCCCGACTTGAACTTGAATGAAAATATTCATGTGCATGTGTTTTAAGTTCTGTTGAGCAGAAGTTTACCGTATGTAGTTATATACTATTTGTTAAAAATCATTTTCTATTTTAAAAGACCCCGAGAGATTTGAATACTAATAAGGAACCAGAAACAAAAGTTTCCATACATTTTTAAAATATCGGTCATGGTAGCTACATGTAAGTTGTAATGATTCGTGACCGTGAGACTTGAGACTCGATTCTAGTTCGTCGTGCGGCGTCAAACCTGATACATAATATATAATACACAGGCAGTGATCTTTCCTTCGCCAACCGCCCTTGTCACGGTAGGCGTTTCTTAGAAAAAGACTCTCATGATCAGTGATCAATGACCCCGAGTATCGTAAAAATCAAAATTTGAAACCCTTCATCGGTATATGTTGCCATCTCTATGGGAGTAAATACGCTCGAATTGACTGAATATTCTTAAATCACTTAAATTTTTGTATTAATATTTAATACAGAGAAATGTTACAACCGTTTAAATGATTTTAAGAATAACAGTGAATTCATAATAGAGTTTAAAATCATTTTTTCATATATATGTGTGGGTTTTGGAAACCAGATCTTCTAACAATCTATTAGAATTCCCATGGGTACCCACTGTGCCTTGTTATTAGCTGACCTATTTTTGTATTCATATGAAGCAATTTGTCCAAAATCTTATTCGTGAAATGAAGAAAACACTTGCTGTGGCCTTCAAAGTCGAGATATAGATTTATCGAGGACGTATTGTCGATTAACAATGTTTTTTTTCATTCTTATGTC
The DNA here is from genome assembly GCF_032062105.1 of Saccostrea cuccullata. Classification (NCBI taxonomy): domain Eukaryota; kingdom Metazoa; phylum Mollusca; class Bivalvia; order Ostreida; family Ostreidae; genus Saccostrea; species Saccostrea cuccullata. The sequence continues at coordinate 35,497 of NW_026929355.1, read as the reverse complement.
GATAGGATATATCCCGGTGAGCTTGAGATAAAAGATACCACAGAGTGTGATACATCTGTTTCATATTTGGATATTTTACTTGAAAAAGACGTTAATGGTAATTTTACACCAAACGCGATGACTTTTCAATCTTCAAGGAGCTCTCGACGGGTATGCATGACCGATCGGCAGGGGATGCTCACTCCTCCGTGATACTTGATCCCACCTCTGATGTTTCGGGGGTCCGTGTTTGCTCTGCTCCTATTTTGTATTGTTTTATGGACTTTTTGAGCTTGAATGCTTCATTATCGTTATCTCCTTTTATTATATAGTCTATTTATAGTCCCTATATAATCTATATTAAAGCAAACAGTTCGTAACAATACATATTCAGCGGATTTAAGGCCGTATTTACCGGAGGGTCAATGCGCGTGCAACGGCATTGTGACGTCACAATCAAAGCATCAAATAACGTTGTAAACAGTGGTTGCAACGGCCGCAGCGAGCTACGTATCTGAGCAGAAAAACAATTATTCAAACCTACATGTATTTCAGGATTATTTTTTAACCTTTGGACGTCTTACATATAGCAAAACTCGGAAAGGAAAACACGGAGGTTACAACGAGTAATCTGGAGATTTTTTTTTATTTTCAACAATTGCAGATCGCAAATAAAAATGGTGTCGTCATACAGCCTTCAATGTCTTATTTATTCAAATCCTGACTACATAATAAAACAATTATGGACTCTTTTGGTGTTGAATATGATTTGTTATTCACCAGAAAAATATTCATATTGACCTCGGCTTCGCCTCGGTCAATATGAATATTTTCTGGTGAATAATATACAATTATTGCTGTTTTTTGAGATCAATACAATGATTTAGCCATCTGAGGAGTACAATATTGTACTTCGAAGATGGCTAAATCATTGTATTGACCGAAAAAAACAGTAATAATTGTTTTATTATATGATTCACGGATAAAATGATACAGCTCAATACTTGTTAACTTGCATTTAATTAAGTCCTAGCCAAATACAAGAGGGAAACAGAATTAATGTGAATAAACCTTACCAGTCGTATTAATTCAAAATTGGTTGGGTTTTTTTTATCAATTTTAGCTGCCATGAAAAAAATAATATAATGTCAGTCTTTTTATAGGATAGATTTTGAAAGGAAGGAGTATTATCAGGGAAAACTGACTGCCAAAAAGTAAAAAAAAAATGTTGTTCAGTAAAAGTGTTGGAGGGGGGTCCCTGCATCCCCTCTTACCACCCTCACCCTAAAATATATATTCGCTTATGTTTTTTTTCACATGAAAAAAAAATCACAGTCATTTAAATAACTTTCCAAATCAATCTGTACCAATTTGGAATTTCCCAATCTATTTTTAGATCAATGTAAAGGAAATAAATCCTTGTATTGACCTGGAACGTCACGTGCAGGTCAATACAACGTAGTATTTTTCTAACATAGTTGGATCTCAGCCAATCAGAGAGATGGAAATTATTCAATCATATAATATCAAACCATATTCAACACAAAAGAGTCCATAATTGTATAATATTTCATGTAATTGGTCTTAGAAGTTAAAGAAAGAGACAACTTAAATAACTTTTATTTTTATTTTGCGCATTCAAAATTTTTGGTTACTCTTCTCGTATATCACAAAGGTCGTTATGATAAGCATTTCATTTTCCCTATACGAAAATTATAATCACTTAAAATATTTCGTGGTTTTAGAACTCCAATAATTAACAATGAATAAAACATCAAAAGCTGCAACAGGCACTAATTAAAGAAAACACGATCTATGCATGACGGATAGGTGATTTACATCACTTGAACAATGTGCGTATTCTAGAATCTCATCAAGAAGTAATATTGCTAATGAATACCTAATAAGGAAAATAATATAACCTACAAATAAAGCTGCGCAACGTGTTTTACTGGTAATAAAGTACTCTTAGTAAATTACTTTTAAATATGTGACATAATGCAACATACTAGTATACATGCAATGTGTGTTTTGTTGTTTATTAAAATGGAAAGTGAAGGCCATTTTTTGAAATTCAGCGATAGTCCAATAACTGTGAGTTGGGTTCGAGACAGTACACAGTAAAAAGGAATTAGAAGGTCCGCAAATTAGTATTTAAAAAAATAGAGTTTTCATTGGAAATGGTGCAAAATTTATGTTATCCCTTTCGATTAAAGTTCCAGTTTGTCAATTGACCATAACGCAATTTAAGTATCTGACCTAATCTAGTCCACATAATGAAATATAATGAAACATACGAGGGGCGTTCAATAAATAATGTCACTGGGGCTCGGAAAGAAACAAAAAACGCTTTTCTATGACTTAGTCTTAACGATTTAACTAAAATATTCTCTTTCAATTAAAATGCGTATCCGGAACATTTTCATTCAATTTCTATTTGTTTTTCGAACACAGTTTTGAGTATGACCCTTCGTATACTGGAATATGACAGATCCTATGCTTTGCAGTACTTGTTTTTTTTTCTTTCTGATAGATGTTTTTCTAAGTTTAGGAAATGAAACAAGTCAAAGGTTGAAAGATCTGGCAAATTTTGTTGGTGTGACAAAACATTAACTTTCTGTTTATCCCCAAAACTCCTTTACTCTTCATGGCCTGTGGGTTTGGACGCCGTCATGAAGACATTTAATGTAGTGAATTCCTCATTCTGTTTCCTTCCTCTCATAAACCTTTCAACTTTTTTGCAAAAAAAATTGCTTTCTAGACTTCTCCAGAAATTTGAACTTCCTCCCCGAATATGAATTAATTTTGAAGATCAAGACCTCTAATATTTAAGAAAATAGCATATAAAACTGTTTTATGCTCCTGCAATTCTTTGCTCTTCTTAGGCCTTTGCAGTTTTGTCAAGTGCATCTTATTGTAAATTTGTTTTGAGGGCTTAAAGCAAAATGGATTCAAGTTCATTATCTGTTAGAATTACATACAAACGTGGATAAGTACAATTTTTGACTTTTTAAAATAATTGTTTGGATATTCCTACACGCTGTCGTTTTCACTCATTTTTTCAAAATATAGGGTGACCTTTGAGTATTTAACTTTTTTACTATAAAATGTTTCTTTTAAACAGTATGAACTATCCCCAAAATGATTTTTATCAATTTTGCTATGTGTCTTAAAGTCAATAAAACATAACCAGTGATAATTTGTTTAAATTTCGCAAATTTACATCGGTATTTGTAAGTCATTGTTGCCAAGGATGGTACCCATTTTTGATGCCCATTTAATTTTTGTTTATTGAAAACTACATTTTCACCTGTCTATAAAACAGGCATTGGTTGCTGTGAATTTCACATATTTCAGTTAATATATTTTTGGGATATTAACATGTTTTACAGCTGCTTTAATGAAGCGTTTAATGAAGCGTTTTACTCTAGTTTACTGATTCTTGACCATTCATTTTTAATGCAGTGTCTCGAATAGCCCGTTTTCCAGCTTCCCACGATGAAATAATGCTATGAAAAGTGGTCACACAAACTGTTATCAATTCATTAAAGATTCAATAATGAGAGAAAGTCAAGCTTTATGTCATATGACTACTATGTTGTATGCCATCGAGCTAATGACATTGTTTATTGAACGTCCCTCGTAGTATTGATTTTGATTAAGTTTGGTTGTACCCCCTGCGAAATGATATTCATGATTTTAAGAACCTTTATGAGTTGTTCATAATTGTTCATGAATGGTTCTTAAAGGATTCTTAACAGGTTCATAAAGGTAGTTCATGAATAAAATTCATGAAAACATTCATAATTCCTAGTTCATGAACAAATGATGAACAAATATGAATATTGGTAATTTTCAGTTTAAAAAAAAAAAATTACTAGTTCAAGGTAATGAATGTTCATGAATTTTCATGAAAACTAAAAATGTAAAAATAATTGTCACAAACGATCGCCAGAAAACACTCATTACTCCTATAATACAACTTTTGCATGCAGATGAAATTGTTGAACAAGCCCCTGATTTAATTAATAATATACTTTTGTTTTGATTTTGAAAGTATGGGATCAGAGCCGAGTAGGGGAACATAAGAGGTTAAAATCACTATTTTCTACTCTATGTAATTGATAACTTAGATTCTTCAGGATAATAAAACTCTGTTATGAATTGTATAGAAGGGAGATTGTAATTAAATTATGATCGTAATTTAAAAAAACACTGCATCAATATCGACAGCATTTTTTCTCATACTGAATTACTAATGTTTCTTCATCATTTAAATTGGCCAGCTATATTAATATTGTGCTTTAAATTATCTCATTTTTCACGACACAACTTTGTTCAACCGAATTTTCTCTATTTGTCAAACTTTTAACAAGTTGTAAGAAAATGAAACAGACTTACAGTCTAGGAAAAATTTCATAATCTTCGTAAAAACGTATCATAAATTTATTGACAACTAAAAAATTACTAGTATATCTCTTGTCCGTACTGTACCGTACCATTCTTGGGTCGAAAAGCTTTATATTCTGATGCAGTTATAAAGTCACATTTCTCTGTCCATCGTGTGTAAATGATACAGCACAGGCTGCATGGTTGTGAAGTAGCTATGACATGAACCACATTCGTATTTTGTAGTTTATTCTCCTATACACTTTCATAGCTCAGGGTACTCAGTTTGAGGGCGAGTGGTTCAAAGAGATATTTGTTGTCCTCTGATATGGAGGCGGCCATACTTGAATATGAAACTATGGCTCTACAGGATAGTACAGGTATAATGTAAAAAAATCCAATTCAATAAATGATATAACTTATATTAATTTGAAAAAATTAATTTCAGTGAAAAATCATTCAGATAGTGTTTGTTATTTTTTGTTTAACAAAAATCTTGGCAATTCGAAACTATTCCTTAATTAGCTCTGCATCACACTTTTTAAAAGGCGCAAACTTTGAAACGCGCGAGACGTAAATGGAAAGTAAATCGGTAGAGTGGGAGGATTATTAGCGAAGATCTAGTCATTCTTTGTCAACCTTTGAAGAAAATTACAGAATACGAAGAAGGAATATCAAGAGGATCAAATTACTTCATAACTGTAGATATTAGTGGTAAGTTACAAAAAAATGGAGGCAATCGCTGAATCTGTGAGATATTTGTCAAGATGTTACTGTCTATTTGTAAGAGTTCAGTTATGTCCTTTTTCATGAAAATTTTGTCAAACTTTGTTATGAGTAAGGATCCAACCAAATTACGTTACATTTAATAATTAAAGATTGAAACATTCATCCTGTTCACCTATAACATCTTGAACATGGCGGGCAAAGGAAACAGGCTAAACTCCCGCTCGGAATGCTTTAAAATATGGCAGTGCCTATGATGCAGAATTAAATGAAACAAATATGCAAAAAAAAAAAAAAAAACACCACCAACCATTAAGCATTAAGTTTTCACATTTATGAGCATTTTCAGAAAATCTTTGTTCTTGTAGGGAAAAGAGAAGCAGTTCACAGATAATGTTGATGAGTTGAGATCAGAAGATTAAAAAACTCTGGCTGCCAAAAAAAAAAACAGAATATAAAAAATCCAGGCTCTTGAAGAAAAACAAAAGAAAGGAATGAAAATATGAATCGTAATCGATCAAAGGATCCAAGTGATGAAATTCTGAAAATTCCACAGGGAAAGCCAATAAGATTTTTTAATTTGACCACCTCTGCTCAAAATCCTTGAAAGCCGTTTTAGCTGATGCCCTAATTGCTGAACACACTTTTCTGCCAGACAGTGAGACTTGGATTAAAAATCATTCCATTTTAGGCATACGCTTTGAAATACGCTGAATAAGGAACCCACTTTCCTCTTGACCAAGTAAGGTTAAGGATTCTGCAAAGAGTCGCGATTGAATTGAAATTTTTCATAATTTTACTAGGAATGAACTGCATAATTTATTTATTATCGTTATCACTTATCAGAGTTGTTTACTTGAACAAAGATTTTGTTACCATGACTGAAAAACAAAAATTCTGTGAAATCTTTCAAGATGCTATTAAAATATTTTCTTTTACAGTTTTTCATTTTGCATAACTTATTACATTTTTGTTTACAAAAAGCAAGAACATTCACGAACATTCCTAAATAACTTTTACAAATTATTCTTGAATAGTTCATGAAAATGCATTGAACCTATTAATATCATTCATGAACTTTTCTTGAAAGTTCAAGAATATAATTCATGAACTTTTCTTGAAAGTTCAAGAATTATTCTTGATCATTTTGCAGGCATTTAAAAAATCCAAGTTTGTTCATGAACAACAAATAGTTCTTGAATATTCTTGAACTTGGTTTTCATGAATAAAATCCATGAAATCATGAGTGTCCAATTTTAACTTCATGGGATCTTCATGAACAATTCATGAGCTGATTCAAGAATATAATTCATGAACTTTTCTTAAAAGTTCAAGAATTATTCTTGATCATTTCGCAGGGACAAATGTTCCTATTCTAATAATAACTATTATTAGTTTTGAGAACATCTTAATCTGCTTACTGCCTCTAATAACTAATTGCAATTGTTAATTGATATATAGTAGAGTATATTATCGCCACTGAGTTAAATAGCTGCAATGACCTTCAATATCGAATTGTATATCTCTGAATGATACAATCACATTCAACCTAAAAGCAGCACAATAAAGAACTGTTTCTAAATTGCAAAGATATTCTAATTGTTCTGTAATGATAGGTCCCTAACAAACGTAATGTGTTAAGGTCATTGACCCTGTGTAAAAGAATTTGCCGAAATTCAGTAATCACTTATCCATGTAGAAGAATGCAACAAGCTGCATGAAAGAAATGTCATATAGTGAGAGTGATAACATTCCAGCTTATAAAAGATTAAGAGATTTGCTCGTGGTAATTTTATGACAAGACAGTTCAAATAAATGATTCATTTTTCGAAAAAGTATGAAAAAGAATTAATTTTGTGACACCAGAGAACATTATTATTTAGTAAGACTAGACAATCGATACCACAGACAAATGATTAATTTTACTATCAATACCGAAGAAGTAAAAGCAATACGCTGTTTTCTGATTGTCGAAATCAGAACATCTCCAGTATTCCACCATTGATGTAAGGGAAACCTTTTGAATGTGTTAATGAAGGTTTGAAAATAATGACAAAGAAGTGAATGTTGCTCTCGCATTTGATGAAGTAATAAGAAATGTTTTAAAATATATTGATCTCTGGCATATTATGATTAGTTTGTTTAATTCAAAAGATGGATTTCTATCTATATTGAATAAACCTATGAAATATTTTGCATGTAATTAAAATTCATATTAAGACATATTCTTTTTTACTCTGTTATGGGAAGGGATTTGAAAAATCACTCGGTTGCGAACGAATGCTGTTACTTTGCAAAGGTAACAAATACAATTTGGAATATTAAAGTTGATATTGCATCACAAAAGAATGAAATTTTCAAAGTAATAAAAGGTCAATGTGTGACAACTTTGCAATACAATTTGTTGTTAAATGGAATGCTGGCTGACGACTTTCATACCCATTCTGAAGCCATCTTTTATGCATGGAGTTGTCTCATTTGGAAATGTGCATCGAATCTCCATCTTTTTTCACGTTTAATGAAATAGAATTTTACATTTTTTAAAAAAAGAAACTTGTACATTCATAAGTAATGAACTTCCCAAACAAATACAAGCCATCATTAAGTAAAATGTTGACTGGTGTTTTTCATACATATATTGTTACTATTGCTCACACACTACTATGTTTACTGATTTTCCCATTTATTTTCATAGCGAGGATCACACGACGGGTGTGCCCAGTTGACATGGGATGTTTACTCTTCCATGGCACTTGATCCCACCTGACGATGCAAAGGCTCCGCGTTTGTTCTGCTCCCGATTTGAATGTTTAAATGGATATTTGAGCTTGATTGCTCTTTATTATACTTATATTTCATTTGATTAACGCTAGAGATACGAAACATTCATCTCAAAAATCTCATTTTTTAAAGAAAATACAATGTGTAACTGACACAGTTTTAGTAGTTTGTAGCATGGGGTAAATGACACCGTTTTATAGCACAGTAGTTTATAGCATAGGATGAAATTCTTGAGAGGTGACTGAATGATAGGCCTCTGAAGCCCTATGACATTGAAGGTCTCTATTGACCATTCTGTTTACTGAAAGGTCAGGTTTATCCTGTGAATTGCCTCAAATCAAAAACTAAACGTTTGTGGAACATATATACATAATGAATAAGTTAGAAAACATGTATAGGTGATAAGTTTAAATGCTGACTGATGAACTTCACAAGGAGCACACGGTAGTTTTGACCAATCGACAAGGGATGCTTACTCCTCGTTTGGCGCCCGATCCCGATCCCGTTTCTAATGTTTTGGAGGTCCTCGTTTGCTCTGTTCCAGATTGGTATTGTTTAAATGGACTTAAATCCTAAAAGGTCTGAGAGGTCTAAGTTAAGTATAAACGATGCATCCTCGTTAAACCTTTATATTTTGTATGAAGTAAAGAAAAGACACATGTTTTCATGTTAAATATTGATTTTTGCTAATTTTCTTATTTTATTTTTTCCATAAATTACTTTGAAATTTTTTTAGGAACCTACTCACAGGCACTTGTTTCGTATACGGGGTCCCCCTACCTATATTTACCACAAGGTACCTAACTCATTTTAGGGCACCCCCACTTCAAGCTTGTATTTACTAATAAATCAATCATACACCTACATTACCTTGACATAGTTCGCTCCAAGAGATATTTTCCTACATTGCTAACGTCTCTTATAAAGATCTTTTTTTTGTAAAATGCTTATTTATTCATCGATAATCAGCTGAAATCATAGTAAGACAAACTTTAAGCTACATTGACTTCCGGTAATTGGGGTCTAAATGTTATACAGTGATTTCATTGGTTTTTAAGTCAAGCAACGCAAAAGTGAAAGTAAAGTCATGTTTTCACTCATAATTATGAACTTTAACTTTCTTTTTCACTCAAATGAAATGTAACCTTCTTTGATGTATAAACTATCGTATCTAGAAAAAACATTGATTAATTCAGAACCTTAATATTGTGTGAGGAACTAGACATGGTGCATTTATATGTTTAATGTATTTTTTCAGATATAAATGAATGTTTACAAAACTCATGCAACGATTTCACAATTTGTATAAATACTTGAAGCTCATATACTTGCATATTTATTAGTTCATTTTGTCAGGAGTCCTGTGTAAAAGGGGTCTATTCTTTATAATTCGATTACTGGATGGTACTGGAGTATTTGAAACCAAAGAATATCTGTGATTTCTAGAGTATCTTTCTTAAAAATCCAAACATTAATCAGCAGTCTTGTTTAAAGTCATCATTTCGTAAGTTCTATGGTCGATACAATGACCTTATCAGCAAATACAATTTATCAATGAGTCAAATGCTGACTGACGTTTTTTATACTGAATTTTAGTCAATTATTTATACACTGATTTGACGACGGATTTTTCCGTTATTTCCCGATCATGACATGGAGCACGCGGCGTGTGTGACCGGTCAGCAGGGGATGCTCACATTCCTAATGGCACCTGATCCCACCTCTAATGTTAGGAGATCCGTATTTGCTCTGCTCCTGTTTTGTATTGTTTTATGGACTTTGGTATTGAATACTGTTTGTTATCTCCATATCCTTCCTTAGTAATCTAATAATCTTTCATTTCAGATCACCCCTTTGAATCATACCTTCATAATGTGGAATACTGGAGTGATCCTACAAATCAAAAACGACAGCTGGAAACTTTAAACAAAACCGTCAAAGAAATTTAGAAAATTCTAACGATTGACAGAAATAATTTGGGATCTTCGATTAATAAGCGTACTAGCGCCGCCGACTCTCGTAGACTCGTACCTCAGCTGCTGTGGCGGGGTACGTTGGGGCTCTATTTATATCTCTTGTCATTGGTCTTTTACTGATGTTGGACTGCAACCGGCTGTGCATGAAGTCAAGGAAATGCCATTAAGTCTTTTTTTCTTTCCGGAACTTCAAATATATGTGGAACATTCAAGTTGAATTTTGAAATTCAATATTTTCATAGTTGGTATTGTTTGTTGTTTAGACACTGTGTCATTTCTATATGTGAGTTGCATACAAATTATAATAATTATGTAGAAAATTCTTTTTGTTGAATTTTAAAATTATTACGTGTTAAAAGGTTTACCTTATATTGTTTTATCTTCTGTTTTAAAAATGGGTAACTCATATGGAAACAAAACTTCTGAGGTTTATGTGATATATGCTTAAAGATTTTGAAATATAATATTTTATGGCCCCGTAAACGAAGTGTCGGGGTATATAGTTTTTGTTGTGTCCGTCCGTCTGTTTGTCTGTTTGAGATTGACCTACTTTTAGAAAATTTTAACTTTGCTATAACTTTATAACATTAAAGGCTAGGGTGTTTGTGCTTCACATATGTAATTCTTGGGAAAAGAGCTTTCATTGGATACCAATAACTTTGACCCTTTGACCTTGACACTGACATAATTTAAAAAAAACTTTAACCTTGGCAATAACTTTTGAACGGTTAAAGCTAAGCCTTTCATACTTCCCATATGTAATCTTTGTGACAAGGTCTTTTTAGAAGCCAACAACCTTCATCCTTTGACCTTGACCCAAAAGTTTGACCTACCTTTAAAAACGTTAACCTTGGCCATAACTTTTGAACAGATTATGATAGGGTTTTATATTTCATATTTGTATTTTTTGTGAGAAAGCCCTACTTTGGGTATCAACATGTTTGATTTGCATTGGAAAAAAAATATTCTTCGCTATGATGCCATACGGGGGCATTAGTGTTTTACAAACACATCTTGTTTCATTATATTTTTGACATTAATTGATTAAAGGTAATGAGATATACAGTAAAGTTTTTCTTGACAATGATATTTCCTCACAAATACGTGGACATTCATAGAATCATATAATTTGCATGAGATATTCTTGTACAGTTATACCATTTCCAATGTTTATTTCAGAAAGAAACTTTGATAATTTTCTAAATAGTGTAAGGGGCAGCCTAACAGAATATATTGATGCTTTATGCTACCTTTTAAACAGATAAGTATGAAATTGTGTTGAATGTCATTTTATTTTAAATGATAAGTCGCATTGTACTACTCATATAGAACTTTTTTTTAAACCGCGTTAATTTTCATAATTTAACCGTACCCTGGATTTACATAATTATGATAATAGTTCAATGTTAAATTCTACAACTTTTATTTGCAGCGACAAAAAAATAAAAAAAAAAATTAACGAGTTTCATAAACATTTTGAATCGCGTTTTTTTCGCTGCGAACAATTTTTTCACCTACATTTGGGGTCGCTAGCATTTTTTGGAAAATGATGTTTCAGTTGCTAAAAAATAGCAGCTGCGGCTGCGAGGAGTCTCGAAGAAAAATTGGCGTGAATTATAGCAGGTTTACATGAACTTTATTTATAATATGTGATAAACTACAAAGACTATGAAATAAGAAAAAAAGATATTTGATCTCCATATAAATGGCGGAAGAACAAACTGACAAAGGTTAATTAATTTCATTTATAAAGAAAATCTATATAAAAAAGGGGTACCCTATCTCAACATGTAATAATTTGGTAGTGTAACATCGATTTTCTGTAAAAAACTTTCAAAATAATAGTATTTAAACATTTTCTTCAAGTTTATTTTATGGAATAAATCTTTCAGAAATTCTTTTGTGTGGTTCATTTGTATTCATATAAAGAATCATACTGTTAAGTAAACACCTTTATGAAATTTTTAAATTCAAAGTCGATAAAGATTAAACCATGTAGAGAACATGGTTCATTTTTGGCTTTTTTGGCCCTGTGCGCCTAGTTTTAGACCTAGTTAGTTAACAATGAATGAGATTATGTTGTTTTAAAAGCTTAAGACTCTTACTGACAATATACAAAATGACGTAATTTTCTTGCTAGTCAATACATTATGACGTCATGATTGGCATCATTTTAAAAATTCTGCAAAAATGGCCAATTTTAAAATATTTTTCAATATTTTGTTTAAAAAAGGCATACTCTGATCTAAACAATGCAATTAAATATCATTAAACTATATACAATGTATACCCCAAAACTTGTTATTTTTTAGATCCAGGAAAGCGTTCATGTTTTTTTAACTTGCGTAAAATTGTTCTGATGTGCTGAAAGAAAATTGGAAAGTCAGATATTATAATTACTCCAAACACAAAGGACATAATAATGATTCCAAGAGTTCCCATGACCGCAGACGATTTCCGCTCATCTGGGGCACTAACCCGAAGCCTGACATTGGAAGATAAATTTCTGACGTTTACAACCAACTGGTTTCTGATTTCTGTGAGCTTTATCTCCAGGTCTTTAAACTGTTTCAGAAGGTTGTTTTCATTACTCCAAAATTTCACCTTGTCGAAATAATCACAGGAACAAAGACAGGATTCTCCTAAAAAAAATTCAAAGAAATTTAGTTTTATTGTTTCTCTTATATTATGGGGTTTATGTTAAAAAATGAATTATTTAAACATATAAACAATGGCAGTAAGTAAAATTGTGACCAGTTATAAAAGCTATTGGATAAGAGGGCGTGATATGAGCAATCGTTCCACAATAGAATTTACTGAAAGGAAAATGAAACGCATCGGAACATAATAAGGGAAACATTTTTGACAGCGTGGCCAGAAATTATGACACTTGTCAAGGTTGAATCTTTGTTAATCTGCACGAAAATAGGTTTTCAAAACTACCCAAACGTGAAATATATGACGTCACGTAGGAAACTGGTAAAAAGTCTCGTGCACTTACTATTCCAGCAAAGAACATTTTTCAATTGTCAGAGAGTAACGTGAAAAATTTCCAACCAACATTGATAGTGACGTTTGCGCGTAATAACGTCACATGGAGACAGGCTTTTCCTTCATGCCACCTCTGTAATCGTCAAGGCATTACTAATGAGGCCGACAGTAATACAGTAGGCAATTCTTATAGTTACATTCACCAACAAACTAATCGAGAACAGAGCAAAGCTCTAAAATATCAGAGGTCGAATCAGGTGCCATGTAGGAGTGAATATCCTTTGCCTACCGGTCACACTCGTGGTGTGCGCCATGTCTTTATTGGTAAATAGCGAAAAAAAATCGTTGATTAATTGTAAACATGGCCTAAGAATTAGCATAAAAAAAATTTAGGTAGCATTTGAGGTGATGATAAAGTGTATTTCCTTAAAGATTATTGCATCGACCACACAACTTACAAAATTATAATTTTAAATGATGAGACTCCTGACATTCTTGTTTCTTGTTCGTACGGATATATCTTAACAACGGGATTAAAATATGCCATTCAAGTAACTTTAAAATAATTGCATGATAGCTTGCTTACATCGTGCAATCCCAAACACCCCACATCTCCAACACGTATAATGGATCAACGTTAATAATCTAAAACCAATCAAGGGACACGTCTTTCAAGGATAAAGATCAAAATATAAACAAGATATTTCTATTTTTAAGGCTTTTTAAAGAAAGTATCCATACCGCTGTTCAAAAAGGTTCCAGTTGTTGAAGCATCTGATGATACCAATGCACTTACAGCTTTTGCTGTTTCTGTTGAAACTGTTGATGTCACCTTGGTTGTTTCTAAGGTAGTACCATTGGGTGTTTTTGTTGTTTCTATGACTGTACCATTGAATGTTCCTGTTGTTTCTATGAGTGTAGCATTGGGTGCTTCTGTTGTTTCTATGACTATAGCATTGGATGCTTCTGTTGTTTCTATGACTGTAGCATTGGGTGTTTTTGTTGTTTCTATGACTGTGCCATTGGGCACTTCTGTTACTTTTATAGTTGTGGCCTCTGATGTGTCTGCTGCTTGCATAGTTGTAGCTGTCGCTGTGTCATTTGATATTCCTGCTGATGTTATTTCTGTGATTGCAGAGACTCCAGGTGTACTTGTTGATTGTAATGAACTGACTGAGACAGCAATTTATACGAAAATAGATGTACTGTATTCAAAACTATTCCTTAAAAATGTTAACTTGTAATCATATCTACACATTTTCAAAATTTTTCAGTCACAGTCGTCATAAAATAGAGTCTTCTATGCAATAGTTTTCATCCAAGACAAAATCACCTATAAATGTTCATGCATTTTATGTCTATATGTTAAATACAAAATTAACTTTCTTTTGGTAAATCTGCTAGTTACATTTACTTACTCGATCCTAAATCTTCAAGAAGTATTTCGTGGCAGAGGGACTCTCCTTAAATAAATAAATAAAGACTTGTTAACAGTGCTTGCTATAATGCATCACAATTTCATATAGTTCATACAATTATAAAGTACTGTGATTTTATCAATATTCGTTGAGCATTAATTTTCGACGATTTCGTTGTTAAGCAGATCCACGAGTTCAAATGTTTATTGAATTAAGAAATATGATTATCCGCAGCGGCCGATCTATTTGTGGTTGTGTTAGAAAGTGCACATGGGGAAATGAGACGTTATTTTTTCATCAGTGCTGTAAAATAATTCTTAAATGATAACATATTTAAAATCATGAGTAAATCATGAGTAAAATATTTCGAAAACATGCTTTAAACTATTAATATTAATTGTTTCAATTTCATTATCATTTCTCCATTGATAATTGATAATTTATGGTTAAATAAAAGGAGTTTACAATAGGTACTCCCCAGCCTGGGAGTGTGTAAGATATGAAGGGAAATCTTCATGATTTTCCGGATAATAATGACGTAAAAGTGCATGGTGAAAAAAAAGATTAAAAGTTGTTCAACAAGTAAAAATTGTTTTGAATGTGCTACAGCTGAAGAAAGATATATTTCTCTACATTTTGCACCGCCCGCGCCTTGCAGCATAGCCCACTCTGCAGGAACCATGGGCATTATCACGTGACAAAGGTCCAAGGTATCAGCACGTGGTTCATCTCGATAGGTCTACATTTTCATTTTAAAGAATGACAATAAATTTACATTTATCATTGACTTTATTACATCAATGACTCCATTTGATGGGCAAATGCACTAAAATTTCTACTCAATTTAAACAAAAATATTTATTTTGCTTTGAAGACGACCTGAAATAAAAATGATCACTATTTTCAGCCTTGAATATCTTGTGCTTTCGTGGCATGGATGCTTTTAAAAATTGAAAGTACTTTTTGAAATGCTAAATTTTGTTTGCGGCCGATTTGATGCTTTGCATCAATCCTGCATTTGTATAGGATATTTTTTCGTTCACGAAATTACGTATCCTCGAAAACGTCTATTTTAAAAATACACGAAAACTGATGCCAACGAAAATTGATGAAACCACAGTATGTCTTTTGTGCATTATTTTTATTCTAACGTCTCTCAACTGAAAGCTCACTCATATAGACTAGAGATGATACCACTTGCCGGTAAAGATCTGCATATTTTTTCAGGGCCTTTGAATAGTGAGGGATCTTTTTTTGTGCCAGCACTGTGGCAACGCACTTTGAAAAAATTACGCACTTTGAAAAAAAATTTCAAAGTGTGTTGAAATTGGGACAAAATTAACGCACTTTGAAAATTTTTTTAAAGTGCGTTAAATTTGGGACATACCAGGTAATCAACGCACTTTGAAAAAATTCTGGAGCTTAAACACACAAATGTTTTGCAAAGATATACATAATATAGGCACTGAAAATTGGGCTTACCTTGGGGTGGGGGGGGGGGGGGGGGGGGCGTTCAATTTGCTACCGATGGCTATATGTACCCGAAAAAAAACATATAGTCATCGGTAGCAAATTGAACGCCCCCCCCCCCCCACCCCAAGGTAAGCCCAATTTTCAGTGCCTATATTATGTATATCTTTGCAAAACATCCTGTAAAAGCGACCTTAAAATTATCACCAAAAATTTATCCAACATGTTCAATTATTTATCATTCCTAAGATTCGAAGAATATCGACCATACACATTTTTTTTCAAAGTGCGTTGATTTGGTCCCAAATTTAACGCACTTTGAAAAAAAATTTTCAAAGTGCGTAATTTTTCAAAGAGCGTTGTAACACAGCACCTACTGCGACACGGGACCTCGGTATATACAATATCATCCGAAGGACCAGTGCCCACTTCCCAATGTGGGATACGATCACGCGACGTACATTTAGGGATCAACTTACTTCGCGACTCTAGAGCATTCAATATTCTTAAACTAATTCAAATTAAATTTGAGTATACATATTACGCCTCAGCTAATTACTATGACTTTAATATAAACCCTCTTAACCAATTAGAGTGAGAAAGGTTTAAGTCCAATGTTTGTTCTTCTCTTCTTTTTAATTACTTTTTTTAATCTATATCAAATGCTTCTTTGCAGATACAATTGCTGACTGACATATCTAGCAAAATTTGTTTCAAGCAAATTCTTCTGCTTATTTATTTACAGATTTCTTTGTTTTGTTCGTTTAAATTTGAAAGAAATGATAGAGATATTTACCTGCCTGGTGTAACCCACTGTTCGGTACAACATGATCTATTATATCTGTCATTGAAAAAAAATTACATAATTAGAACATTGTGGGTAATATACATTTATCCAAGAATGGACTTAAACAATTCTTGGATAAATGTATCTTGATCAATACCATTTATCGAGCACAAAAGACAGCTGTAACTACAGAAATGAGATACAGTTTTGAATTGTGATATCAACTACTGTAAACCAACTTTTATTCGCGGCGACTTTCTTTACCGGGGAAAAACTAGTTCACAACGATTAAATTTCGCGACCAAGCCTATTTTGGATCTGTTGTTAATAGGCAAATAGACTTAGAACACCGGTTCGCGGCGAGAAATATTCGCGATGACGGCGCGGGGCTCTCGAAAACCTCGCAAAAATTCCTCGCACGCGAACAAAATTTGGTTTACCGTATTCGAATGAGTGATATCACCTATTCGAATTGGTGATATCACCATTTCAATTTGAAGAGGTGATATCACTTTTTGGCAGTAAATACCAAAACGACTCCTCATACAGAGAGGTGTTTGAGCACGAAGCAGGAACGACATGATTTGTGTGTCGATCTTTTTTTAATTTTGTTCCTAAATAATGAATATTCAACATTTAAATAATTATGTACATGTTTGGAATATTGAAGATGACACAATTGTACCGAGTAACTCGACCTACGGTAGAAAGAATAACTTAAAACCAGCAATTTATCAAACATCTTTACCTTATCCAGGAATAAAAATTTAGGACATACGCAGAGTAGTTTGATCTCTTTATGTATTTTTCCATGGAGTTGGAGAAATTCAATCCTTCATGAAAGTGTGTGCTATATTCTAATGCCTATATATCGTGTTGTACGCTTTTAAAACAAGTTTGGAGAGATTGATTGATTGTATGGTGGTTAACGTCCCTCTCGAGAATTTTTCACCCATATGGAGACGGCACCACTTGCCGGTGGAGAGCTGCAAATTTTGTCCTATACTCGGCACTGATGGCCATTGAGCAATGAGGGATCTTTTTCGTGCCAGCACCTTATGCGACACGGGACCTCGGTTTATATACGGTCTCATTCGAAGGACCGGTCTCCAGTCCCACAGTGTGGAGAGAAAAATCATCCAGAATATATGTTTAATAATTTTTATATAATTTTTCTTTGAATCATCCAAGAATTTTCATCAACTGATATCTTCCCCTGGTGATGCATGCTGACTTTTTGTCTACGAACTTGGTGGCACTATAATCTCAAATACGCGAGTTTCGAGGTTGTAACACTCCTACGATAGAGGCGCAAAAAGTATCCATTTCAGCTGCATAAATAAATGAACGATATTTATGGCTTTTAAAATTTATTGAATGTCATAGAAAGATACTACATGTAATGTTAAGCAGTGATGCATTTGATGATTTTATCAAGCACAATTATGCATATTTACAAATCTACCTTCAATTATAGGGTACTTGAAAACGAAAGAAACGTCGTATTCTTTATATTAAAAAAGTAACCGATTTTCTTGATTATACAAACATTTTCTAAATATTATTAATTTTTTTTTCAAGTTTTATTAAGGAAAAGAATCAATGTGTCATTTAGATTGCCGACGTGCAATGATCAGATGCATGTGTACCGTATTTATCAGAGGTCCATATACATGTATATATATGTATCTTTCGTCGTCTGAAAAGACTCACTAAAAGTCTCACATCCATTGAAATTTTCTTTTTTGTTACGATTTATTTGCTTTAAAATGACGCCTTTAATTTGGTTATTCTTGAGTTGTAGTGTGCATCCTGACAATCCTGTAGTTATGATAAACTAGTACATCGATGATGCAATGTATCCAATATATAAATATCTGTCTGTTTACGCGGCAATAGGCCTACACACCCCTCCATAACAAAAGAGCGCACCAAGGAAGATAATCTCGAAACTTGCGTATATGAGAATATCTTAAGAAATTACAAGTTTATCGTTTAAAAAAGATAGGTAAGCTAGCGCCGTAGCGATTTTTAAACACAGAAAGAGGATCCGTGATCAAGTGATTTATTTTGCTGAATTCTTTAATTTTTATCGAGGCTGGAGAGTAATAAAGTTATAATTGTTTTGTAAAGTGTATTTTCTAGACACATAGGTAAAGAAACGAGGGGGGAGGGGGGATTATTGTGTAGACTTATTGGAGTTTTGGCGCAACGGAACATTTATTACCTTTACTGGAGAGGGCCAGACACTATATAATATGGAGAAGATGCCGATTGAGGCATTGTGTTATCAAGCTGGTTTAAGAGCAGAATTTATTGGCAATGTAGCAAAGAAAATACAAGGTAGTTAAAAGGAATATAGAAAATAACTCAAAGCTATGTTGTATAGAGAAATCCAGAGAGTTTCAAATGTGAAGATGTGAAATAGTTTTGCCCTTTGTTCATCTTTATCAAGCAATGTTAGGTTAAAAGCTATAGAAGTCAGATTTTTTCTAAATATAAATAATGGATTTATTCGTTATCTTTAGTGTAAATTCTTGTTTCTGGAATTTGTGAGATTGGTTGAATTGACCAATCAGAAATTAAAGTCTATCTTTGGTTGTGCTTAGACGTTAAAAAAACCCCTCCGTTGTCCTTGTTTAGAACAATCAGATAATGACTCGGGCTTTTCCGTCAGAAAAATCCGGAAAATTTGAAGTGTTAGCTTCACAATAAATAAACATAGTTATTTAATGCTACAACATGATACAACGAAATTGTTATCGTACGGTCTATCTATAGTATTCACAGTTTTCCCAGAATGCACGACCGTGAAGCCGAGCATGAGTATTGAAGGAATTTGGACTAACGTAATTGCTAGGGCAATAATTAGGTACATGTAAGGTACGTTATATACCGTATATCCGTTTTTTTTCGCGATGATCTATTTTTTGCTTGTTCTGCGATCATATTTAATTCGCAAAATATAAAACACGAAATTATGCCAGCTATAATGTGACAGAAAAACATAACCATTCAAAAAAAAAATCTTCAGTAGTAAAAAATTACTTACGCAAAATAAAAACTGTACAAATACGAGTAATGTTTCCAACACGCGAAATAACTGGATATACGTTATGTCCTTTATTAATTGGAGAAATTTTTATCTGTGAAGTATTCAGTTTAGTCATAATTACTTCTGAAGAAAATAAGAAAATTACTCACAGTTATACATAGTTGTGTTGGTGCATTTCATGGTTTCCACTGTAAGACAAATAAGGGTTCTTTATTAGTGCTTTAATCTTGGAAACATTGTAATTTTGTATCTGGTATAATTTATCTTAAACGTTTCAACGAATAAACCCATATAGATTCCTAAGCGGAATCTCTCCCTCTCTCAATAATTTGCATAATTTATGTGTTTTTTATTAAAAAAAAGATTATTATAAACGGGTGTTCATGAGCTTTATAATGAACAAGTCATCTTAAGTGAAATTCCTTTTCAATCTGAGTTTGCCTTTAAACAGAGAATGGAAATATGAACCTGCCTGTATTTCCACAATGACAAATGTTGTTGAAAGAAAAAAGGTGTTGTATCCGAGTTCGGGGACGCTGCTGGAGTACCAAAGTCTTTGGAAGCAAACACAAAATCTTCCCTCGCTGTAACAATAACCCCAGAACTATTCCTCCGTACACCCCGTCACTGTTAATGTTACGCATAATATTTGCATTATGATGTTTTAATTTTATGTAATTTTTATATTGAGAGAATAATTAGTTTCTAAGAAAAAAGATCGAATACCACAATAAAATTATGTAAAGAAAATATAGAGGGTATTTATACACTTTGTTCTGGAAAGAGAAAAAACCCGAAATAGGTGTCAGATCAAAAAGTAAGATAGGAAATACACCATGGCATTATGTAATAAATAATCTATAAGAGTGAAACGAAATTCAGAATCAAAATCAATTACAGTGTATCCTCTCCTGTCACAACAGCTTAATAACAGAATCGGACTTTGTTAATATTGCTTATTAATATCCCTGATTGAGAAGTTTAATAGTTATTTGATATATTCCTTTAATTGCTCAGGCAGAGCAACCGAGTCCTTTAACCCGAAAACGTTACAAAAGTATCATTAAGGTTTATTCTTTATATAGTAGGAGTTGCAGATACGAGATGGGTACCCTTCAATATCATTTTTAAAAAGTAGTGTCAATGTTTTGCCCCGGGAAACATGACTATATGTTTCCGATCATTAAGTTAAACAGGAGGTGGACAAAAGCACTATATTTGTTACAAAGAATCAGTGAAAATCTCATTTAATTTCATTCCATATACTGAATGTCGTTTTTATACTAATTGTTAGTCCATTATTTATACACTGAATTGACGACGGATTTTTCCGTTTTTTCCCGACCATGACAAGGAGCACACGGTGGGTTTGACCGATCGGCAGGGGATGCTCCCTCCTCCATGGCACCTGATCCCACCTCTGAAGTTTCGGAGGTGCATGTTTGCTCTGCTCCTGTTTTGTATTGTTTTAGGGAGTTTTGATCTTGAATACTGTTCGTGATCTCCATATGTTTCATTCAGTGGTATAAGAAGAGTTGCGGATAAGAGATGGCCGGACCTTAGCTAAAGCATAACAGACGGACGGACTTCCCAGTCACTAAATACCCTCTCAATCATGTTTCAAAAGGAGGAATAAAAATAATAACCATTTTTATACAATAAACAAAAGGTTAACATCATCATGTAAAAAATTAAAACAAATGCCAAAGAACTACCCTCTTCTAACTAAAAGATTTAAAAACAAAATGTAAAATCAAAATAAAAAGAAGCAGAAATAAATGAAGATATTAATGTTAATAAATCCATTAAATAAATATTAAAGCATTTTAAAAGCACACAGGCGTTAATTTTTTTTTCATGAAATTCGTTTTAAACATGGTGATACTTACCAACGAAAAACGAAAAGCATATTGAAGGCAAATTAAACAAGAGACTGAAAATTAGAAATAAAGATTAATCTTTCCTCATCTTCAACCGCGAGTCCTTCTCAGACTGCTCCACGACATCATAAATAAATGAATCTATCCTAAGTACAGTTAGCTGTTCATTTATCCTTCTTTGAAGCAAACCTTTTTGATTCAGGTCGATACTATTTAAGTAAAGCATTTCTTATTCATGGTTTTGAACAGCAATTTTTTACGATGTATCTTTGGTCATACAGACAGAAAAATAATAAGCAAAGGTGTAATGGCTCTTTATAAAAATTAAAATAGACCTAATCAATTGCACTGTGTCTTCCTTATTCCTAATTCTTTTGATTATATCGGACTACTTCACATAAAACGTACAGTCTGTAAAAATTCACCAAGCTGGCAATAACAACCTTCTAGTTTTAAATTATGTATGTAAAAATAATAAAAAATCAATCAAGTAATTAAAAAAAGGTATTCAAGTGTTTCATATACTAACATAAATCTACTTGATTTACAACAACTTGAAAAATATTATTCTTGCATTCAGAAAAACGTAAGATCGCAAGTTTGATATCAGATCTAAGGTAAAAATGCAAGTTTAATTATCAATTATTATCGCTGCCCATCACAGGCCCTATCATACACCATCTGTGTCCAAAAAAGCTTTTTCGATTCAACATCTACAGTACTTTCCAGAAATGATAAAATCATAAAGTAGGTTCCCTAAAAAATTTCAAAGTAATTCATGGAAAAAATAAAATAAGAAAATTAGCAAAAATCAATATTTGACATGAAAACACGTGTCTTTTCTTTACTTCATACAAAATATAAAGGTTTAACGAGGATGCATCGTTTATACTTAACTTAGACCTCTCAGACTTTTTAAGATTTAAGTCCATTTAAACAAATCTGGAACAGAGCAAACGCGGACCTAAAAAACATTAGAAATGGGATCGGGATCGGGCGCCAAAGAGGAGTAAGCATCCCTTGTCGATCGGTCAAAACTACCGTGTGCTCCTTGTGAAGCTCATCAGTCAGCATTTAAACTTATCACCTATACATGTTTTCTAACTTATTCATTATGTATACATGTTTCACAAACGTTTAGTTTTTGATTTGAGGCAACACAGGATGAACCTGACCTTTCAGTAAACAGAATGGTCAATAAAGACCTCCAATATCATAGGGCGTCAGAGGCCTGGCTATCATTCAGTCACCTCTCAAGAATTTCACCCTGTGCTACAGACTACTAAAACTGTGTCAGTTACACCGTGTTACAGACTACTAAAACTGTGTCAGTTACACCGTGCTACAGACTTCTAAAACTGTGTCAGTTACACTGTGCTACAAACTACTTAAACTGTGTCAATTACACCATGCTACAAACTACTAAAACTGTGTCAGTTACACATTGTATTTTTGTAAAAAAAAAGAGATTTTTGAGATGAATGTTTCGTATCTCTAGCGTTAATCAAATGAAATATAAGTATAATAAAGAACAATCAAGCTCAAATATCCATTTCAGCAATACAAATCGGGAGCAGAACAAACGCAGGCCCTTTGCAACGTCAGGTGGGATCAAGTACCATGGAAGAGTAAACATCCCATGTCAACTGGGCATTACCGTCGTTTGATCCTCACTATGAAAATAAAAGAGAAAATCTGTAAGCATAGGAGTGTGTGAGCAATAGTAATAATATATGTATGAAAAACACCAGTCGACATTTTACGTAATGATAGCTTGTTTTTGTTTGGGAAGCTCATTACTTATGAATGCCAAGTTTCATTTAAAAATAAATCTATTTGATTAAACAAGAAAAAAAGATGGAGATTCGATGCACATTTCCAAATGAGACAAATCCATGTATAGAAATGGTTTGAGAATGGGTATGAAAGATGTAATCCACATTCGATTTAACAACAAATTGTATTGCAAAGTTGTCACACAATGGCATTTTATTTCTTTTCAAATTTCATTCATTTATAATGTAATATCATCTTTAATATTCCAAATGGTATTTGTTACCTTTGCAAGGCAACCACATTCCTTCGCAACCGAGTCATTTTTCAAATCCTTCCCATAACAGAGTAAAAAATAATATGTCTTAATATGAGTTATTAATTACATGCAAAATATTTCATATGTTTATTCAATATGGTAAGAAATCCATCTTTTGAATTAGATACACCAATATAATGAGTCAGAGATTGATATAATGATAAATTCTTAATCAATTACTTCATCAAATGTAAAAGTAATATTTACTTCTTTGTCATTATTTACAAGCCTTCATTAACACATTCTAAAAGTATCCCTAACATCAATCTTGGAATACTGGAGAGTTCAGAGTGCGACAGTCAGAAAACAGCGTATTGCTTTTTTTCTTCGGTATTGATGGTAAATCGTTTGGCTGTGGTATCGATTGTTTAGTCATACTTAATAGTGTTCTCTGTTATCACAAAATTAATTCTCATTAATACGCTTTCGAAAAATGAATTATTTATTTGAACTGTCTCGTCATAAAATTACCATGAGCAAATCTTTTAATCTTTTATAAGCTGGAATGTTATCACTCTCACCATAAGACATTTCTTTCATGCAGCTTGTTGCATATTCTTCTACATGGATAAGTGATTACTGAACTGAACATCGGAAAATTCTTTTACACAGGGTCAATGACCTTTTCACATAGATTTTGATAGAGATCTACAATGTACCTTTAAGGGACATTTAGAATATTTTCACAATTTACAAGTTGTTCTTTATTTTGCTGCTCTTTGGTTGAATGTGAAATGTATTATTCTGTGATATACAATTCGATATTGAAGGTCATTGCAGCTATTTAACTCAATGGGAATAAAATACTCTATAATATCAGTTAACAAGTTAACAATGAGTTATTAGAGGCAATAAGCAGATAAACGTGTCTTCAAAACTAATATAAGAATAGGAACATCTGTACAACCTCAAGAAAGCGAACTCAATACTGTTTCATTGTCTTTGATTATGTGGACTAGGCTAGATCAGATACTTACATTGCATTGTGGTCAGTTGACATACTGAAACCTTAATCGGAAGGAATGTCATCAATTTTAAAAAAATGGATGAACGTTTTATTCATTTTAACGAGAATATTTTGCGATATTCTGTTTTCCATCCTTCCAAAAGCAAAAAAAAAAAAAAAAAAAAAAAAAAAAAAAAAAAAAAAAAAATAAAAAAAAAATAAAAAAAAAATCAATAAGCAAAGTGTATATTCTTCACATATAAAGTCTGATATTTTTAATTCATGCAGTTATCAGTAAGCTTTAATTTTAATATTGTAATATAACCTGAAATTGTGGTATTCTGGTTATCACCTTGTGGATATTGTTGTTTAGCAGATAGTTCAGTGGATTTGAAAAACAAAAACCTTTGGTTCAAACTGGAAACCAGTCACGGTAGCCTAGTGGTAGAGCGTTCTCTTCGTGATCGGGAGGCCCGGGTTCGTTTCTCGACCGCGGCGCCTTGTCATACTTAAGACGTAAACATAGGTAGTGACTGTTCCTTCGCCAAGCGTTAGGCACTAGAAGTGAAAGTCACGGGTCTTTCGGACATGACCTTAAAAACGTAGGTCCCGTGTCACGGTAGGCGTTGGCACTATAAAGAACCCTCACTGCTCAATGGTCCTGAGTGCCGAGTAAAGGTCAAAATTTGAAGCCCTTCACCGGCATATGTTGACGTCTCCATATGATTGAAATATTCTCGAGTGGGACGTTAAACATTATACAATAAATCAGTCAATCAATCAAACTGCGAAAAATGGTAATCACGGTAAGGCATATTAGAAAGACTATGATTCCATCGATTTGCAGTTTATACTTTAAAGGATTATTAATGATATTAATTAAGTTCTTATTATTATTTTTTTTTGTTATTTATTTTAAAAAATGTTTACACTGTGCATGTTTTAATACAGAAAAAAAAGCAAACAAAAAAAAAAAGAAAAAAAAAAAAGAAAAAAAAAGAAAACGGAATTTAAAAAGGTTCTAATTCCATAAATGTGCAGTTTATACTTTAAAAGAATATTAATGGTATAATTTCCTGTTTTTGTTATGTATTAAAAAAACATGCTTACACTGCTTTTCTGCTTTCGAATCAATTCGGCTGACAAAAATTATAATCACGCGTTCTTTTCAGAATCTACCTACAGTTACTTGGTGAATGTACCATTTTCTTTCATAAGACTATCATTATCAAAGAAAAATGTGTTTCTCCTGTACCGTCTGGAATTTCTCAGCATTAACCACATTTTTTCTGTGATTTTCAGCAAGAATATTTATGCGCCATTTCCAATGCATATTCTTTTTTTTAAAAAAAAAATACTAATTAGTGGAACTTCCAATTCCTTAAGATTTCTGTGTACTGCCTTGAACCCAACTCACAGTTATTGGACTATCGCTGAATTTCAAAGAAATGGCCTTCACTTTCCATTTTAATGAACAACAAAAGACAAATGTATGTATATGTTGCACTTTGTCGAATATTTAAAAGTAATTTACTAAGAGTAATTTATTACCAGTAAAACACGTTGTGCAGCGTTATTTGTATGTTATATTCTTTTCGTTATTAGATATATTCATTAGCAATATTACTTCTTGATGAGATTCTAGAAATAGGACATTGTTCAAGTGATGTAATCACCTATCTGTCATGCATATTTTGGTTGTTTTCTTTAATTAGTGCCTGTTGCAGCTCTTGATGTTTTATTCATTGTTAATTATTGAAGTTCTAAAACCAAGAAATATTTTAAGTGATTACGATTTTCGTATAGGGAAAATGAAATGCTTATCATTACGATCTTTGTGATACACGAGAAGGGTAACCAAAATTTTTTGAATGCGCAAAATAAAATTTAAAGAAAATATTTCAGTTGTCTCTTTCTTTAAATTCTAAGACCCATTAAATGAAATATATGGAGATAACGAAAATGCAGTATTCAAGCTCAAAAGTCCATAAAACAATACAACACAGGAGCAGAGCAAACACGGACCTACAGAAGATCAGAGGAGGGATCAGGTGCCATGGAAGAGTGACAATCCTCTGCCAACCGGTCATGCACACTCGACCTGAGCTCCTTGTCATGATCAGGAAGCATCCGTCTGTTGATATTCTTGTTTCTTCAATTTGTTTGTCAATAATTTACCTCGTTTTAAAATATTGTACATACGTAGAGCATGCACTTCCGTATTGAATCAACTGAGAGATATAAACTCCGTATGCATATGATGAAGGTATATTGCTGAAAAAGTAAGGGAAGTAGAAGATTGAATAGTTAAAGTCATCACGTTTGGTAGTAAGATAACCATTAACGTCTTTTTCAAGTAAAATATCCAAATATGAAACAGATGAATCACACTCTGTGGTGTCTTTCATCTCAAGCTCATCGGGATACAGTGTACATCCTATCGACATAAGAATGAAAAAAAAAAATTGTTAATTGACAATACGTCGTCGATATATCTAAATGTCGACTTTGAAGGCCACAGCAAGTATTTTCTTCATTTCATGAATACGATTTTGGACAAATTGATTCATATGAATACAAAAAGGTCTGCTAATAACAAGGCACAATGGGTACCCATGGGAATTCTAATAGATTTTTTGATCGTAAGTTCTGGTCTCCAAAAACCACACATATACACGAACAAAAAAAAAAGATTTTAAACTATACTATAAAATTACTTAAACGGTTGGAACATTTCTCTGTATTAAATACTCATACAAAAAAAAATTTAAGTGGTTTAAGAATATTCAATTCGAGGGTATTTACTCCAATAGAGACGGCATCATGTACCGATGAAGAGTTTCAAATTTTGATTTTTACGGTACTTTGGGTCATTGATCAGTGATCATGCGAGTCTTTTTCTAATAAACGCGGTTGTCGAAGGAAAAATCACTACCTATGTATCATATATTATGTATCAGGTTTGACGCCGCACGACGAACAAGAATCGAGTCTCAAGTCTCACGGTCACGAATCATTACAACTTACCTGGTTTTATGAAAGTCACCTTTAGAAGCTTAGTCTTTTTGGAAAAGTCCTGGCTGATGATCTTGTATTGATTTGACAGTTTTCTAGACTTCAATATTTTTCAGATTCTATAAATAGTAAAACAAGTCTATAAGTACTGGAAATATGCCGAATACAGTTCTGTATTAAAAAATATCAGACAGTTTGAGGCCCGTTAGGGCTAGTATATGATAATTAATACTTAATTTGACAGATTCGCAACAAATTTTGAAAGAAATTTGAAGTTTTTCAACATTTCCCTCAAAACTCCTGGATTATTTATTATGTTTGTTTTTCTGTAATGGAACATCAAAAACAAAGGTATATGTAGACTCTTAACATAAAAAAAAATGAAATGGACTAGAGTATACCTTTAGCATCTGCTTAATTTTCTGTGGATAGTCTTCATATCGGGAATTTCCATTCCATTCCAAATTCATCATTCACTAAATTGTCTCTATGATAACTCGTTGCACTGATTTAATCTCTGTGCAAGTTTTAATGAAAAAAAATGTTGTCCCCATTCTCCTTTTCAAATTCTTTCAAATACCTTCTTCAGTGTACTTAAGTTTAAGTTTTTGTGGGGTTTTTTTTTTGTTTTTTAATTTTCATTATCTGGTCTGTCGCATATTCTTCTTCCTGCAACAGTATATTTGGTATAATTGAAAGTTTAATTTTTTTTTAAAATTTGCAATCTTGTAAGATCAATGCTTCAAAATCATCATTCTATGTGAGAAATTTAAATTGATGTTTGTTGAATTGTCACACTTTTATATTTCTTTTGTTCAGTAGCAGTCCAATTTTGAAGGATATCAGTACCGAGACAGTCTGATATTACGATTAATATCAGACTGCTCACTAATATCGGACTGCTACAGGTAGATTTTTAGACTGCAAGAACAAAGGAATGACATCACAGCAATGTTTTAATTTGATATACACTTGATCATGTGATCATTTTTGAGTCAATCAGAAAGCTTAGAATAATAGAGAAGTAAAAATAATTATAAAATTCCCCCAGGACGTTTTTTTCTCCAGGATATTTGAACCTGAATTAATATTTATTTAAATACACAGTTTTAGCAAATGATGCCTCTGCCTAGGGTCGTGAGTTCGATCCACGCTTTGGATTGTGTCTCTTTTCTTTAGAAACTGAAGCCGTTCACTATTTCGGCATAGTATGCTTATGCTATATAAACCCCTGACCACTATGCGAAAATAGTTTAGTATTTATAATTTTGTAAAAAGATTCTGACAAGATACATAAAAATATCCAACAATATCTGTGTACAGGAAAAAATATCTTTTACTAATGAAAAATTAAAAAGGTTGAATAACACTTTCCTGAAAACCGCTAATATCTTTTCGAAAATTTATTCTTTTACTTTAATTAGATTTCACTGAACTAGAACAAATGTGGTATTGAGTAGTCCCTTGTTCTATGGCAGTTGCCAGGGAATTTGTCTTTTTATGACAAAAGCCTCCTTTGTTGGAATCATTATGCATCAGTCGTTCGCGATGTCGTATTTCAGTATAATGACCCTCCTGATTCTGCTTTGTTATCCGAAATATACAAGTGGTCTTTTCGGTCCAAGTAGGTTTATCATTTAATCTTTCAAGTCATTTGATAGTCTTTGCTATGATCATTCGTGAATCAAATGTTACTCTTAATTCGGAAAGTACAGACATGTTTGTTTAACAATGTTTATCTTCTTCTAGGTGCGACAGACTGTGAGGCAGATCAGTTTTGGGGAAATTGTAACAAAGATGCCCTATGTCTGTGCTACACTGGATTGTGGTATTCTTCAAGTGTTTCTTCAATAAGCGAAATTATGCCTTCGGTGAATTCCTTTAATGACGTATGCACATGTAGTAGTGGTGAGTATTTAAACATTAGAAAGAGGATGATGATTTAATACTGAATGTATAATTCTACTAACTTAAGGTATGTCACTCGTCAGCTTTTTAGAAAAGTTCACGCAGATCCTCTTGCTTCAAAACTATTTATCAAATTTCAATTTTTATAACATATTTAAATTCAACAATGTTAATTTTTTAACATTCAACGAAAAAACTGCTCAAAAAGCTACAAAGAAGCAAGTTTTATGAGGGACTATTTCTTGTGGTGGAAGGATATTTAGCAGATAATTCTGCAAATCTGCACATTTATTAAATTTGATATCTGGAAACTTTAGCCTCACATACTTTTATTTTGAGAGTATTTTTCGTTATGATATTGCTAGGAATATTCAAAATAGGTCTTAATTTATATTTTAGAATAAGTTTTAAACCTTCCTTCAACAAACTTTGCCAAAAAATGAAGATATGTCAAACAAGTCTAGATAAAATTCATACAATCTTTTGCCTTAAAATCACATATTTTGACCAATATTTCAAAATTAACATCACTAACACCAACTTTTTCTTTCATTATTTTAAAGTACTGTAGATCACTAAATTTTCGCGACACCTTATTTTCGCGAGATAGTCATTGACTCTTGATTAGCGAGACAAATTTTTCACGAATTGTGGTTATTGCTCTATATAATCTTAAGGAATACTATTATACGCGAGAAATAAATTTTCGCGAGCACACTGCCTCGCGTAATTACGCGAAAATAAAGTTCTCGCAAATAAAAAGTGATTTACAGTACTCGATACTTGTGACTGATCAGCACTTGAGTCGTAAAAAGCTTGATTTAAGAAAAGGTTTTACATGTATTGCCAATTTAGTTTTTTAATACCCCAAATATGTTACTTTTTAGTGCAAAAAGGTCACACAATAATTTACGCGCATTAATTTGCAAGATTTGTTCAATAATAAATATTATTCAAACTATTTTACGTAAAATAAAATTATATTTATTGCCATGGTTACATCTGATAAAATATGATAAAGCCTCATAAAGGTTAAACTAATTTACCAAAGTGTTAAAGTTTAAATCCAAAAAGGTCAACTTAAATATACCGTAGATCAGTAAGATGCACACTGACCCCATATTTTCTCTGCGATTTTGAGTCACGCTATATGAGTACTTATTCAAAATATACTTCTCAAAAAATCCTTGATTTAACAAATTTCACGAGTGACATGGAATTAATAATATATATTTTTTAATATTGAAAAAGGTTGTGATAGAACCAACTAGTTTTTGGATTCAAAGTAATAAGTCATTTTTGAATTATTAATTTATCTAATACATTTCAAATAAAAAGTTATATGTTAGAATAGAAATACTGTAGTTCATCCGAAAAAATGCTTTGTAAAATCAAATAATATATTAATTAAAAAAATCAAATATGATTTCACAGCACCGTATCATATACCAACAAGAAAACATTGATGTAACCATCAATTTTCGCCCGGGAAATAAATAAAGTTAACAATGAAAATAAGTCTTGATCATCAAACCGCTTCGATATGTGTGAAAAAGACATGCGTCTAAATGATGGAGACGATAGTCGAGACTATTTTGAAAACTTATTGTAGGACAAGTAGAGCTTTTATAAAAGCTTACCGTCTTTAGCAACAATCTTAAACAGTAAACTGATCTACACGTATAATTCTTTTGAATTTCTTGATTTTGTATTTCTACATTAGCTTTTTACTGGCATTAGCCCTCCCACGGTTGTCGCTCGGTCATCTCCGTAAACTTTGGCTGGCCGAGAGCTTTCGGCAAACCTCGGCTGATTCCATTCCCTTCTTCAAACAAGAAAGGGGAAATGAATAATAACAAATTGTAAAGCTTGCAAGCAATAAAAATCAAATTTTATTTATAATGAAATTAAAGAGATCTTTTTTTTTATTGCTACACAAAAAAATCATGTTATTAGGAATTAATTACTACTGATTTTGTTGTTCGTTGTGTCATTTTTTAAAGATTGAAAATCTTGCAAAATTCTTGAGTCGTACGAAAATAGATCATCAGAAAGTTATCTCCCTTGCCTTGAACAGCATTTCAACCAATGAAATAATTGAAAATTTTATCATTATGCATTTTCTACCAATCACAAAAGAGAGGAAGTGCTTAGTCCGAAGACTGTAAAAAACTTCAACTATACAATACCGTCTTCGAAGACGGTAATGAAACTAGAACAAAAACGATACCCTTTTAAACTTAATCAATTCTTTAAGTAAATGTTGACTGCATAAAATATAAATTGAAACCAGACACATGCATCACCTATTTTCAAAAATGCATTTTACTTTAAGAATAAAAAAAACCACGAACTGTGTAAAGTACGTTTTTATAGTAAATATAAGCATTTCTATATATCAAATACGAAAAACATATATACACTGTATATATATATATATATATATATATATATATATATATATATATATATATATATATATATATATATATATATATATATATATATATATATATATATATATATATATATATATTTTTTCACAGGTTCATTTTATGGGAGAAAATATATTGTGTATCTCGTAATTTATAAAGGGAAAGAACATTCTGATTTACGATCTTTTTAATGTTTAAAAAACCTTTAATTTTGAATAACTTTGCCCACCTCAGTCCCCATATACCAACACTTAAACAAATGTATAGAGCAGCCCGGTCCTCCGGGCTGCAATAACAAGGCCCAAAATAAAACAGGGTTATTTAAAACTAGCTTGAGTCCAGCTTTTCATGTTTATATCATCCTAAAATAAATCAGCTTTCGCTATTGGCGAAAGACATTATACCAATGATAAAGACTTTGATCCGGAACACAGGGTGATTGGAGTTTTGTAAATAAAAGAAATACAAGAACACCATTACTATTATTCTTACTTTTCAACGTTCAACATCATATTACACATGCGAAGTAGGTGTACATAATTCTATGTGTTATCACGTCTAAAAACAGTTAAATAAACAAATAAAATGCAAGGAATAAACATTTTTAAACATCTGTTCAGTAAAGTTTATTTATATTAAAAAAACATCGATCGTGTTTTATTTTTTTTAAGCGACTTTCAACCGTTGTGGTTTGTCATTACATGTGCATGTGTAAGGTTTTGAAGTGTATTAAAGTGGGTACAAATATCAAGTTGTTATACATATCCCCCCTTTCGTTTTATTGTAGCATAGAATGCTTGTCTCAACCACGAAATGCTATCGAACTGAAAATAAAAATTAAAGTTTAGTTGAAAAGTTCTCTCATTAATAAAAAACTTTGAGTTGAATAATTCTACACTGACGTTGATTTTTTTTTGTCCAAAAATGACTTTTGGATACCTCTTTTTTTTTTTTTTTTTTTTTTTTTTTTTAATAATTTATGCATTTAAAAAAAATAAAGACGCACGGTAAACTAATGATAAAGGAAACGTTTGTAGTTCTCTGGTGGTTTTAGCAAAATCAATCTTTCTTTAAATCGAGTGATAAAAGTATCGTTTTACATACTTTATATATATATATATATATATATATATATATATATATATATATATATATATATATATATATATATATATATATATATATATATATATATATATATAATATTATTCTTATAACAGTAACTTGATCCGAAGGGTCGTATCACGTCGAGTTGACACAGCGTAAAATCAACAGTAAAATTGAGTGATACACAGTAGGTATATATTAAATAAATATTATTATAACAGTAACTTGATCCGAAGGGTCGTATTACGTCAGGTTGACAGGCACGGATCATCAGATCAAACGTCTCGTTTGATCTGATGATCCGCGCCTGTCAACTCGACGTGAGACGGCTCTTCGGATCAAATTACTGTTATAATGATAAATTTATTATAAACCCCCTTATAACTAACTGAATATACCAAAATTAAACTTTAAAGATCAATTGTATAATATTTTATCCATTAAACAAAGCATTAAATCAATGGACTTTTTAACGCGCAAGAAAAATAACGTCATGTTTCTGCGTACCACGTCATCAGTTTCAGAGCGTGGTGATATGGATTCAGAAAACCACAGCGTGGTGATCCGGAAAGTCGGATCACGTCGTAAATTCGTAAATGGCGTAAATTCAACAGTAAAATTGAGTGATATACATTAGGTATATAATTAATCGGTAGACCATGATTTATACACTGGATAATTTCATTTATCCGGTCATGACAGGGCACACGCGCTTGATGAGATGGACTTTTCTACTCGGCGAATAGAGTTTTGACGCTGTTTACGGACATTAAATAAAACAAAGACGAGCAAGCCATATATGGTTGTGTAGATAAATTATCGTAGATGACATAGGTATGCACAGTTTGCCTCTGCCTTTTCTCTGAAAGTGTAAATGAGCGCGATTCTAAGGGAGGGGGGTACTTCGTGTAATTTGGAGTTAGATACCTTTTGTTATTATTATACTATGGGTCAAACATTCATAACAGAAACAAGTGCCTGTGGATGCTTACTACTCTTTAACATTTGTCTCAACCGCTGATTTATTTTCATATCTGTATTTGCTTTGCTATCGATTTGTATCGTTTTAATGGACTTTTCACCTTGCTTACTGTCCGTAATCTCAATATTTCTTTTTTTTATTTCTTTTCTTTTTTGTTTTCATTCTGATTATAAACTTTGTTCGAGATAACTGGTTTTCAAGTCATTGTGAATAAGACATAATGACATACACACACAGAGAACTTGACCTTAAAAGATGTTTATTTCTTGATAACTCTGCATATATGTAATAAGTAGAAAATATAAGGTATTTTAGGTGCATGTTTTTTTATGGCATCAAAAGTGTCAGATTTTGGAAATATTATCCCCGAAAAACATATTTGTGCAAATTAAAGGATTTTACCTATTTCTAGTTAATTTTTCAAAAATATTATTTTTTTTTTATCAATGGCTACAGAGAAAGATATATATTATTTATTTCCTTTTAAGAGACCTAAGAAAAAATACACACCATATTGGACAGGACTGTGCGTACTAACTATTCGTAATCATAAAATAGTGTTCGGCATTGTCTAAATCTGTAAATGGTTAGATTACATTCCCCCACCAATTCATAAAATTTATTTTACCTTATCATTACAGGAAGCTCAATACAAAAGTGTATTTACCCGCACGTGCATCAGAGTATGTATATTTGATATTAAAACCTATGGTATTCTTCAAAGGGTTAAAATTGTAATTATTTTTCTATTTATTTCAGAAACATTACGTTTCTTGACATTTGAATCTAATTTGCATTGCCTTCATGAAAATATGAAATAAATCATACATCTTTTCAAATCCCTAAATTATCTGTACACAAAACATTATCTTATGTTGTTTGATTATTGTAGCTGTTGTTTCGTTGCTTTTAAGCGGGGGAAAGATGACACAATCAGGTTAGTAGATTTTTGGTAACCAAAAGATATTGTTTTTTCTGCATTGGTCACAAGTATTTGTATATTTACCCTAAAAAAACAGACACCGAAAAAGTTTGAAGGCATATGCCGGGCAATTTTCTAAAAATTTTCGAATTACTAATGATATTTCATTTATGTAGGCCTAAATCATTAAACTTTGCCATACCTTACGTTTTAAGATAGATATTTGGCATTTTTAACGGGACAAAATTTCAGGAATTCGTGTTTTAATTGTTATTTCAGAAGTCTTGTTTAAGTCATCATTTTGTAAGTTCTATGGCCAATACAAAACCTTGTCTGCAAATACACTTTTTCATGAAGTCAAATGCTGACAAACGATTTTCATACTAATTGTTAGTCAATTATTTATGCACTGAATTGACGACGTACTGATTTTTCTGTTATTTCCCGATCATGACAAGGAGCACACGGCGAGTGTGTCCGGTTAGCAGGGGATGCTCACTTCTCAATGGCAACTGATACCACGTCTGATGCATTGGAGGTTTTTGTTTGCTCTGATCCTATTTTGTATTGTTTTACGGACTTTTGATCTTGAATACTGTTTGATATCTCCATGTTTCAATCTATACAACAAAAACAAT